>NC_132990.1:46621000-46931500 GCF_048564905.1 Vicugna pacos
AAAATATGAATTTCTGAAAATAATTCAAAAGAGAATAGAAAATCTGAATATTCATGGAATAAATTGAGAAGATTGTTTAAAAACTAATTCTGTAGAGGATACCAGGCTAAGAATATTTTAAGGGTGATTTTCCCCAAACCTTCAAGAAAAAAGCAATTCCTATATTATTTAAAATGTTATTGAACTTAGAGAAAGATTAATTGATCCCCAATTTATTTTGTGAATTGTAAAATATAGCTAGTTCACATAAGAATAAAGATTCAAAAACCCTAAATAAATAATGGCAACTCAAATACAGAGTGTATTAAAATAATGTGCTATGAACATTTTATTAAGCTTAGAAAAAGATGGATTTATCCCCGGTTCATTTTATGAATTACAAAATTAGCTAGCTCGCTTAAGAATAAAGATTCAAAAACCCTAAATAATAGCAACTCAAATACAGTATTATACTAAAATATGAACATGTTGGCTTTATCACAGGCGTGCAGAGAAATTTTAAAAGTAGAACATTTATTAAAACAATTTATCATATCAAGAGATCAAAGAAAGTGGAAAAATTATGTGATCATCTCAACTGATGCTAAAAAGACATTTAAGAAATTCAACTTCAGTATATGAAGAAAAGTTTTGTAAAGTACAAATACAAAGCTGTATGTTTAGAGTGATAAGAACTGTTGTAAACCTGAAGTAAATATTTGAACTAAATGTCAAAAATTTAGAAAATATATAGTAATACTTGAGAGTACCTTTTACCTCTGTAAGTCTCAATTTCCATATCTATAAAATAGAGATAAATGATAGAATTTGTTTTTTGGAGTTATTATAATTATATCATGTATTTGTAAATAGATTTACACAATACCTAGCACAGTAATATAAATTAAATTTGTGTTTATTTCCCTTCTTTATCACGAAAATATTAACCTTAGTTTCATTTTGTATGATGACTATGTAGAAGCCTAGGGCAACTTACAAGTAAAGAACTGCAGCAAGATGGTGCAGAAAAAAGTGTGATATTAGATTTTGTGTTATGAGAGCTCAGATAGCAAAGTTAAGGAAGACAGGTCTTGCTGGGATCTAGAGGGTCACATTCCCAAGTTTCAACACTGAATGGCCTTGTGATAAATCCATGACCTTGGAAAAGCTGATGCCAGTGGACTAGAGAAAAAACTGTCATAAAGGTTACTCTGAGAGAGTCCAAAGAGCTGAATCTCTCACTTACCTGGCCCCGTTTTACATGGAGTGTACCATGAGACCTCATTTGGCCAGGCTTTCTGAAAATCAAAAGTCATTTACCTTGCCTTGAGATATTGCCTGATAGTCATCCTCTTAGGGTTTGAGGTAATTTTGTGTCAATTGATGCTTTGAAATCTCATACTCCAGTTGATTCAGTTCTCTAGGGAAGATGCTTCTATGATATATCCCAGGATGCTGGTTAACTCTAAGAGGACTAGTGAATACACTATCAAGTTAGGGAATGGAATAGGTCCCATTCTAAGATTTTTAGGTTTGAGGCTGGTCTAGGGCATGTTGAACTCGGGATGATGGGTAGTTGACACTTTTGTGACAAATGTTATATGCCTGTTAATAATACAAGCGCACATTATAATTATTACTGTTTAGTTTTGTCTATTAAAGTTTCTTCTATGTTATTTTTATTATATTTTATATTATTATTTTAAACTATATTTGGACATATAATTATTTTTAAGTAGTAAAGTTACCTAGAAAAATCTTAAAGTATTGACTGTAAAGCCCTGAGGACTAACACTGGGAACAGAGTTCAATAAGAGGACTTCTCACAAAATACATATACATAAATTCACATAGTTCTTATAGATTACCAATGACCACTTATAAAATATAAAGGGAGAAATACCATTCAGAATAGCAATGTAAATTTAAGCTTAAAACAAAATCTGGAAGGTATACCTAAAAAATTCTATAAAACATTTACTGACAGACTTAAAAAATTAAACTATTGGAAAGGCCTACCCTGTTCTCAGATAATCAAGGTTTGAAAAACGTCAGAGTTCCCCAAATGTATCATAAATTATATAATGCAAATAGTGCATTGCATTTTTGGCTGTATTTGATAAAATGATTTTGAAATTATGAGATATAACCAGCTATAATAACAAATAAAGAAACATTAATCTAAAAAGAATAATATATTTGATATTTGCACTACCAAATATTAAAATGATTGATTAGATTATAACAATTAAAACAGTGTGCTGAAAATAGATCTATGAAACAAAGTAAAAATCTAGAAATAGACTTAATTGTATGTTAAATACAGCATAGTATGCAGAAATTACATGAAAAATGATGCTGGAAATTTTAATTAGTAAGGAAAACAAAAAAATTAAACCATATATTATATTATATAATGAAATAGATTTAAATTTTACATAGTTTATATAATAAAAAAGAATAAAATAATGCCAGAAAAGCTATTCTGATTAGATTTGGCAGCTGGTAAATCTCAAGGTATCCCATGCTTTCTGGCTCTGGGATGCATAAAATGTGAAAAGAGAATTCACAAAGGAAATACTTAAAGCCAGTAAATATATACAAAACTTTCAGACACTTTTGGTGCAAGTTAAAACAATAGTGAGATGCTATTTTTCATTTCTGACTGGCAAAGATTAAAAATATATATTACTCATTGATGGGGAATGGGAAATGTGATCTTTGATTGCAGATGGAACTGTAGTTTGGTATAAACTTTTTGGATAGTAATTTGAAAATCTATCTTGTCTCTTTAAAATGTCTATACACTTTGACTTAGAAGCTCTACTTTTCCAAATTTATCTTTAGAAAATACCCATAGATTTACTCAGAACTTTATGTGAGCAAATAGTCATTATAGCCTAATGTTAAAAATAATTAACTAAATGTTTAACAAAGTGCTAATTGTTATGTCTATGAGAATAATATCTATCTATTAAAAATAATGCTAGAAAAGTATTTTATTTACATGAGAAATACTCATTAGAGAATATTAAGTGGAAGTATATATCACCATAGAAAAATACTGAAATAAAATATCTCAAAATGTTAGTTGTAATTAACTCTCAATTGTGGATATATAGGTGGCTTCGAGTATATATTTTATATGTTTATGTAGTTTCCAATTTTTTAAATAATAATCATGTATAATTTTATAATAGCAAAAATTAATAAATGTTCTTATTCAAAAGATAAATAAAAGACAGTATAATAAAGCTAGAAAACTTAAAAAATGGTAATAATAATACTAATTTTTTTCTCCTAGCATCCAAAACTATTATTGTTGAAATTCATTTTTCATTATAAGAAAGCATAAAGAAGGAAAATATAGGCCAAAAGAAATCAGTATTGGAAGAAATATGAAAATCTGTTTCAGCTTTTTCTGAGGGTTTTTTTTTAGTGATTATTGTAGGTGGGAAATATGGATAATTTATTTAGAAGGAAATGTATTTTATGAAAAATAATACTAGAACTGACAAAATTTTATAATTATAAGCGCTAAAGACATATCCCTGTCTCACCCACTCTTAATTTATCATGAATGTACAGATTTCAGACCTAACTTTTCACTAAAGACAATATGTGAAAATTCCAGCATAATAAAGTAAAAGTAAATCACCTAGACTCAAGATTCTCAAACTTTAGTGAGTATGTGCTCGTCTAGGGGATGTTATTAAAATGCAAATTATGATTCAATTGTTCTGGATGGGGCATGAGATGCTGCATTTTCAGTAAGTTCCTAGGTGATGCCCTTGCTACTGGTCTGTGAGCCACACCTAAAGTAGCAAGAGCTTTCCTTACTCCTTGCTCTGCAACTTACTCGCTTTTGCCACCTTTCTCTATGTAAAACTGAGACTAAAATTTCAGCCTTTTTAGATAGGGTTGGAGTGAAATTAATTTTTTTGTTTGAAACAGTGAATTTCAAAATATTTGTTAAATTTAAAGTCTTACACAACAGCATTCCCAGTACTCTACATAATTGTTTTGTGGAGGCATTGTTTTGTTTTGTTTTTTTAAGTCACCAAAAAAGATTTGTCCTCCTCCTGTGTTATTATTAAAACAATAGCAAAAAAGAAGTCAAATTGTCAGTAAGCAACTTTGATATTGTCGGTTGCCTTTTTTTAGTGACCTATAGAATTATTTTTCCATATATGTCCTAGACCATTGTAATACATGTGACATTTGGCCACTAAATGAGTTAGGACAACAGTTGCCTATTATGTTTGTTTTTATTTAGATGGGAACAGTCCTGCAACCAGTGGCTTCCAGTGGGTGACTACCCTTAGCAAAGCTTATTAGTTGTTTTCTGTACTTAAAAAAGTGATACAAATATACCACCAATAGCACTAAGTGAAAACGTCCTCCTTGTTGTGAAGAGGAAGCAAAATGAGAAGAGAAATAAGTTATTGAAAACACTTTCTTTTCATGAGTTGTAGGAACTGAACTGAAATAATTTTGCAATGTGAACACTTTTCTCCACATTAAGCAGCAACTTCTTTCACTGTAATCTCTTGCCTTCTCAGCCAACCAGTCACCTCTTTCCACAAATATCCCTAAATAAATAAGCATAGCATGTGTTTCTTCAAGGACTTTTTTTTTCAATAGCTATAGAAAATGAAGATTAATAGTGTATAGAGAACACGAACAACCAACATCTTTGTCATGGATCTTTTGCTCTCGTCTTCAAAGTTGTCACTTAGTGCTTAATTAGAGGACTGAGGGAAATCCGTAGTTTTCCTGACTAGCTAAATTCTTAACAAAAAGTCTCAGCTTACTTTTAGAACTCAGTAATTATCCAACAGAATATGTAATTGTGTTATTTAAGTAAAAACCTTTACATTTCATTAAAAAATATAATACAAAAATTAATAACCTACTGAGGTTTATTTACCACTCAGCTTAAGAAATAAACTACTACTAGTATTGTTGAAGCTCCATGTGTTTCATAGTACATGTATTTTTCTACAACATTCTTTTTTTTCTAACAGTACATTTGTATGATTTACCTGTGTCTCCAGTTCATTCATTTTTACTTCTATAAAGTATTCCATTATATGAATATACCACAATGTAGTGATCTAGTCACTTATTGATGCACATTTAGATTGTGTATTCATCAGGATGGAATATAGTAGGCTACACTCAAACCCCAGTGGCCTAAAATAAAACATTTCATTTTTATTGGTTTGAATTTTGCTTATGCTACATGTCCTATGCTACCCAGCCTGGGTAGGACCTAAGCTGACAGGACCTCCACCACCTGCAGTGTTATGTTAATACAGTAGGGGAAATCACTGAGGTAAATCATATATAGTCTCTTAAAAGCTCTCACCCAGAATTGACCCAAGTTCCTTCTGTTCAGATTTTTTTGACCATAGGAAGTCACATGGTCACACTTTATTTCAAAGGAGTAGGTTAGAACTCTGTAATCCTGCCATGTACCCTCAAAGAGGAGATTCATAAATTAGCCAACAGCTCTATGATAACTGCAAGTTGTTTTCAAAGTTTTTCTTGCTGACAATCCTGATATGAATATAGATGAACTTAATTTCATGTGCACATGTGTAAAGTTCCTCAAGGCTGTACACTTGAAAGAGGAACCACTAGGTCATGACACTATAAACATTTCAGCTTTACCAGAAATTATCAGGATGCTTTCCAGCGTAGTACCAGTTTACACTCCCACCAGCAGTGTATAAAAGTTATCTGTGTGCTGTATCCTCACCAGCATCTTCAGACTATTTTCTGTCATTCTGATAGTTATGAGATGGCACTTGTGTAATATCCATTTATCTTATTACTAAAGGGTTGAAGTATCTTTTTGGATGTTTATTAGTCATTTAGGTTTGCTTTTCTGTGATTTGAATATTCAAGTACTTTGTCCATTTTTCTTTGTCCATTATTTTTTATATTAGTAGTTTATTGGGGTGTATCAGTTAGTTTTAAATACTAACCCCTTGTGATTATTGGTGTTGCAAATATTTTTCTCTAGTTAGTGGTTTCTTTTGATGCGTTTAAGTATTCTATTTTATTGTAGCCAAATTTATAAAAAAGTTCCCCTAATTTTGTGAATTCTTTGTGTGGGTCTATGTCTATGTATGTATGCCTTAAAAAATTCTTATCATTCTGATATTGTAAAGATATTTTCCCTATTTTATTTAAATAATATGTAGTTTTTCTTCTACATTTAGGTCCTTATTCTGCCTGGGATTAATATTTTTGTGTATGATGTGAGGTAGGGATCTAGTTTTGTATTTTTATATGATTAGTCTATTATCTTAGCAAAATTTAAGAACAGTGCAACCTATTTCATTAATCAGCATTGTTTTGAAATATATGTTTGATACATGTGTGGCGATCTTTTAGGCTTTTTATTTTGTTCCATTTGTTTATTTCTCTAAATCTTTACCAATACCACTCTGTCTTACTACTTTAGCTTCATAATGTCTTGATATTTGGTAACAAGTGTAGATTTTTTATACTCCTTCAAGAGGGCATGTACTCTGTCCCAGGTACTTTGCAATATACTGGAGCTATAAAATTGGAAAAAATCTCCCTCTCTCCAGGAACTTAGAGAGAATCCTTTGAGATAATCTTCCTGGTGAACAGATGGACAACACAAATATTAATACTGTAACATATGTATGTAATAAGTGCTCTAGACACTTTTTACCTGAAATAGGAGAAAAGCAGAAGCTATGTGTTCAGAATTCCTTTGAATTTAGATCAGAAATTTCCAAATCTGTTCCCAATAAATTTTAGCCTTCTCTGTAAAATCAAGGGTTGGGTTTGAGTGTGTTGAAGATGGACCTGAGACCATAATTAAGGTATGTCTGATCTAGAGGTGAAGAGGATGTTTTTAGGAAGTGAATTTTGCATCCAGTAAAGTCAGTTTGTCACAAAGATTTCATTCAAGATCCATTTGCTGATCTTTTGACATTTGGTGGCTTTTGCTCCACAATCTTGCATCCTTCACCATGGTGAACCCACAGTGCAAGGCTCTGAAAGAGTGGTTATTTCTATGCCTGAATAGAATTAGACCTATAGAATTAAATAATTTATATGAAAGGAATACAAAACTCAAATTTCATTTGGTTGAATGTAACTAGAGTTGCTGCCTAAGACACTAACAGAATGATAGACTACATCAATGATGTCACATTATCTCAACTAAGGGAGGTAATGGTTCTAATCTCCCTCTTTGTACAGATACACCTGTAGTTTTGTGTCCACTTCTATGTTCTACCCTTTAAGAGGAACAAAGGTAAACTGGTATATTCTTGGAAGGGAGTTCCAGATAAGTGTGGACTAAAAACTCAGTGAATGGTAAATGTGGAGGAATGGGATTGTTTTGATTGGAGTGGTGGAGTGGTGGTGGAGGGGGCTATCTTTAGAAATGTGTCTCTAAATGGCACCAGTAAGAGGAATGGACCATGCCTGAAGGAGGTTATTTCTTGCTAGCAGTGTTCAAGGATGGATTCACTAGCTGATCTGTTAAAGGAAGTTTTATAGAAGGGATTCAATGCAGTGGTGTTTTGTCAAAATAACTTTTGTGGTTGCATATATTTCTTGAGACATTATATTTTTAAATTTATTTTTTAATCCATATTCCCTTGATGAGTAAATGGTACTGTATTTTGAAAGTCTTATTATATTTTATTTTTACTTTTGCCCTGTATTATGAATAATAACACAGTTAAGTGTCCCCCAGTCTCATAGATATGTGACTATAACCTCAATCTAACCTACTAATTTCATGCTTGTCATGCATTGATTACCAGTACTCACCAGCCAACCTGTTCAGGGCTGCAAAAAGCAAACTAGGATATGTGATTGCAATTTGATTATATTACTGAGCTTATGTTTCTCCAAATAATAGTTTTAGAAACAAGGAAGAGCAGTGGAAGTAGAGAGTGAAGTCTTTGGGTTAGGGACCACATCTTGTTTGTCCTACCATTTATGTCTGTTGCTTAGCATATTGCCTGGAAAATGAAAGTGCACAATTAACATTGATTTAATTTAAAGAACTGCTATTTCTCAATAATCATAGAAACTGTCCATGTCATCTGTAGTAAAGATGACTCTAGATTCATGTTCATAAATTTGTTCTTTGTGTACAAATTTCATATAGTCAACACTTTATTGTAAACTGCAGGGAACTGGGAAGCAGTATTAGGTGCTGGAAGAAAATAGATTCAGAAGTCAAAGGTTTTGTTTGAGCATGTGATAAACACATTATAAATACTTTACAACTCTACAAAACAAAACATATCTTTATCCAGAGTGTAGGTGCATTCATGAGATACAGCAAAAAGGAATGATTAGAAATCATTGTTTTAATAGCCTTTAATTTCTGACTTTTGACAGTCAATTCCTCTTTACTCCAAAGGATAATACCAGTAATTTATATTTTGAATTAAATATTATTTTAAATGACTTTCAAGCTAATAATTAAGGTCTACTCTGATGACTTTGAAAATCAAGTTTTACCCACCTTGCCACACTTGGGAAGTGTGGCTTTCAAAAAAATTTGGACATAAAGTCCTCTTTTTTGGAGTTTACTGACAAAAATCATTAATGAAGGCAGGTATTCCTGTTAGTGTCTAGTGACATAAGTTAAGTGTTCTTGATTTCATTATGGGGCAAGAATAGTTCTTTGCAAAGAATAAGTAAATTCCTACAGCGGGTGCAAATTTCTTTCTTCATGCCACCATGGTCCTCACAGCAAGAGTGATTTATTATATTGGATTATATTATCTGACTCTTTTTTCAAAGGAATAAGTCACATGCTTCTATTACTCTGATAATATGTAAGCAACTATGACCACTGTTGAGTGCTTTCTCAGCTACATCTTTTATACTGTGCCAATTAAGCAGAAGGTGGGGAATGTTGGCAGGGGGATTTAAATGTCTCATCTAAAGGTCAACACCTAACAACAGGACAGCATTTATCCTGAATTGGACTGTAGAGTCAGCACTAGGTTTGAGCCCAGTTGCTATTGGGGGACTTAAATATACAGTCCTCCAAATGAGAGCAGGTGGTGTCAAAGGAGCTATACTTGTGTTCACGATATGTCCTAAAATAGCTTTAAGATTCTCCATGACCTCATTTTGCCATGCTGGCTTGCTTACGAGTGTGTTTTTGGGTGGTGTTAATGTTCTAGCGTTAGCCATTATAATTTATGGACTGACATAGTATCATTAACACTGAGCATGGATTGTACTCAGTAGCCAAGGCATAACTTTTTCCCCTCTATTTTTCCTGCAGCTGGCCAGTGTTTTGTAACCAGGGCACCAACTCTGGAGCCAGTTGGTAACTTTAGATGTTTGATTGGGTGTGCAGTTGGCATCACAGACATGGTTAACCAAGGATAATATTAGAGTATGCGTGACAGTTTCAAGATTTCATACTGTTAGACAGAAGTAGTTTTAGCACAAGGTGAAACCAGATAACTGTATCTGTAGTAAGATTTTATTTAATAAGAATGTTTTATGCAAGGTAAAAGTAGCTGTGACTATATAGTGAATGAGTTAGTAATTTTTTAAATTAAAATTCTACTTTTTAAATCAAAGTTAGCCATGTATATGGTATTTGTAAAAAAATTAATGTTGTAAGACTTACAGTCCCTTGACCTCCCTCTTCTTCTCTGCCTTAAGTCTCACTTCCAAGGGCAACTATTTTCCATTCTTTTTGTTGTTTCTTCAGGTATTTGCTATCATATTTCTAAATAACACGGTTATACTTGTGGTTCTTGATTCTTCTGTTTTAGAAATTATAGATTGCATTTTTATTATGAAAGATGAATATTTAACTTTTAAACCCCTTTGCCCCCAACATAGACTTTTCCCTTCCTCCTCTCCTCTTTGTCACAAATTCTGATGAAATCATTATTAGATATTTTTCTCATGATGACTATATAAATCATTGGTTTCCAATGAGTACAGAAATAGTCATTAAGAATGAATAGTCATAAAGAGATTATAATAATTTAGGTTAAGGGGTTTGATGCTGTCAAAGTGATGCCCTGATACTACTGTAGAGACAGAACAATACACAGAACATAAAGAAATTAGCTGCTTCCTGGGCCTAAATGGAACAAAGCAATAGCATAAAGACATGTGCCTACAAAGAGAAATCAAAGGTGGATGCTCTGCTGGAGACCTAGGTGACTCTAGACACTTTTGTTTTAGTTTTATAATATCTATAGAATCTAAAGCTTGCTGCTTAAAATGGTCTCTGACCATTTATTTATGACTCAGTCTGAGTCCACGAAGCAATTTCTTCTCCAGTTGTTAGCAAACAGGGAGGAATGGTGAAGTCAGCTATTGATTGAACTTCAGGCATCAGTTAAAGACTGGCACTGGCTGGAACTATTACATCCTTGGATAACATTTTGTTATTGGAAACTAGAGAGAGACTGAAGAGTTGAAATTAAACATTACAAATGTTCACAAGGTTACAATAATCCAGGGCAGAGGTCAAGGTGGATATGTCATCAACGTGCATTATAAATAGCAAACCCTCCACAATTTTAAGGTGTATATTGTGTATATCTGTAAAAACTCCTTGGGATAGCATTATGGACTCTTAACAGTACTCTCACGAGCACATAACATAATCCCTATCCCATGCTAAGAAATAAATAATAGTGGTTTGTTCAAGTCTCAGCCATTTGGGTATAACTGTGTAGGGTGTAGTTTAATTTACTCTAGAGAAGCAGGTCTTATTCAGGCTCCATCCTTTCATTAGGGCTGTTGCTTACCTGGTGTGCCCACTGGAGATGTGAGACCCTTGGTGGTAATTGTCCTCTGTATCATCCGAACAAGGTAACTATACCGAAAAGGCTCTTTTACTTGGAACATTATATTGACGATAGAAATGGTAAGTCAAGAATGAGTGAACACACAGGAGTGAATTATAGCGTGAAATACTTTACTTTAGCAGATATATACATAACAAGAAGCTACAAGTTATATACAAAGTGGTTTGGATATTTAATTTATCCCTACTCTTAAGGGAATTGGTGAAATACTTACCTAGATTACATTAAGAAAAATCTTTGATTCATTTAGATCTTTTTCTTCTTTCTTTATCCTTTTCTTACCTTATTTGTGATTTTTTTAATTTATGCCCTATATTGGTCCACATCCTGCATCTATTTGTCATTATTCAAGTTTAGATATTAAGCACTGAATCATAATCTGCCTATGTCTTTAGGTAAATATTTTATTTAATAGCTTTTTAAAATAATTCAATGTTGTGTTGAAACCCTAGAAAATGAAGAAGAACCAGATGATCAAACAGAAAAAAAAATCATAATCCTCCTGCCCTAGAAAAAGCTCGTTTAACACATTGGTGTAGGTACTTCCCTTCCCTTTCTTTATATGTGCAGGTTATTTGTATATGTGGATGAAAAACTGGAATCATACTACTTTGTAGTTTGCTTTTCTTTTCTTAGCATTTGGCCATTATCAGAAATTGTCTTTAATAGTATTAATGGTCTCGGGTGCATTTTGTCTGTTTGTATGAATATGCAACAGTCTTGAGTAATAAATTCATACTGATGTGACTTCAGTGTATTTCCACTTTTTTTTTGTCATTGTACCTCTAGCCTCTGCTATTCTTATTCCTGTGTATTATTGCACAGCTTGGGCAAAACTGAGAATGAAGAGGTTTGCCGTTCTCTCTCTAATGTACAGGCAGCAAAATAGGCTATGATTCCTAGGTACCCTGCATGCATGTCTCCATTCTCTCTCTCTCTAAGTCTCACTCTCTCACTCTTGCTCTCTCACTCATTCTCCTTACGATAAGGTGGTAGGAGGACTATAAGTATCTCCCAGGATGCGTTTAGAAAGAGTAAAACTTCCTGGTTGGGTTTTATTTAAGAGCCCCCCATCCCCTTTGCATAACTATTATTAGCTTTTGAATGGTGATTTAACTATTTCAAGCCCAGACATGTATATTGTTCTCATGCTTACAAGACTGGCCTCCATGGCAGTTTGGTGCAGCCACTATGGAAAACAGGGTGGAGATTCCTCAAAAGACTAGGAATAGACTTACCATATGACCCAGGAATCCCACTCTTGGGCTTGTATCCAGAAGGAAATCTACTTCAGGATGACACCTGCACCCCAATGTTCATAGCAGCACTATTTACAATAGCCAAAACATGGAAACAGCCTAAATGTCCATCAACAGGTGACTGGATAAAGAAGTGGTGGTATATTTATACAATGGAGTACTACTCAGCCATAAAAACCGACAACATAATGCCATTTGCAGCAACATGGATGCTCCTAGAGAATGTCATTCTAAGTGAAGTAAGCCAGAAAGAGAAAGAAAAATACCATATGAGATCACTCATATGTGGAATCTAAAAAACAAAAACAAAAACAAACAAACAAACAAACAAAAACAAAGTATAAATACAGGACAGAAATAGACTCATGGACAGAGAATACAGACTTGTGGTTACCCGGGGGGGGTAGAGGGTGGGAAGGGATAGACTGGGATTTCAAAATTGTAGAATAGATAAACAAGATTACACTGTATAGCACAGGGAAATATACACAAAATGTTATGATAAATCACAGAGAAAAAAATGTGACAATGAGTGTGTATATGTCCATGAATGACTGAAAAATTGTGCTGAACACTGGAATTTGACACAACATTGTAAAATGATTATAAATCAATAAAAAATGTTAAAAAAAAAAAGACTGGCCTCTATGGGCTACAACCTTTCCTTATCAACAGTGGATTGTAGTGAATCTGCAAGGAGACACTTATAAGGTTCAAGGGTTGGAGGATGCTGTGGAAGCAAGATAGTGTAGTGAACAACCAGCCTGCCAGGACATTTTCAGGCTAGTTATTGCCTCTCAACCTCTATTTTGTCATCTGGAAAATGAGTATAATCATAAGCAATTATCAGGTTTTATGAAGATTAAAAAGGAAAATGTATTTATTGCAAACTTAGCACAGTGTCTTGTACAGAGTATTGATGATAGCATTGTTATGTTGTTCTGGTGAAACTGCAGATGGCAAGAGATATGCTGGTGCTGTGTTGAGGAGCACAGCCAGATGGACTAAGCCAGATGGAAAAGGATCCTTAAAACAGATCTTCCAGAGTCTTTATTTGCCTACCCTCCTTCATACATCTTGGAAAAAGCAGGTCTTTTTGATTCCAGTATTTTCCCTGTCCCGAGAGCCAATAGATACTGATGAAAAGAAAAAAAAATCACTAACTGCCTGAAAACTGAGAGTGCTCCTGAGAGGCCAACATTTGTTGGAGCTTTCCCAGAAGATCAGTATTCATTTCTTCTACTTCCCACCATCCCCAGACCCCCCTACCAGCTTTAATTTTATTTTGTTATTAACAAGTAAGGCTTTGTTCACGAACAAAGCAGATATGGGCTTGGTCTTAACTGATTTGTTTAACCCTCACTTAAAATTATTGCTTTTTGCAACCCAGGGCATTTCTGGTATTTGAACAGGAAAAATTCTGAGCAAATGAATCAAACAGAACATTGTCTTAAAATGGTTCTTTATTACCAATGAGCTAGCTGACAAGCATAGAGTGGCATGAAAACTGGGGTTATATTCCTGACCAAGGTTGCCACATTTAATTACTCAAAAGTGTCATCAGCACAATGTTATAAATGAAGATACTCATTATAAATCTAAGTAGTAATTTCAAATGGTAAAATGTTTCAAGTCCCATAAAAGGAGCATAAATATACCTTATGCATTGACTATCCAAGGGATCTTTATGAACTACAAAGTGTACATATATCATATAAAGTAACATGCTGTTATAACTTCGGCCTAGCTCAAATTAATATGTTTGCTATAACAAATACTAACATTTATGTTACAATTTTAAGTTCAAATTCATTGGGAGACATTATCTGAATGATCAAAATAGTTTTCAAAGCTATCAAAGGAATTTGATCATTTTTAAAATAAATACATTTTTTTCACAGCAAGTAGAAGCATTTGGAATCATTTCATTGACCTTAAAGCTGCTCTCAAATTTTAGATGTTGATTTTTTTTTTAAGAGGCATTGAGTATCTAAATATTTCAAGGGCTCTCCAAGGATTTTCACTGTGAGAGTTTGAAGAGCAGCAGTCTCTTAAATCCGGCCCTTCTGTTCATCTTTCTCTCTTCTCTCAGCAACTATAAGGGCAGAATGGAATAAGAAAAGAAGTCACAGAAAGGCCTCTGAAGCAATAGGAAAGATGGGATTGGGGAAGTCAGTCATACCTCTTTGCTCTTCAGGTTGGAAGTATGTATTGACTGATCTATGTATCTGTATATCTGTCTAGATATATAACAATATGAAACTCTGAGGCTGAGATACATATACATACACACACATATCTATATACATGTGACATATCATATGTTATATGTATGTGTGTGTTTTTGTGTGTATGGATATATTATATACACATACAAACATACACATATATCATGTGATATGTCATATATATGTGTGTGTATCTATCTATAATATGTATATGTATATATGGGTGTGTGCCCATCTGGCAGGATTGCTGTCTTTTTCAGACTTAGTTGTCTTCTGGTTTTATACCATGTTGCAGAAACTCTATAAGCAGGTGTCACTGAAAAGTAAAAAATGTTGTGACAGATCAGTTAATGCCTATTCTATTACTTGCTAACTCTTTGAACTTAAGGATATCATTAATCTATTGAGCATGCATTTATTCATCTATGTAGTTGAACTCATAATACAAACTTTTTAAGGTTAGAGTGAGGATTACATAAAATAATACATTAAAAAGTACATAGCACCGAAACTGGTCATGATAGACAAATGGTCAAAAAAAGTTGTTGTTGTAATTAACTTTTCTATTATGACTACTTCCATTACTAATAGTAAAGTTGAATTAAGTGGAATTTATCAGGCAAAATGTTGACTAAAAGGGACTGACTTTATTATGGTTTAAATATTTACTTACATTACTCAAGTTTCTTGACACTAGGCATGCAGAGTAATTACTATTTATTTATAAATATACTTCTAACCTGAGTCCTAAATTAGAATTTTTTCCCTAAGCAGTTACTCTAATCCACATTGGTAAGGATAAGCAAAGTCAATATGGATGAGCAGAAAGGAGTTAGACCATCAGAGCCTAATCTTTTTAGCTTTTGACTATACTCAGCCCTTAAATATCTTAGGGGAGAGGCTAGGAAGGAGGGAGAGATATTCCAGAGGTTGCCTAAGAAGAGTCTGGAAAGAATTGTAGTCTCACTTGTTCTGATGTTTATTAAAATATCACAAAAATCCTCCTCCTACTTTAATCTTGACTAAGAGAATGTCACGAAATTGGCAACAAATTAATCAAGTCAACTCTCTATTTGTCCACTTGGGTGCGTATTGCAGGCAGGTGAGAAAGTGGAAGATTCAATGACATACACCTTTTTTGAAAGTGTAATATCAACTAGATGTTGGAAAGAAAATACAATATATACCCTGGCATTACTAGTCAATGTCCATCTAATTATAAGAGCTTCAGGAACCTGGTGTTCTATTTGACTTCAAACATGTTAAAGTCTCAAGTCATTCAACCTGGTGTAATGTTTTCTGAGGATTTGGTCAGATCATTTTCTTGCCTCAAATATTTAATTGAACCAGTTGTGGGTAATGAGGTCTACTTCTTGACAACTCACAAGTAGTTTTCACACTGAGTTATCCTTAATCATAAGTTATATGTCGTCTTTGGCCTTCAGCACAGGCAGATTGGAATTTAGTGGGACAGTCCGTGAAAATACTGGCCCACAAAAATGTCTTGACTGTTTCACAACAGGCTGCTTTTCAGAACACTTCATTCAGGCCCTATGTCAATGTAAATATTAGAAGACTTGGGAGAGTTTGCAATCTTTTGGCCTGTGCTTAAATTATTATTTTAACCCTTCCTTTTCCTGAGTGCTACTGATGGAAAATTTTAGTTCATTTGTTTGTTTTTCTTGTTGTTTTCCTAAAGATATCCCCACTTACTAGAAAAGGAAACCTAACAAAATGATACAAAACACAACACAATTCAACAACAAAAAACAGTGTGTAATCCATTGGCATACTTTGGAGGTATGATTTATTAATTTTTTTAATCTCAGAAAAACATTAGCACTATTGCCTGGCTATAGAGTCCTGTAAAAGCCCTAGGCTTGCTGTGAGCAAGCTTTTTCTTTTATAAAGGAAAGGAGATTACAGCAAAGAATACCAGTTGGAGAAAAAGGATAGTTGGAGAAATCTTTTAAAATAATTTGCATATGAATAATCCCCAGGGATGTTATTTAGGTATAAGAGTATAGCAATTTCTCCAAAATGAAAGCAAATCCAAAAAGGGAAGTATAATTTTTATAGATTGAGTTTGAGAGGAAGTAAAATAGGAAAGGAAAGATGAAGACACTGATTCCTTTATAAATAAATCTTAGATGCTTGGATAGTAAACACATCAGTAGCAATTCTGTGTTTTTTTCCTTCAGCCATGCATGGTGCTGTTTTGGATGCATTGTGTTTCTTTCCTGATACTGTCAGTCCCAGTTCAAACCTTCATATCCCAGATTGCCTGTCTCACATTGACTATGTATTAGAATTGCCTTATGTCACACACTCTATGCAATTTAAAGAAAGATTTTCATTGTGGAACACACATGAAAAAAACAAAATATTTCTGTGAAAAGCAATTTGCTTTGCTAGGCTTGCCTGTATTCCCAGTACAATTACTGTAGATTATATGAGTTTGAAAATGAGCTTTCTTCCTTGCAGCCCACTCCTACCATTGTTTGATTCTCCCATGAAGTCATAATTCTCTGTTTGTGCAGTAAGCCTGTTACCATGGAGATTAATATGATGTTACAAATTTGCTATTATTTATGACTTCATTGTAAGATGGATCCGAATGAGAAATTAATCTCTGATTTCTTCACCAAATATTTGGTGAGTCATATGAGAACAGGTGAAGGCATTTCAGCTTTCATTTCTTAATTGGGAAGTGAAAGTGCTTTTACTGGTGAAAAATAAAAATATCTAAGAAAAAATAATTTTTTATTAAATAAAGATCTTGAAGAAAAGTTGAAATGTTAAATACTAGGATAAAATATATATTCTATTTACATAATATCTTCTGAGAGCTACAAAATAAGCTCCACCTTGAGAAGCCTAGCTTGTCAGTGTCATTCTCTGAACAAGTTTTTCTTTGATACTGCCATGTTTACTTTCTTAGCAAAGGAAAGCTAAACAGTGAGCACTCTGGTGCATAAGCCCCTCAACCATTGAGATATTGAATTCTGATCTTTAATAAACCAACATTGATTTACTTCACTGCTTCTGTTTGCTTAGCTAAGCTCCATTGGCATAGGAAAAGGCACATATAATTTAATCAGATTGCTTTTTTTTCCCCATTTGATTTTTTATTAGTGCACAAAGCAGGCTCCAAGCATTTGAAATTTATTTTTACCAGTAAAATGTCATTCTTCTCTCTTGGAGGAGAAGTTTGAAATTACAGTTAATTTCATTCCTCACTCTCCATACATATAAATGTAAAATGCAACCAAAGATCTTATTTTTGAGTGTAAAATTTATTTTTCTTTCTTGACATCAGTGTTGACTCTTGAAGAATCCATTATAACATCTAAACAGGTTGAGCTTTGAGATTTCCAGGTTTCAGATGCCAGTAAACAATTCAGTATCTTCAACATTTTTAGTTAGCAACAGTTTGTTTTGTTAGAACTAAATTTTTCCTGATCATCTTGGTTGTCCATTAATAGATGAAAAATAAACTTGTAATGGTTAAGTGATTTGTCAGAGGTCAGGAGGCTGATTGATTGACAATTTCAGGTTACGCCCAGGGAGATTGAGAATTTAATTTTAGATTATCAATGTTACTTGAAAAATACTCTTATTTCTTCTTTTAAGTTTATTTCAGAATTAGAGTGTTAAAACTCACTTGCTGAAATATAAAGGTTAATGTGAATCATATTTTTCATATCTAACTTTTGTTTTTTTTTAAAACGCTGGGTATTTAGAGTTTTCAAGTGAAGGTCCTAGTTATTTCTGTGGGAAAGAAGTCAATGAATTATTTTAGAGTGTGAGTGGGATTCATGAAATAGCTTGTGATGTTGCACTTTGAGAGTCCTAGAAGCACATAGACTTGCCAGCTTTATTAGAGAATGACGAGGTCGAAAAGCTGTGAATAGTTTTTCTGCACAACACACTTGTTTTTTTCTGACTCCCTAGTGTAAGGTTAAAAAATTTAGTAGTATTACTTAGATTTATGAAATTAATCTAACCAACCTTTATACATTTTTTGGATATAATTCTTCCAAATTATACTGAACTAGAGGTATTTCTCCATTAATGGAATATATTCTTTTCTTATCTCCCGAAGTTTGAAGAGTGGGGAAGAGTTCTTCTCTCTGTTGCTTAATGCAGACAAGGAAGCATTTTTCCTTTAGCCAGATGACAGCCACCTCCTTACTGTGTGGAGAACTAAGCTTGAGTGGATGGAAGGCAGCATATATGGCAGAATGGAGAGATACAATCTGTCTGGGGCCCTGATGAATGTATTAAAGTGCTAAGTTAAACAGTCCTAGAACCCGAACTACTTTTGGACATACTTTTATATGAGATAATAGATATCCTTAATAGTGTACTGATCAGTTTAAGTGTCTACCACATCTGCCCAGCCCCATCTGCCTCTCAGGCTTCAACCACTGCCCTGATTCCTGGCCAGAGTGAAGATGAGGCTGTGGCAAAGGTTCTATTATGTCTTCCATGTCTGGAATTCCAATGCACAAGGTCAACCCAACTGGACCCACTAATCACAGGCTTTCTTCCCTAGTATCTGCCTAGAGGGGTAATAACACAACCCATATATGAGAAGGTGTTAGACAAAAGATGAGAAAGAGCTGGTAGATAGATTGCTGGCCTGTCCCCACTGTACGGACTACTTAAAGAGTAGTGGTTCGATATAGCAAACACCCCACATGATTAAGCAAATCAGTTATGTTTTTATAAGGCTGTGGACAGCTGGGTAATGTGCCACCTCCTAATACTCTTCCTCCTGTGTGCTTTGTTCAATTTCCCACTCACTCTTGCTTCCCTGGGATTGTATTTCCTAAACTGAATAAAATTTTAAGCAGATAAACTTCCTCTTGGGTTCTCTTTTCTAGGAAACTAAGGCCAGAGATTCCCTTAGAACCCTCGTATCAGAAGTCCTAGACAGCAGACCCTCAGGGTGTTGGAGTGCCTGCCTAGCAGAGGGCAATAGGGGTCAGGTTGCTGCTGGTGTGATGGGGGTCATCGTAATCTCTGTCATGCATGTCCTCACAATTGCTGAAGTTTCTGTTGGTGGTGAACTAAGATGAGGTGCAGAGGCAAGTCATTGGAAATGAAATGGCTACTGCAGTTGATTAAGAAAGCAGAAAATAATGTAAAACTTATGGCATGAGGCAGCTGCTTTTGATGGCATTGGGGGCCTTACAAAAAGAAAGTGATATAGTTAGGTCAAATAATTATTTATATAAGGTATGCTGTGAATGCCAGAGGAAGTCTCTAGTGGCCCTAAAGAAGACTAGCTAAAAACAAAGAAACCAACAAAGTAGAGAAAAAAAAAAAACAGGCTAGGGATCTAATTATAAATGTGACAGACACCTAAAAGGAAACAAAATTAAAATCTGTCCTTTCTCCTCTGTCAAAGTCAGGGCTCTGATAAAGAAAGAGTAAGATACTGAGGCTAGCAGTTTAAGTGGGTAAGCTCAGGAAACTTGAATCCTTTTGCTTCTCTGAATCGCTGGTCATAAGAAGCAGCCCCTTTTCTCTTTCTAGAGGAGAATGGCCTCACAATACCTGGAGATGGCAATGTTTTTACATAAAGCAGTTATCTAGCAAGATGATGTTTGTTCTCCTTGCTGTCCATTACTCCTGCTCTCGTTTAGGCAGCTAACCCAAGTTATTCTACAGCTAATATTTACCGGGAGGCAGTAGGGGTGAGAGATGGGAGGAGTAAGTCCCAGTGGGCTCACTGGATCCACTGAAACTCTCGCTTCTCATTCAAGTGGCTCCTCAGAGGAGGTAATAACATAATCTAGAAATGAGAAGAAGTTAATTTACCATGGAGTGAACTTTAATCAATGAGAGATAGGAAATGGCAAACAAATGTCTGTTCCATTCTCCCCTGGATGGATTGCTTGTGATGCAGTGGCTTCACGTGGCAAAAATCGTGCACAACTGAGCACACTAGCTGTGTTTTCAAGAAAACAGAAAATTTGTGTTTGGGTGAAGCACTTCCACCTCCCAATTAAGAAATAAAAGCTGAAATGCCTTCACCTGTTTTAATGTGACTCACCAAATATTTGGTAAAGAAATCAGAGAAACACTATGGATAGTGACTAGAATATTGCTTGCTTTTTATAACACAACAACGATAATAATAATAACCCTGAAAGTGTTGAGTGCAAGGCTGACACCTACCACCACAAAGGAAAATGGAAGCTTTTCATTCTGTTTCTAGATATATATTAATTTACTGACTCATAGCCCATTGGTTGAAGGAAAAAATGGGTTTCCTTTAAAAGGACTCTGCAATTCTGCCAAAATATATGTGGAAAAATATTTTTCTGATTATTTCCCAGAGAGTAACTCCTTTTTTTGAAAGAGGATATCAGACTCTTAAAGGATTGTTAACTATGAGGTCTGTGTAGACACTTATACCAGGAGACCTGAAATGTTATCACGGCCTGACTAGGGTGAAGACTAGGAAGGCCACATGACAAATGAAATTTTCTGGATCTATTGGTTTTGAAGATCCATTCTGTGATTATTTTCTCAGGCCAGGAGAATATAATTGGAGTAGATATACTATACATAGGAGCTGTCAGAACCCTTACATTGGTTTCCTGACTTATATAGGAAGCATTGTGAAAGCCCCTAAAATTGTCCCAACACCTGTCATACAGCCATAGCAATAAATTGGAAGTAATACTGGTCTTGGAATGAATTGCAGAGATTAGTACCATTATCGAAGACTTGGAGAATGTAGCAGTGGTGATCCACGTTTCATTCCCTTACCTGAACTCTGCAAAAAGCGGATGGAACATGACAGCAGATAGTGGAGTACCATAAACTTAGCCAGGTGGCACCTCTAATCGAAGCTACCAGGCTGAATGTGGTATCTATTCTGAAGCAGATAAGCACTGCCTCTGTTATTTACTATGTGGTTATTGATTTGGAGAATGCTTTCTTCTTAACTGACATTGGTCAATTACAGGTACAACTTCACATAGTAAGGACAGCAGTACACTGACACTGTCCTTAGGGCTCAATTAACTCTCCTGATTTCTTTCATAAAGGGCTTTGATCACTGTGTCTGTCAGTGTTCATTTAAAGGACAAAAACCATATGTTAACATAAAGAATCGTTAACCTACTACACGATAACTGAAAAGGCAAAAGGACCATGAAGTATCACAAAAGTAGCAACTATAGGAAGCACTTATTACTCCTAGAGTGATAGTAAAATGGAAGACATAGGGATTATTAAAATCTGGAGGCTTGAACAAGGGACTCACACCTCAAAGAGGGGCCTTGCTTGGCTGGTATAAGTGTTTAGCAGCTCAGTGGAAGGACCTTGAGGAGCTGGGATTTAGACCTGTGAGAAGGGGGTCCCAGCTGATGTGCTAAGTATGAAAGGGCATGATAAGGCTGGTGCTACCTATGTGGAAAAACTGCAAAGTGGAACTAGCTCCTGATACTGGAAACAGCTATGAACAAGGTGAACCATGGACATGAGAGTAAAACGTATCATACTACCAAAGAACTCCCAAAGAGGATGGTCTCAACAATAGGTGAATAAAATGATACTTCCTGAGAATACTAACCAGCCTCTCTCCATGGCCACCTCATCATCACGCGATGAGATCACATATAGAGAAAACATGGTGTCAGGGCTGGAGGCTATTCATGGATTCAGTAGCATAAACTCTTTCACCAAAGATGATATAGCTGCTGCCACTGCTGATTAGCCAAACTGAGAGTAAAAGAAACTGCTACTCTGTGGGTATAGCCCTTTGAGATATCTGCTTTATATAGAGCTATCTTATTAGAACAACCCCCCTCTTGAGCTGGTCCTAGGCTTTGTCTCCTGTTCCCAGAACTCTACTTCGTCTTTCATTTTTCCCTCTTTTCCACTCCTTCCTTCCTTCCTCTTCCTCCCTCTCATCCTCCTCCTCCTTCATTTTCTTTCTACTTTCTTTCTCCCTTTGCTTCCTTATCATTCACTGTATCTTTATTTTTAAATTCCCCATGCCTTTTATAAAACACACATATCTGGACCTTGGCAATAGATTTCTCTGTCACTCTTTCTTTATGCTGTGGTTGTGCATTTTTTTTTTCTAGTGCTCTAATATTTGGAATTGATCCACAGATTGGAAAACCTTTTACCCAACTCTCAGGATATGTTGGGGACAATTATAATATAAAAATTAAGAGAATCATTGGAAAGGAAGTCTCCTTCCTGGAAAGTAAATATCAGCAAAAAATTCATCAACTAAAGGCTACAATAGAGTACAGAAAAGCAGTTGCGTATGTTGCAGTATTTCCTTCCTGTTTGTGGCTTATAAATTCATTTTCTTCATGATATTGCTGGATAAATGGCAGTTGTTAATTTTATAAATCTCCTCCTTTATGGTTATCTCATTCTGTGCTCTGTTTAAAAAAATCATCATCCTAAGTTCCTAAAGATATATTTCTTTATAGTTTTCTGAAAAGATTTATGGTTTTATCTTTCACATTTAGTTATTTAGTCTACTCAGAATTTAATTTTATTTTTTATTCAGGTCCAGGTTCCAATAAATTTTCAGCAACACTTATTGAATGTTTCAGCAACACTTACTGAGTAGTTCCTCTTTTTCCCCGATTATTTACAATACTAGCTCTTTTCCTGGGATATCTAGTTTATTTGATTGATCTTACACTAATTACAAATGTTCAGTTTTTACAGTTTTATTATAATTCTTGATACCTGGGGAGAGCCAGTCCCTCAAACATGTTTTTCTTCTTCAGTAGTATTTCTACAAATTCCCTCTTTCTCTAACAAATTCAACTTCGCCATTTTACAAACTTTTTTCTTTAGTTATATGTCATTCTTTTATTCATTTATTAATTTTTAATTGAAGTATAGTTGATTTATAATATTGTGTTAGTTTCCCAACTATCTCAGGATATGTTAGGGACAATTATAAAAATTAAGAGAATCATCATGTAGTATGCAGTAAAGTGATTCAGTGTATATCTGTATTTTTTTTTTATTCTTTTCCATTGTAGTTTGTTACAAAATATTGGATATAATTCCCTGTGCTATACAGTAAATCCTTGTTGTTTACCTGTTTTATATATGGTCGTCTATATCTGTTAATCCCATACTCCCAATTTACCCCTCCCCACCTCCCCTTTGGTAATCATAAGTTTGTTTTCTATGTCTCAAATCTGTTTTTGTTTTGTAAATAAATTTATTTGTACTATTTTTTAGATTCCACATATAAGTAGTATCATATATTTGTCTTTGTCTGACTTCACTTAGTATGATAATCTCTAGGTCCATCTATGTTACTGCAAAGGGCATTATTTCACTCTTTTTTATAATTGAGTAATATTTCTCTTATTCATTTAAATATTGAATATACTTATTTTTATATTATGAGCCTGATATTTTCCATTTCTAGAGTCTTCTTGTTTGTGTTGGCTCTCTTTTTGTAACTTCTTTCCCTGTGAGTTTTGAGATTTTTGAATCTGAACTACTATTAAGGGGAACTCTATCTGCATTGCTCCTATGAGCAATGGTATGTTCATCCAGAGGATTTGCTTCTGCCAAAAGCCCAGAGCTACCAGTAATCCAGGACAAATTTAACATAAGTCTTGGTTTAAAGTTGTTGGGCTTATCCTGAAGATATAGCTGTCTCATGATTATGAATTTTCAAAGGAGACTTTCATTCCACCCAGAGCCAAGGCTGAGAATGGAAATCTTTCTTGTCTTTTTCTAAGGGTCTTATTTGTTTCTGTTCTACTGCTACAACATGGGTATAGCCCTTTGGGATAACTCCTCTTGTAGCTGTGTCTTTCTAGAACTCCCATCTGGAGCTGGTCCTACACTTTGTCTCTTGTTCCCACACTCTACTTACTTATTCATCAAAACAGAAACTCAGTGTACCCAGGACTGAGTACATGTGCTCAGCATGAAAACTGCTTTGATTTATTGTCTCTTCAGATTCTGGTTTTACCTCATTATTGACCTTTGAAATTTCCCTTTCTTGCCAACTCAGTAATTTAAAATGTCTTTCCTTCCTCTCTTTTTTCTTTCTATATTTTTTCCAGCATTTTTGTTGTTTCTAGAACAGAGGACTTAGTCTACCATGTTTCAAAATGGAAATCTCTACAAGATCAATTTTTAATAAATGTGAAAGGATAACTTCAAGGTTATAGACACACACATTATCAGCTCTGCCACTTACTATCAGATTGCCCTGACCATGTGATCCAATCTTTTGGTTATTCTGTTTCTTCTCTGTAAAATATGCTCTTCTGTCAGGGTTGTTGTGAGAATTCAAAGAAGTTGTGGGGGTGGCAGCACTAAGTATTGGACTAACTGACATATGTTGGGCTTTCATAAATTGTTGTAAACCTAAGTATGATGAACTCTATACCTTTCCAAATCCATATATATAAGGATTCTTATATGAATCACAGAAATATAAAGAGATAATCAGGTAGAATATACTGTGGCTTGTAAAACAGCAGCAGCAATACTAGAATTTGAAAATAAGGGTTTCTCTTTAAAATGATGACTGTTAAACTGAACCACTGGAAATTAATGGAAATCTCCACAATAAATATACATTTAAGACAAGTTTTATAATTCGAAGATAGATTCTATTGCTAAGACAACTCTGGAAACAGAGGAGAACTTGTCCTGTTAAAAAATATACAAAATTTCTATATTTGTATAAAAAATATACAAAATATACAAGCACCTAATAGCTCTGTGATGAAGTGTTAGCAGAAACTAATAGCAGTGGCTGTAGATTTCCCACCCAAAAACTTGGTTGCTTTTATAAATTCTTGCTAGTGTACCAACTGTGTAGAAGATTGAGCATAAATTTAGTGTACTCCAATATTTTTAGCCTCCAGATTGTTTTTTAAAATATTTATTTATTTGCTTACTAGTTTACTAAATTCTCTTAAGTTTTTCCTCTCTATTTAAAAGTAAGAACATTTTAATGATCACTGATTAGTTCTGGAGCAGTTAATATGCTGTTAATTGCAAAATATACCTTTAGGAGAAAATTGTTTTGGTTTCCTGATCGATAAAGCTTAATAGTGTCTTGACACAAAATAATTACATATATATGTAGAATACAAATTAAAAAGTATGCAGTTATTTTGAAAAAAATTAGCTAGGTAGTTTTGAGTTCCTTTAGTTTCATATTATTAGCTCTAGAGAAAGACAGAATTTGACTCATTGTAACCAGAATGATCTAGCTACATGTCTGTTTTCTAGCAATATTGAGTAAGTCTTAGTTAAAAAGATATGTCTATCTAGCTTTATTGGTTTCTGCATTAGCAGTGCATCAGAACTGTTTTTATAATGATTTCCCACTTAGAAATTAATGAAGTATATTCAATGCAGCCTTATGAGTAGCTTTCTTATATTTCAAGAAATATGCTTATTTACCAGAATACCATTATCTTCTATTGTATAGTGGTCCCAATATGCACAAAACCCATATTATTTTTGGCAATGCTAATGAATACAAAAAACTCTCATATATAGTTTTTCTTATTTCTGCTAAGTAAAAACTGAAGTTAAAGAGCAAGGATTTAATGAGCTAGGTGTTGTGCTACATAAAAATAATAACCATAAATATAAATAAATTAGTAATGCTTACTGAGAGCTCGCTAAGTATCAGGCACTTTACTAAGTGGTCTCTATATTATATTGTTTAAAACAACTGCCTATGAAGTAGATACAATTATTGCCATATGAGGAAACTAAAGCACACTGAAGTTTGATAATATATTTAAGATCATATAGCTTGTAAGTGGCAGAGCCAAAATTTACCCTCATACAGTCTCTCCTAGTCTCAACTTCTTAGCTCCTCCACTATATGTTATTCCATATATATACTCACACACATATATGTATATATATATAGAGAGAGAGAGAGAGAACAATCTTTAACTCTAAGTTACACAAAAGGAGCTAACTTAGAAGTAGTGAAGTAACTTGCCTAAGGCTAATTAGCAGACACTAGAGAACTGGGTTGGACTTTCAGTTTTCTTCCTTCTATAGCATCAAGCCTCATTTATCACATAGTGACATGAATTACAAATTGCATGCTCAAGTCTCAGTTTATGATGTTAGTTTGGTCTTTAAAATGTTTTGGAGTAAGTTATAAAAACTGCTATTTCCCTGGCAACTTGAAGGAGATTTTGTGTGTGCGTTTATGTAGTTTTAACTGTGATTATTAATTGATGCTTCTTTTCCAAGTGTGGAAGTTACCAGCTGTTAACCCTTCAGATATAAACTTTTATGTATAAACATTGCCTGATGTTCTATTTCAGGCTGATTAAAGTTAGCTGCAGTAAGGTTTGTATGATAACTCTGAAGCTTCTAATATATGAACTTAATTATAACAAAAGACTATTTGTAAAGGTTCAGGTATGAATGTTTCTTTCACATCATCCAAGTAAGAGCTCTTAAGTGATTGTTCTTAATGAGAGTTCCAGAGTGAGCAGTTGCTTCTAATAACTTCTATGGCCTGATTTTGTTTGCCTAGAATAGGTCACAAAAGAGAAATTAAAGGGCACTGCATAATCTCTGAAAATCTTCTTCAGATTTTACTAAGATTTATCTGGCAGAAAGGCTAACATTCTAATGTCATTTTGGGAAGTTGTATACAAAGCCTGATGTTTAAGAATTGGAGGGTGAGGAATTACCACTTACCACTTTTGTGATTCTGATCAAGTCAGAGAATCTTCTAAAGTCTTGTTTTCCCATCTAGAATTCTTGTTGTTCCTCTATATGGATGCTGTTGAAGGTATTGCATAAGGTAATATATATGGAAGCATTTCATAAGTGATTAAGTGCTATACAAATAATAAGAGCATGGGTAATGCAAGAGCAATACTAGTTTGGTGCTGTGAATTTTGGAGTGATTTGTTTATTTCAGTCCTTAAATAGGTATTTCAGTATCATTCTTTAAGCTACAGAAAAATAAAGAAAAAAAGATATAGAAAAGTAGACTTGTGTAGATTGAGAAACTCATTGTATTTCAAGTAAAAATCCTTACCATATTAAAGTTAATCATGGGTCTCTTAGTCAATTACTGATTCTAGAAAGAATGGGGGAAGAAGGCTTAGAACAATACACTAGTGTTTCCTCCATCTATGAAAGGATGAAGGAAAGACTTTTTTGTGTCTCACTCTAACTTACTTAATTGTCATTTATATAAATGGCAAAGTTCTGTTTCAAAACAAACTGCAATCTTCAGCTGAACTTGGCCTAATGTGTCTTTTTGATTTGGCTGGAGAGTGACCATTATCTTTATTTTTAATAACAAATTATAAATTCTATCCTTTTACTTCAAATGTAAAAATCTTGATGTTTTCTTGGGTGCCTTTTTCATGAACATAGCTGATGTATAGACAAAAGTAAAAAGAATTTTCAAGAAACTAAAATGTCAGATTTCCCTACAGACTAGCTGACTAGTTTCTTTTTGGCAACGACCTTGCTGTAAATCTTAACCCTGCTATTGAATCCACTATCTTCCTCTCATGGGAAGTGCGCTGATGGGAAATCCAGATACAATTAAAATAGTGTTTCTTGAAGGGCAAGCTAGAAGTGTCACAAAAATGAATCACAAATAGGTATTGGCATTACATTGGAATGGGCACATATCTGGAGGAATTTAACCTCCTCAAGTCCAGGACTGTCTCTAGGCATTGTAAAAGGCTTTGGCATAATTCTTCAGTCAAAATTCACTCTTAGTCAATCTTGTGTGAAAATTGCATACCTTTAGTAGTTTGGACAGAGCAAAGATATTACCAAAACATGCAATATATGAGGCTTTGAATTTAATATAAATTACTCCTAAGGAAAAACCACTGGCCTTAATTGCTGGAGAATAAGGCTAGTTCTGACTTTAGCTGGATTTCCATATGACTTAAAGTAGCAACTTAAATTCTCTGTGCCCTGGTTTTCTAACCTGAAAAATGAGAGTTTGGATTCCCTGCCCCCTTTCTTCTGTGATGATACCATTTATGTTTATAACATGCTCCATTTAGTACCATTTCTTATTCCATACAGTGATTCTTAATAGGAGTGCTCTCTGTCCTCACCAGGTTGAGAATCACTAGATAATCTCTAACATCACTCAGAACTCTTAAATTCTTTGTGTCCCAACTCCAGAAAAGTTGAGAGCTCAATGAAATGTTCCTTAAGCAAATACTTATCTTTCATATTACTTTCATCTAAGAATGATTAGTGCTTTTCTGAGAAGTATGTTTCTGTTGTTAAATCACCATTTGGTTGTATTAGAATAGCTTAATTTTCTCTTTAGGATGTCAGATACAGGCACCAGAAGTCAGCTTTAAGGGTTCCTTCTGTATAATGTCAGCAATTTTGGATCTATAGAGCTGATTCTCCACATGAATTGGTATGAGAAATAGCTTATTCACGGCCTAAATTAGCATTGAGAAATTTCTACATTTATATAGTGGGATGCAGGGAACGTGTAAGAGGACATTATAAACTTTCATTAAAGAGTTATTTTAGCCAGTACTTTAATTTACATTTTTAAAAGTATTTTAATTTTGGGGGGTGGAATTTGCAGTGAAAATACTGTTGTTAAAATAAGTGATTTCATTACTAAGTCCGTCTAATCATAATTGTAAGCTATTGGTTGAATGTCCGTAAATGAATTCTAATTACTGCTGTGAAAAGAGGAGGGAAACAGAGCTATGTTGTCATTCATTGGGTATCTTTACATGAAAGGGTACTTGGGAAGTGAGCCAGCACTGCTCCACTGCCATTAAAAGAAAGCAGTCAGTTTGACTTTGTCATTCAGAAAGAAGAAATCATTGGGCTTTAAGATTTGCCTTGCCTGTTGTAGACTGAGGTGCGCTTACCCTTCCCTTCTCCATCTCCCACACTCTTAACATTTCCACGGAAAGAAGAAATTTGCACTCTCCAGAAGGGATGAAAATGGAAGGAACCCCTTTGGCCTCTTTTTTTATACACTTGCATTCATTTCTTTTAGGAGACAAAAGGAGCAATTTCCCTGAAGAGTGGTATCTGGAGATGTGTTTGTTTTCTCTCATTTAGAGCAACTTGGCTTCAGGAGTCTGGGCTCTGTTTTAGGTGCCCAGTGAGTGGATCAGAGTCCATGTTAGTCTCGGTTTCTACTCTCAGGGCCCAGTGGGTGTAAGGCTGCAATTCTGATTAAGTGGGTCTACTCTGTAGACCTTCGTTCTTCTTTAAATAGATCTCTGAAAGTCCAGACTATGGGATGAGAGTGAGAGAGAGGGGAAAATATTAAGAGGCCACAGTTTGGTCACATGTCTAAGTAACACAGATTATGTCTTAATTTCCATCAGTCTGATTCCTTATTTCTCAACTGTTTTGAAATTTAGATGGGATGTTAAGAGTGTGAACAATTATCATTCTTAAAACCTAATAACCTCTTTTACTAAGTTATGAACAAGAGATAAGTGATTATTATTACAGATGTTTACATTTTTTGTTTTGAATATATGCATTAATCCATTTTAACTTTTTGTTTTATTAAGACTTTACTTTTTTAGAGCAGTTTTATGTTTATGACAAAATTGGAAGGAAGGTACAAAGATTTCTCACATATGTCCTACATCTTCATCTGCATATCCTCCCCCTTTATCAACATCACTCACATTTTTTACCAAGGAGGAACCTACACTGAAACATCATAATTGTAATCACCCGTATCCATAGTTTCCTTTAAGTGTTGTACATTCTGAGTTTGGACAAAAGTATAATGACATACACATATTATAATACCATATAGAGTATTTTCACTGCCTTAAAAATCATCTGTGCTCTGCCTGTTCATCTCCCTTGCAACACTTCTGGCTACCACTGATATTTTTATTGTCTCCATAGCTCTTCCAGAATAGTATATAGTTGGAACTGTACAGTATGTAATCTTTTCAGGTTGACTTCTTTCATATAGTATTATACGTTTAAATTCCCTCCATGTATTTTCATAGCTTGTACCACAGCTGATTTATTTGTTCACTTACTGAAGGACTTCTGGTTGCTTCCAAGTGTTTGCAATTGTGAATAAAGCTGCTGTAAACATTCATGTACAGGTTTTTGTGCAGACAGAAGTTTTCAACTCTTTTGAGTAAATGCCAAAGAGCATGATTGCTAGACTGTTTGGTAAGAGAGTATGTTTAGTTTTGTAAGAAACTGCCGAACTGTCTTCCAAAGAGGCTGTACCGTTTTGTATTCCCACTGAATGAGAGATTCTGTTGCCCCACATCTTTGCCAGCACTTGATGTTTTCAGTGTTCTGGATTTTGGTTATTCAAATAGGTGTGTAGTAGTATCTTGTTTTAATTTGCATTTCCCTGATGACATAAGATATGGAGTATCTTTTCATATGTTTATTTGCCATCTGTATATCATCTTTGATGAGGTATGTTTTAAGGTCTTTGGCCTGTTTTTAAATCAAGTTCTTTGTTTTGTTATTGTTGAATTTAAAGAGTTCTCTGTATATTTAGTATATTTATCAGGTGTGTCTTTTGCAAATATTTTCGCCCAGTTTGTGGCTTGTCTTTTCATTCTCTGGATTTTCCTTCTCTCTTCTGCTTTTTCACAGAGCAGAAGTTTTTAATTTTAGTGAAGCCGAGGTATCAATTATTTCTTTTATGGATTAGGTTTTGGTTTTATATCTAAAAAAGCATCACCTTGCCCAAGGTCATTTAGGTTTTCTCCCATGTTATCTTCTAGGAGTTTCATAGTTTTACACTTTACATTTAGTTCTGTGATCAATATTGAGTTAATTTTTAAGAAGGATGTAAAGTGTGTGTGTAGCTAATTTTTTTGGGCCTATGCATGTTCAGTTATTCCAGCACCATTTGTTAAGAGACTGTTTTTATTCCATTGTATTGCTTTTTCTTCTTTGTCAAAGATAAGTTGACTGTATTTACAGGGATCTATTTCTGGGCTTTCTCTTCTCTTCCACTGTTTTACTTGTTTATCCTTTCTCTATTACCACTGTCTTGATTCTGTAGCTTTACAGTAAATCTTGAAGTTGAATTGTGTCAGTCCTTCAGCTTTATTCTTTTCAGTCAATATTGTGTTGGCTGTTCTGGTCTTTTGCCCCTGCATGTAAACTTTAGAATCTATCCATTGTAGACATCCATAAAATAACTTGCTGGGATTTTTATTGGGATTGCATTGAATCTATAGATCAAGTTGGAAAGAGCTGAGATCTTGACAAAATTGAGTTTTCCTAAGTATGAGCATAGGGTATACCTTCATTTATTTAGCTCTTCTCTGACTGTATTTCTTTCAGTCCTTTTTCTTGCCTTATTGCATTAGCAAGCACTTGTAGTACAGTGTTTAAACAGAAAGGCAAGAAGGGACATCTTTGCCTTGTACCTGATCTTAGTGGAAAAGCTTATAGAGTCTCTCACCATTAAATATGACATTAGCTATAGGGGTTTTTGTAGCTAGTCCTTGCCAAGTTGAGGAAGTTTTCCTCTATTCCTAGTTGACTGAGAGGTTTTTTTAAGCATGAGTGAGTATTGGATTATGTCAGACACTTTTTCTGCATTTATTGATATGACCGTGTGATTTTACTTTTTTAGTCTATTGGTGTGATGGATTATGTTGATATTCTTATTGAAGTATAGTTCGATTTACAGTGTTATATTAGTTTCAAGTATACAATATTGTGATTCAGTATTCTTACAGATTATACTTCACTAAAAGTTATTACAGGATAATGGCTGTAATTCCCTGTGCTATACAATATATCCTCATTGCTTATCTATTTTACACATAGTAGTTTATATCTCTTAATCTCATACCTTTAATTTGCCCCTTCCCCTTTGGTAACCACTAATTTGTTTTCTGTATCTGTAAGTGTGTTTCTGTTTTGCATATACATTCATTTGTATTATTTTTTAGATTCCACATACAAGTAATATCATACAGTGTTTATCTTTCTCTGTCTGACTTACTTCACTAAGCATAATATTCTCTAGGTCAGTCCACATTGCTACAAATGACAGAATTCCATTTTTGTTTATGACCGAGTAATATTTCATTGTATATATCTATCCCACATCTTTATCTGTTGATGGACACCTGGGGTGCTTCCTTATCTTGGCTAGTATAAATAGTGCTGCTGTGAACATTGAAGCACATGTATCTTTTCGAATTAGTGTTTCCATTTTTAAAAAAATATATACACAGCAGTGGAATTGCTGGATCATATGGTAGTTCTGTTTTTAGTTTTTTGAGAAATTTTCATATTGTTTTCCACAGTAGCTGCACCAATTTCCATTCCCACCAGTAGCATACAAGTGTCCCCGTTTTTGCACATCCTTTCCAACATTTGTTATTTATAGATTTTTTGATGATAGCTATTCTGACAGGTATGAGGTGATATCTCTTGTTGTTTTGATTTGCATTTCTCTGATAATTAGCAACGTTGAGCATCTTTTCACGTGCCTGTTAGTCATCTGTATGTCTAGGAAAATGTCTATTCATGTCTTCTGTCCATTTTTAAAATTGTTTTTCTGATATGAGTTGTGTGAACTGTTTGTATATTTTGGGTATTAACCCCTTGTCAATCATATCATTTGTAAATATTTCTTCTTATTCTGCAGGTTGTCTTTTCCTTTTCTCTGTGATTTCCTTTGCTGTGCAAAAGCTTTTAAGTTTAAGTAGGTCCCATTTGTTTATTGTTGCTTTTATTTCTTTTGCCTTAGGAAGCAGATCCAAAAAAAAATTACTACAATTTATGTCAAAGAATATTCTTTCTATATTCTCTTCTTGGAAATTCATGGTTTCGGGTCTTACATTTAGATGTTTAATCCATTTTGAGTTTGTTGGGAAGGATAAAAATCACATAATCATCTCAATAGACATAGAAATAACATCTGACAAAATTCAACATCCATTTCATGATAAAAACTCTCATCAAAGTGGGTGTAGAGGGAACATATCTCAACATAATCAGGACCATTTATAATAAACCAACAGTTACATCATACTCAGTGGTGGAAAGCTGAAAGCTTTTCCTCTAATTCAGGATTGAGACAAGGATGCCCACTCTCACCACTTCTATTTAATATAGTATTGGAAGTTCTAGCCACAGCAGTCAGACAAGACGAATAAATAAATGGCATCTAGATTGGAAGTGAAGATGTAAAACTGTCACTACTTGCAGGTGACATGATACTTTATATAGAAAATCCTAAAGTCTCCACTCCAAAACTACTAGAACTAACAAATGAATTCAGCAAAGTTGCAGGATACAAGATTAATATACAGAAATCCATTGCTAAATTACATCATAAAGAGTGAATGCCTAGGAATAAACTTATCCAAGGAAGTGAAAAATATATACTCTTAAAAATATAAAACATTTATGAAAGAAATTGAAGATGATACAAATAAAGGATAGCTCATGCTTTTACATTGCAAGAATTAATATTGTTTAAATGGCCATACTACCCAAAGCAATCTATACATTTATTGAAATCCCTGTGAAAATGACCATGATGTTTTTCACCAAACTTGAACAAATAATCCTAAAATTCATATGGAATAACAAAAGACCCCTAATTGCCAAAGCAATCTTTAGAAAAAAAAAAAAACATGCTCCCAGTCTTCAGACTATAGTACAAAGCTACAGCAATCAAAACAGCTTGATACTGGCACAAAAACAGACACATAGATTAGTGGAAGAGGATAGAGAGCCTAGAAGTAAACCCATGTACCTATGGTCAATTAACCTATGACAAAGGAAGGAAGAATATACAATGGAGAAAAGACAGTCTCTTCAACAAGTAGTTTCTAGTTGGGGAAATTGGACTGCTACATGTAAAACAATGAGATTAGAACATTTCCTTACATTAATTGATTTTTTGTTTATTTTTTAATATTTTATTTATTATTATATTATTTAATTGTTTTATTGTGGTAGAGGAGAGGTAATTAGGTTTGTTTATTTTTAAAGGAGGTCCTGGGGATTTAACCCAGGACCTGGCGCATGCTAAACATGCACTCTACCACTTGAGCTATACCTTCCCCCCTTATTAATTGATTTTTGAATGTTGAACCAGCTTTGTATACGTGAGATATATCCCACTTGGTTGTGTATAATTCTTTTTATATTTTTTGGATTTGATTTCTAATACATGGTTGAGGATTTCTGCATCTATGTTCATGAATGATATTGGTCTGTAGTTTTCTTTTCATGTCTTTATCTGGTTTTCACATTGGTGTAATGCTCTCCTTAAAGGATGAGTTAGGAAGTATTCCTTTTGCTTCTATCCTCAGAAGATATTGTAGTGAATTGGTATTCTTCCTTAAATGTTTGGAAGAATTCATTAGTGAACCCATCTGGACGAGGTGCACTCTGTTTAGAAGGTAATTAATTATTGATTCAATTTCATTAATGCAAATAGGGCTATTCAGATCATCTGTTTCTTCTTGTGTGACTTTTGGCAGATTGTATCTTTCTAGGAATTGGTTCATCTAGGCTATCAAAGTTGTGGGTATAGTGTTTTTCATAGTATGTCTAGTCCTTTTAAAATTAAAATCTGTATGATTTTTGGTAATGTTCCTGTTTCTGATAATTAGTAATTTGTGTCTTCTTTCTTATTTTCTTAGTTAACCTGTCTAGAGGCTAATCAATTTTATTGATCTTTTCAAAGTAGCAGCTTTTAGTTTAATTGATTTTTCTCTGTTGATTTCCCGTTTTTGATTCCATTGATTTTTTCATTGAATTATCATCAATTTACGATTTTGTGTTAATTTCTGTTGTATACCATAATGATTCATTTATCTGCCTATCTATCTATCTATCTATTCCTTTTCATCTTCTTTTTCATTATAGGTCATTACAAGGTACTGAATATAGTTCCTGTGCTATATAGTAGGACCTTGTTGTTTATCAGATTTTATATATAGCAGTTAGTATCTACAAATCTCGAACTCCCTATTTATCCCTCCCCATCCCCTTTCCCCCTGGTAACCATAAGTTTGTTTTCTATGTCTGTGAGTTTGTCTCTGTTTCATAAATAAGTTTATTTGTGTCCCCCCCCCCCTTTTTTTTAGGTTCCACATATAAGTGATATATGGTATTTTTTTTTCTCTTTCTGGCTTACTTCACTTAGTATGACAATCTCCAGGTCATCCATGTTGCTGCAAATAGCATTATTTTATTCTTTTTTATGGCTGAGTGGTATTCCATTACACACACACACATATAAATATCTGTGAGATGTGTGTGTGTGTATGTCTATATATACCACAACTTTATCCAATCTTATCGGTTGATGCTTCCATGTCTTGGCTATTGTAAGTAGTGCTGCTATGAACATTGGGGTGCTTGTATCTTTTTCAATTAGAGTTTCCATTGATTTCTGCTCAAATTCTTATTATTTCTTTTTTTCTGCTTATTCTGACTTTAATTTGCTCTTCTTTTTCCAGTTTCCTATGGTGGAAGACTGGATAACTAAATTCAGTTCTTTCTTCTTTTCTAATATATGCGTTCACTGCTAAAAATTTCCCTCTAAACACTCTTACTATATGCCGCAAATTTTGATAAGTTGTGTTTTAATTTTCATTTAATTAAAATATTTTTGAATTTCTCCTGAGATTTGTTTTTTGATTCACATGTTATTTTGAACCCTGTTGTTTAATTTCCATTTGGGGGTATTGTCTAGCTGTCTTTCTGTTATTAATTTCTAGTTTAATTTCATTGTGGTCTGTGAGGAGACATTGTATGATTTCTATTCTTTTAAATTTGTTACGTTGTATTTTATGGTCCAGAATATGGTCTATCTTGGTGAATGTTCCATGTCAGCTTGAGAAAAATGTGAATTATGTTTTTGTTGGGTGGAGTAGTCTATAGATGTCAATTATATATGGTTGATTGATGGTGTTGTTGAATTCTACTATGTCCTTACTGAATTTCTCTCTGGTTGATCTGTCCATTTCGTGAGAAGAGTGTTGAAGTCACCAACAGTGATAGTGGATTTATCTATTTTTCCTTACAGCTCTATCAGTTTCTGCCTCATGTAGTTTGATGCTGTTTTGTTGGGTGCACCATGTTACAAATTGTTATATCTTCTTGGAGAATTGACCTCTTATCATTATGTAATGCCCTTCTTTATCCCTGATAATTTTCCTTCCTTTAAAAATTTTCTCTGTCTGAAATTAATATAGCTACTCCTACTTTATTTTGATTAGTATTAATATATTTTTCTCCATCCATTTACTTTTAATCTGTACATGTCTTTGTATTTAAGGTGGCAAGAGGGATGTTCTCTGATCATCATCATTAGCCTGATGGTCTGTAGAAACACAGAATGTCATAAGTGTCTCTCTCTCTCTCAATATATGTATTTACCAATGCAGGGGGCAGATGTGGTGCTTCCACTGGAATTGACAGATGTCTTTTTTGTGTGAAAGTTCTAAATGCCACTTTTCAAATTTCACTGACTGCAGCAAGTCATGTGGCCATGTCTAATCTGAAAGGAGGTGAGGAAATCCAATCACCAAGGCCTAGAAGGAGGAGTACTGGAATATTTATGAACATCCCTAATGACTATCACAGAAAGCCTCTCTAAGGAGGTGACATTTTAGTTGAGACCTTATCAGCAAGAATGGGTCAGTCAAACATAGATGTAGGCAGTGATTTTTAGCCCTTGCATCCTGCTGAAATCACCATGGACAGTAATATGTGCTTTCAGGCATTAATTCAATTATCTCACAGTAATTCTGAGATTCTGTTTTTATCTTTATTTTACAGAAAAAGAAACTGAGGTGGAGTGAGGTTATATTACTTTCATCAGGTCAAAGAAATAATAAGTAGAGGAGTCAGGATTTGCAGTCTGACTCCAGTACCCACAATTTTAACAGCTCTAATATAGTCCCTGTTTAAATTATGTAAATTATGGCCTTATATATAACTAAATGAAAATTAGTTATATGCTACTCTCTTGTACTCACCATCTCTTCCCCTGCCTCAGATGTGTATGAATGTGTGTGTTTGTGCGTGTGCCCACATATGTGCTTACTTGCATGCACACACTCCAACCCTGAATAAGCTGGACTGCTTTGTGTCATGACTATACTAGTTTGCTCTACTCCAGAAACACTGGTCTCCTTCTTATCCCTTGGATCCTCAAAATACCTTTCAACCTCAAAACCTTTTCACTGACTCTTCCCTCTGTTTAGAAACCATATCCCCCAGATATTGAAATGATTCACTCCCTCACTTTCTTCAACATTTTTGTTCAAACATCACCACTTCAGGGACACCCACCATACTGTTTAAAATTATAACTCTCCCTCTGGACTCCATATCTCTCTTACCTGCTTTATTTTTCTTCATAGTATTTATTTCCATCTAAACAAATATATTTTATTTATTTGGTATGTTTATTTTCTATCGTCATGTACTAGGCTCTAAGACACTGCAAACTACATTAGGACAAGAATTCTTTTTCCTGTTTTTATCCTTAATATAGCCCCAGGGCCTAGAAGAGAGCTAGCACATAATAGAAACTTACTCAACATTGGTTACCTGAATGCCTTGTGAGAACTCAGACCCAAGAGTTGGCCAAGGAGGGTAAATGAGATTGGATGCCACAGTCTTGCCACAGCATATGGAGGCTCAGTGGAATGCCTATCTGGGAGATATGGCATGATGTGGAGTGTGCTTCTTATTAGGGGGACTTTGTAGGGCTATTTCCATTCCAAAGAGTACATAAGCAAACCTGATCAGCACTCATTACAGCCAAGGAGAGGAATATAATCCTGACCAGCCAAGAAGGAAACCTTTATTTTTCCTCTTTGTCTCACCCTTGCCTAACTCCTGAGACATCAACACAGGGAAGGGGGAAAGTGAAGGAGGTTGGATGGATGGGTGGGACAGACAAAGAGCTGACTATCCTCCACTCAACTTCAGTCTACTAGAGTCATAGTCAGTCCTACCCTGGAGGCAGAGAGAAATTTGAATCAAATATGAGATTGAAATTTAATACTGAACAGGATGGTATCTTCCAACACTGAAATAAGTAATAAGATTTTTCTAATAATCAAAATTCACTGAAAAATTGTGAAATCTGCCACAGTTTCATTAAGGGAGTCAGTACACTGAATGAAAGTCTGTTTCTGCATAGCTGACTTGGAGGAATGTATTGAAAAAACCATAAAACACTTTATTGTTTATTATTATCCCATTAGAGAAGGTAGAAATTAAGGCTTAGAAAGTTAAATGATAATTTAAGATCACATCACAGAAAGTATTAGCTGGGATTAAATATCAGGTTTTGCTGGGTCCAACATCTGTTCTTTACTATTGAGCATGTTTTCTCACCTGCAATGAGATGGAAGGGAAAAACAAAGGAAAACACACACCACCTACATGCACACGCACATCTTCTGCTCAAGCCATTTTACATTGTTCTTATGAAAGTGATAAATGTAAATTGTCTCACCATGGGAACTTTCTTAAGCAGTTTGATATCCCCAAAGTTATGCAACTGGAATATTATGAAGCAGCATCAAGAAAATATTGATGTAATTGGGTGGAAACTGGTTACACTCACTCCTTCATGTAGTTTCCCTCCCCCCCCTTTTTTTCCCAAAGTAACATTCAATTAATAACTAGCATTCAGTTAAAAGCTGGAATTACTTCATTAGCTTAGCCAAATTATCTTTTTATGCTGGTGATAAATAAGCAGCTATTAGCAATGATTCACATTAGTTCCATGGTTTAAAACAGCTAATTTCCTCCTGGATGCTTTATAACACTCACACCGATACTTTTGTTCAGTGTGTTTGTATTACAGTTCTTGTACTAACAAAGTCACCCTCTTCTGTTGAACAAGACTATAAATTTCTCTTCTCTGCAAGCCTAGACTTGGTGGAAGATTAGAGCCAGGTATTTTGTGTTTAGATTTCTGGGTTGGTTCAAAGTCCTAGGGTGAGATACGGAAGACAGACTAGCTGTTTCAAACATTGGATAAAATTTCAAGGACACATATAGTGCATGTAGGGGAGGCAGTCATGCTGTGGAGGAAGGGGTGGAAGGTCCCACAATCTTGTTTCCTCTTTCTGTTATCCCTTCTCTTGTCCTTTGCCTTATCCTTCCATTGTTTCAGCAAAAACTCAAATAGGCTCAAAATGGACTGTGATAGCTTCTTTTTAAAGTTTAATATGTCATCTCTGGAATGTAATCATCTTGCCTTTGGTGCTTAACCACCAGTAAAATGACTGGCCCTGAGAGTTTTACCTCATTTCCTATCAGAGCTTAAGCTGATGTTCAGTTAGTTATCAAACTCAGCGTATGGTTGTTTTATCTATAGAACATTGAAAATGATCCTTACACAAGTGTGTACAAATGTATCAGGAGGAAATCAGCAAATAAAATTTAATTGGAGGAACCATTCTTCTGTGTTGATTGGTGGCTTTGTGTTCATTATATCAAGTTCAGAGGTTAAATTCTTATATGTGACTATGCTGTTTACTGTTACTTTATAGATTTACACTCGTGATATTCTTCCTTAATAACTGAAATATATTTGGCATCAGTTGAACAGTGGTCTCATGGTCAGATTCTTAGAAATTTCTCAACGGAAATAGTCCATACTTTAAATTTAATTTTGCTTTTCTATAAAAACAACTGGTTTTTAAGCAGCTAAATATAATTCTAGTTTTAAAAAATACATTTAAGAAGAATTTTAGAGGAAACTCTTAAGGAAATAAATGCTTGGATGTAATTTAGTACTTCTTACTAAACCATTACTGTTAAATATAACCTGGGTTTCCTCCTGGTAGTAGTGGTAGTGTTTTCTTTAATTCATAGAAATAGGAATCATCTGCTGTTCAAAAAGAATTAGTTTAAGTCTTGCCTGGCTGTAGTATTTAAGGTTAGTCACTCATTGAGTACCTACCATGTACTAGCCCTTCTGCTGCTGCTTTAAAAAAACCCTTAGTATGTGCATTGGGTAATAAATGTTTATAATGGAATGGGATAAATGGTCCTTTAAAGTCTGTGGCATTCCAGAGGGTGAGGTGACTTGTGATTACGTTGGAACTTGGGGGATGCTAGACAATGAATCAGAGAGAAGAGCATGCTAGGCAAAAGGAGCAACATAAAAGGCAAGCCAGGAAAGTAAAATAAAAATTATGTGGGAATGCCATAATCTAGGATAGAAACTGAGGAGAAAAGTCTAGAGTTATACAGATGGCAGGCTAATTGGGGATATATTTTCAAGGTTATAGAGGATCATTCTGAAATATTTATAACCAATGGACAACCATTAATAGGTCTACAGATGCCCTGGAATGATCCTCTCTGACCTTGACAATGCCGTAGTACTGCTATGTAACAAACCCCAAACTAAGTGAGCATCTTGCTCATGCCTCTGCAGATCAGTTACAGTTCACCTGACGTAGATGAATACAGTTGGGCTTGATGCCACAGTGTCCCATCTTCCTTGGACTAGCAGCTACCAGAGGCATTTTCTTCTCATGGCAAAAGGCCAGGGCACAAGAGAGCAAGCCCAGTGTTCGTGAACATTTTGAGCTTTTTTCCATGCCATGTCCAACCCATTAGCCAAAGCAGATTACATGGCCAAGGCTCCAGTCAAGGGGTAAAAGGTATATTCTACCTATGTGAAGCCATGACATAGGTATGGAAGTATGAAGCTGTTACAGGAGAGTGAAATATTGAGATCAATCTACAGTACTCTGTATGGCTATTTTTGTTACCCTTGGAACTAAGATCCCATTTTTGCACTGAATAAATTTATTTTTCTGGTTAACCATAAAGGGTGATGAAGGGCTATCAGAAAGGAAGCCTCCAATTGACCCTGATCCAGCACATGTGTGTGATGTTGCTGAATTTGTGTGAATGTGTGTTTTTCAGTAAATAGGTGTCTAAGTTGATTGGGCATGTTCCTTGTAGGCATCCCACTCATCAGAAATCCAGCAGCCATAGCTACAGTCCCTTTCTTCCACTGCTGTAGTAAATCTTAATATCTTCCCTAGAAATCAGCCAATTCCAAGGTATTGATTGGCCTTGATTCTGTTTAACTTATGAGAACAATCAAATTCCTCTCTTGAAGTGATACAGTATCTGCAGTTCCTAGGAAAGAAAGACTAAATAAATGTCACAGAAAGGAAGTGGCAGGAGGCAGTGTCTGCTTCAGTCCATAAAAGCTGTGTGTGTCTTTCTGTCCATCTCCACTGTCGGCTGGGATGCTTGCACCTCGGTGGTTTAAAGGTTTTCCACGGTAGTCTCTTTTTGCTATCTCTTGCATTCCTTCCCATAAGGTAGTCAGTTTACAGTAATAGCTAGGAATGAAGCTCTGCTTCAGGCAGGAAAGGTTAAACATTTTTAAAATGCAAACCAGATAAATTTTTAAAAACCTCAAAATAGTCTTGGTGCCACATCGCCTCTATGCCATCCTCAGCCATTCTCTTAACAAAAGACGCTCCTCTCTTATGCAAGCTTCTCATTTGTCAGAGGAGAGATTTCCCTGTCTCCTCAGCGGCACACTCTGTATAATTTAAGGTGACTCACTGTACAGGAAAGTTCACCTTCCATTAGCATGTTTTCTTTAGTAAGCACTCTCTTGCAAGTGCTGTAGTGTAAACATGAGTGCCTACGAATATGAACATTTATTAAATAGCGCTGATGAATATTTCAATACCTCGGGGAGAGCAATTCACAGCTCAATCATTCAGCCTGTTTTAAGTGCAGCACAGGACAATTCCACTACATCTTCCATTAATATTTAATTGCCCATTTTATTCTGTTTACCTTTTTGGTTAATATATAATTTAAAACCCTTCTACTAAAAAGGGGGGAAAAGAGAACAGCTGTTCATCTGCTTTTAACAAATCTCTGGTGAGAGCTTTTATCTCATTTAAAATTCATTGCAAAGAGTTTTTATTTAATATCAGTAACACAAAACCTCAGGTATTAAAAGTAAAACTTGCAAGCGACTCTCATGCAAAAAGCCTAGCTGGTGACTTGGTTTGATTACACATCCATTCCTGAGTGGCAGGCATTGACAGGAAACGTCTGAATTGCCAGCAGTGGCGCCATGTGTCACGTCGTCATGAAATAGAATCACAGTAACTCGACCTGACACATTCTGACAACATGTCGGAAAGTTGTTATGCACCCTGCAGAAAGTGAGTCCTGTCATCTCAGCAATGCAGATTTTACTGACGGGATAAAACACTTCTCTGCTTGCTAAAGGGCAAGGGAGTCAAATATGTGCGTGGCCTCCAGGAGCCAGGGAATTCCTGATGCACTAACCATTTGTTTCTCCTAGGCCCTCCCTTGGTTGATGCTATTGGCTTCTCTTTTTGCTGTGCCCAGTCCCAGGGCCTATCTCTTGTCATTTTAGCTTTTCTTTCTTCCCAGTTGTTTGTCCCAAGTCTGCCCCTAAACCCTACCTGGTGGCAGGGATCCTGACATTTACTGACATATCTCCGTGTCATTGGGGGCTTCCTAGACTTCTCAGGCCAGCCAGTAAAACCAACCCCACATCCACTCCAGTGACAGTCACCCTATCCCTTCATCCTCAGTCACCCGGAATCAACTGCTTTCCAGGACAGTGAGCTGCAAAATCTCCTGTTTTTCCTGCTCTACTTGATTTCTGTAGCAGATTCATTCCTTCCTGTCTACTGAGCTATGGTCTGTTTAAGTATTCCCTGCATGGCCAAACCGGCAGCAGCAGGAACCTCAAAATACCATCACCACTGTTGATTTAATTCAGTTCTGAAATTTCTTTTCTAGGGTGGATTTCTCTTATCTGCTTTACATCACTTTATTACTGCTTTCCTGAGTCTCGTGTTCAGTTTGGTTCACTTTCTCCTTCTGACTCTGTTAATAGAATCTCTTACATAACACTTCCCTTCACTCATTTATTCATTCACAAATATTTATTGAGCATCTGAGCCAGGCATTGTTTAATGTGCTGGAAATATAGGAATATAGTAGGGTGTGAAGGAGAGAGAGGGAGAGAGGAGAGGGACAGAGAAAGACAGAGACAGAGAGAGACAGAGATTTTACCTGACTTTATGTAGCTTACATTATTTGAAGAGGAGTCACTGATCTTGAACTCTACTGATGGTGAACACAGGCACAGTGGCACTCCACCTTTGCCCTGGATTCTGGGATGCCTCTCTGTATGTGCCCAGAATGCCTTAAGATTCAGCTTAAAAAGGAAAGATATTAAATACTGTTATAGATTTTTTGCAAAGTCATCCCCAATTGTTCACCACTCCCTGTTTCAACACCCTCTGAAGCTTATCTTAGTCACCCATATGTTGAATCTGGGCTGTCCTGTGACTTGCTTTGTCCAGTAGAATTTGAGTTAAGGTAGTAGTGTGCCAGTTCTGAGTCTAGGCTTTAAAGACCTGTTTGCTTCTGTTTTCATTTGGACACTGCCTCTGCCTGGACTAGCTTGCAGGAGAACAAGAGGCCAGATGGAGCAGAGATGAGATATCCCGCTGAGACTACCCTGTATTAGTAAACAGTCAGTCAGCCCCTATGTATGGGAGGGAGCCCAACCAAGGTCAGCAGAGTGTCTCTCCAATACATAGCTGACCGCAGATGTATGAGTGATCCCAGCTGAGACAAGCAGAACCACACTGAGAAGAAGGCCAAAAGGCTAGCCCTCCCAGATACTTGTGGGCAACAAAAATACATAACGTTTTAGGCCATTTCACATAGGGGTGTTTTGGTATGCTTTAATAGCTAACTGATAAACATATTCTCTGAACTTCTTCTATGATCCAGTTAGGTGAGATATGCAGTCCTTTATCCTGTGGCAAACCCCACTCCATCAGATCTTAGGATTTCATAATTTAGGTTTATTTAAAATTTTTTTCAAGTTTCAGAGCCAGCAGTTGGATCAAATCCCTTAACAATTGAGCTTAGACCACAGTAAGCCAGAAATGAAATGAGAACCAAAGGCTAAAAGGACAGGAAAGATATGGTTTAAATTTATTGGAAGGGAGAATTGGATAACTGTTTGGATTGATTTATATCTCATCAGAAAGGGCTCACATATCTCTGGGTGTAGTCATTTACCAGCTTGAGTGGAAAAACTGATGCCATGATGTAACTGTACATAGCTTAAATTGTGGTTGCAACTCACATTTCCATCCTTCCTCCCCCATTATCCTCTGTATTAATTCAATCACAGAAGTTAGGTGGGTGGTAGGGAGACCTATTAAGTCATCATGCTTTTCCCCAAGAGCCGTATCTGAATTTCTACCCATAGTATATTTTCAGATCCTTTCTTCAATAAAGTTGAAAATGGCTTGAGCAATGGTCCACCCTAAAAGCTTTAACTGGAAGTATATTCTTTAAGCACTTTACTGGAAAAGAAATTAATGCAGAAAAAATAATTGGAGCTTTGTTTGACCAAAACCCACACAAGCAAGGACATTCAGTGCAATGGTCAGAGTTTTCTTTCCTCTCTGCTCCTTTTTTTGCTTTGTGATCTGCTACGGAGGTATCAGATACCTCTTGCTTGGGCCTGGGTTGGGTATGATTCAGGGACTACCTGAATTACATGGCTCATTCCAATTTCTTAGATATAGCCAAATCCTCAAAAGTTTATCAAGATCATAAATCCAGATGATATGCAAGAAGGGTAATTTGAATCAGAGAGAATCACAATATTGCATCTTGTTACAGCTGAGCCCATGTAGTCATCTTATAGTTTGCCAATTATGGCTTTAAGGAGTCTCAAATCCTAGGTTATTGCCCTAGTGTCATTGCTTCAACTTTATACATATAGAATATTCTTCTTCTGAAAATATTAAAGTGGAATAAGGGAATCCATTATGGAGTGGAGATGAGTGGATTTTCATAGGTCTCTGCAACAGCTGGTGTGAACTCTAGTTGGGAAGACTCAGGTATGAATCCATCTATGAATAAAATGATCTTGGTTAAGGTTACCTAAATATTTGAAACCTCAATTTTCTTATTTTTAAAATGAAGAGAATAAGGTATTTTCCCTAGAATTGTTATTAGGATCAAATGAGATAACATATATAAAAGGAGATAGACCAAGTATGTTCTGCCTTATGTTTATAAGGGTTATGAATTTAAAAAGTACTCTGTTATCAAATAATTGTGGGAAACAATGTCAAGTGAAATTAAACAGTTTTCTATACTGTAAGATTTCTCAGTGTTTTTAATATACTAGTAGTCAGAGTAAATCTGATTTCCTAACTTTATTTGACTGTGGTACTATAATACCAGAAGTAAAGGTATTGTGCAGAAAATAGCAAATGTCCAGAAATGTTAATTTCTTTCCTTGTTCTCTTTATCATGAATAGTGGTATTCATGTGGCTTGAATCCCAGTGGCTTGGTAAGATCTGAGAGAGAGAGCTTTTTCTAATTCTCTCCATCCCTTTCTACATAAGACGACCAGATCAAACCTGCTTATCCCTTCAAACATAAAAATGGGTCATCATTCTCTCCCAGATAATGTTTGTTAGCATTCAAAAAAGGCCCATGATTAAAAGATTCAAATAATACTGAATGATAGATATAAAAAGTAAAATCCCCACTATATACCAATTAGAAAGACCAAAATCCAAAATACTGACAATACCAAATGCTGACAAAATTGGGAGCAACAGGAACTCTCACTCATTGCTGGTAGGAATGCAAAATAGTGCACTCACTTTGAAAGATAGTTTAGTAGTTTTGGACAAAACTGAACATACTTTTATCATATGATCCAGTAATCACGCTCCTTGATTTTTACCTAGATGAGTTGAAAACTTATGTCCGCACAAAAACCTGCACACAGAGGTTTATAGCAACTTTATTCATAATTGTCAACACTTGGAAGCAACCAGGATGTCTACCAGTAGGTAAATGGATAAATAAACTGTGGTGCATCCAGATAATGGAGTACTATTCAACACTAAAAAGAAATGATCTGTCAAGCCATGAGAAGACATGGAGGAACCAATCTTAAAAGCTACATACTGCATAATTTGAGCTATATGATATTCTGGAAAAGGCAAAACTATGGGACGATAAAAGATCAGTGTTTGCTAGGGGTTGGAAGGAACTGAAGATTTAGACTCTTTTCATATGAACATTGTTCATTTGCATTTATTTCCTTCTGTGTGCTCATCCTTTGCTCATTTTTCCAATGAGCTACTCTTTTTTAAAAAAAAATAAATATTTGTATAAGCTCTTTGTAAGTTAAGAAAATTATCTCTATATTTAACATTATATAAGTTTGAGGAAAATATTTTTACAGCATACACATATTATAAAATGTTTCTTATTTTACCATTATCTTTTGTTTTTACCTCATAGAAATTAAAAATTTTTATACTGCTAAATTTATTATTCTTTTCCTTTTATGTGTTTTTAATCATATTGCTGGTCAGAAGACCTTCCGTATTCTATGATTGTAATTTTATTTCTACTTTTGCTGTGAATGTTTAAAGATTCATTTTTTTCCCATTTAAATCTTTAATATAGCTGGAATTAATTTTGGTATAAAGAATAAAAGAAGTATTCAGCTTTTATTTTCCAAACAGCATTACAGTTGCTTTAACCTCATTTATAGGTAATCCTGCTTTTCTCTATTGATAAAAAATACCACATTTAAATTAATTTTGCACATGTATTTGGTTTTATATCTGAATTCTCTATTCTGTTAGTTTGTATACTCCTATTCACAACAATTCTTATCATTTTCCTAGACTGGGTTTCCCAGGAATGAAACAAACATTTTAATAGAATAGCTATGTTTTATATTTATCATAAGATTAAAATTTTAAGCCTAAGAATTTCCTATTTAAATATTTAGTCTTAATTATTAAATTGGGAAATCGTGTGTGTATGTGTGTGACAGAGATAGAGAGAGGGTGAGACGGAGAGACAGAGAGACAGAGAGAAGATTGTCATTTCATTGATACAAATACTTTAACACTTGCAGTTAAAAGGAAAGAATAGTAAAACTGGTTATTTTCATACATTCCAAGCCTTAGTAATTAACAGGGTAATTTGTCAGTTTGCTATAATTCTAAAACTTAAAGTAAAAATAAAAAGTAATGTAAATTATCTAAAATAAATAATATTTTCTTTCACAAACTGGAAATAGCAAAGTCAATGTAATTTACAAAATTATCCTCCTAAAATTTCTGGGTAGTGAGCCAGTCTTACTCTCATTTATAGATGGATGGGAAAAGGTAAAAAGAGTGAAATCTGATTAAAACAAAAAATGAATCCATATAAGGACTGGAAACAAAGTCCCAAAGAAATGAGTACTCTCTCTCTATATCTTCATTGAGAGAAAAAAAGTCTGGACACTTGTTTGACTTACATTCTTTATTGTTGCTGTTAACAAGAAAGAAATTTAGAGACTGTAGTTGACAGTGAGACTTGGAAGAGCATGTTAAAATTTCAACAAAGCTTCCTCAAGTGGCTTAATTTTACTTCCGGCATTCAACTGCAGGTAAAACAATCCCTTTCAGATGATTAAATCAGAGAAATTTTAGATAAATCCAACTGAAACTTCAGAACTTTGGGGTAGGGCCAAGAATAACCACTTTATCTTTGTTTAGTTGCAGTTATAACTGTGATTTTTTTGTTGTTGTTGTTGTTGTTGTTGTTTTTTACCATTTTCAGATAGGAACTTGGGAGTAGATTCTAATCTAATAGCTCATTTCATATACCAAAAAGGCATAGTATATATGTTATTTCCTTTCTGATTGCATCTTTCCTAAATGTTCTTCTTCTACCAAAATTAAATTGCCTGTTTGGTTGTTGCCTTTCTCGAAGCAGAGGATAATTCCATGCAGGTATTATAGTCACTATCTAAGCTCCTTGCTTTTTATGAAAATGACACAAATTCAGAAATGAATCTCTTTAAAACCTTGGCTCTTTCTTTCCTATTTCCCTCTGACGCTTCTTGTCTGGATTTATCAGATGAAAGATACTCTATCTTTATCAGCAGTACCGCTATTATCTACCCACTTCCGAATTCTCATGCTTTCAGTGAAAGAAATCTGATCCCCAAATGGGAGAAATCTCTAGTCTTTTATATTTGTAAAGACAGCTGCAAGTAATTGTTTAGTGTCTCTGTTATTTCCTTTTTCATTGTCTCTAATTTCCCCTGTTATTATTATAAATACACACAATTTTTCCTTGATGTTTGTCCTCTTAAAAACACATAGTGCTTACAAAACATTAAAAAAAGTTCTTGGTTATAATGTTCTAATTATGCTTACTATTTAATTTTCATCCTTTAATTTTTTAATTACTTGTTTCAGTTTTCCCCTTTATAAACCAGACTTTTTCCTTTTACCTTATAATGACTGATGTTTTTTTTTTTCCTTTCACAACATGGATTATTTAATATTCAGAAGAAAGGTACAAACGCTGCTCTTATTTTATCTTAACTTCAGCAGTTTTTGTCTTAATTCAATCCCCTCTTGACCCTTGGAAGCCTCCTTCCAAGTGACCAGCAAAAGCACTAGAGTTCCGAGGCTCTAGAGGAGCTCCTTGTCCTTCTCATTCATCTCCACCAGCCTGAGTATGCTGAGTGTGCTGGCTTTGGCCAAAACTTAGCAAGACCAGCATTGCCACATACTCACATTCTTCTATCTGGGGGCTCACTCTGGCTTGCTTAGTTCTGGAGGTGCTTGCTCTGAGCAAGATTCTCCATAACTCTTGCAGTAAGTAGTTTTGTAAATCTTGTGCTTCATTTGAAACACTAGACATATCTTACAGGTTGAATAGTTCAGTTTGGTTCAAGGTGTGCTAGGGAAGCACTGTGTGTCCCAGATTGTTAACACCCTTGGCACTTCTTCACTTTCCAACACCTACGTGACAGATGAAGAAGTAGAAATCTCAAAGAAGAAGAGATGTAGAGACCTTCCAATAAGTCAGTCTTGATATTTTAGCAACATGCTTCTGCTTGTAGTCCCCTACTCTACAAAGCTGTGGGTGTCTACTTTGCAGCCTTTTTCCATATGACACCCCTCTGTTAGTAATGTCCTTCCTCCCTTAACATTTCACTGAGCTCCTACTCATTTTCTGTTTAAAGACAATTTTCATTTTTATCAAATATACATATACTTACTTGAAAAGATCAGCTACTTCTACCGGGTATGTTAAGGCCAATTACAGTCTCTGCTCTCCTTTTCCTAATTCTCCCTACCTAGAGGCAATCACTTTCCTCTCTTTTGCCTTATTCTTTTGATGTTTGTATTTTAGGCAGTATTTGTTGACATCCCAGTAAGGAAGGTAAGAATTTGGCTTTCCCTTCTGCACCCTATGCTCTAATATTTATGATATCAATGGTAAATTCTTATGGTGCCAATACGGTAAAATTCTAGTTTAGGTTGGTAAATTTAGTATGTGCATTATTATTATATAATTTAGATCTGACTCATGTAGTAAACTATGATCATTTTCCTTAACTGTGCACCTGTTTTTTTTCCTCCTGTATATAATAATTTCCCTTTTTCCTTTGCTTATTTTTCTATATACTTTATAGAAGCCAATCCTGAACATGGTGCCAGTTGCCTAAATTGCCTCTCAATACTTTCGTTCACATCTGCTGTCCTAACAATTTCATCTTCTGCAGTGATCTCTCCCAGAACATTCTGACCTCCTTCAGTCTGCACAAGTTGCCCTCCATACCTGGTGCACAGCTGTTACTTTCAGATTCTCATTTGCCACCATCTTGGGGATTCTCTTTGCTGCTCATCTATGTTGGATCCCCTGCTCTTGTTTCAAGGTTGCTTTAGCCTCTCTTATTACTCTGAGGACACTAAAGACAATTTTTTGACACTTTCTTCTTTTTGCATAATCTGTTTTCTCCAAGTTGTAATTTTTTTCTGTTTATTTCCCTAGAATATTTAATAGTCCTGGATGTCTGCTCATATTTAAGAGTAGGGGAATATAACTTATTGGAAGCCCTGAGCACGTGAGTGGGATAAATTGACAGTAGTATCATTGCAGGGTGATCTGGCTCAGTTGGTGTGGGAGAACTCTTGATTTCAGTATCTTTTTGTCTTTTCTCATTGGCTAAACAGTTTCTCCAGAAGAGACTCTTGCAATCTCCTGCCTGGAGGGTGAAGCCCCAACAGTCAACATTTGGAAGCTGAATGGAGGAAGCAAACCAGAGTATGTAAGTATTTCCCATTTTTAATAACGCATACTTTGGTTCCTCCCTGTTTAGAGACTCCCTATTTTATCCTTTCCAGAAAGTAAATCTGTTTTCTTCAGGGTAGGATGGTATAGAATGGTGATGGGTTGGGGCTGGAGAGACAACTTTCTTCAACAGCTTTAAGCTAGTTTTCCTTTTACTAGCCCATCCATACTCCTCACCCCATTTGAGATGATGTTGCCAGTTACTGGACTTACTAAGGATCTTGGCTTCCTGCATTGATGGCATAGGAATGCTCTTTCTCAGGTCTTTTTAGTTACCACTCAGCCAGCTCTTTTCCAGCCTCCAAATTTTGTTATTGTCTTCCCTCCTTTCCCTCCTTTTTATAAATTGAGGTGTAGTATAAATACAGAAAGGCACATAAGTTATAAATGTGTGGCCTCATAAATTTTGACAAAGTAAACACACTCACGTTAACTACTGCCTAGATCAAATTGTAAAACATTACAACACCTGGGAAGCCTTCCCGTCACTCCCTGCATCTACCCAAAGGTAACCACTTTTCTGCATTCTATGACCTTTGTCAGTTTAAGTAGTTTGAGCGGTTTTTGAATTTTAGATAAATTTCATCATTTAATACATACTCCTTTGGCTTTATTTGTTCATCATAATGTTTGTAAGATTCAACAATATTTTGAGTAATTATAGTCCTTTTTGTGAAATACTACAATTTCTTTATGTGTTTTCATGCCGATGGATATTTGGGTTGTCTTCAGTTTGGGGCTATTGTGAATAATGCTGCTTTGAATATTGCTGTATATCTTTTTGGGGAATACATATATGAATTTCTTTGTATATATAGTCAGAAGTGAAATTGTTGGATCATAGAGTGTGCATTTGTTCTACTTTGGTAGGTACAACTAAAAATTTTTTCTGAAGTTTTTGTAACAATTTATGCCCCTATGAGTGATATAAGACAGTTCCAGTTGCTCCATGTTCTCCCCAGCTCTTCATATTAAATATCAGTCCTTTCAGTTTTTGCTACTCTATGTGTGTTGTGATAGCTCATTGTAGTTTTAATTTACATTTTTCTGATGACTAATTATGTCAAGACCTTTTTATATGTTTATTTGCTACCATCATTTCTTAAGTGCCTTCTCACATTCTTTAGAAGAATTTTTTTAATTGATCTGTTTTTTCATATATACTAAGCAATCTTGAATTCATTGTAATATACTATCCATCTTTATAAAACTGGACTCAATTTGCTAACATTTTAATTAGGATTTTGTGTCAGTACTCCAGAGAGAGATTTGACAATTTTATGGTCTTGTTTTGTTCTTGTCAGATTTTGATATCAGCTTTATCCTGGGCTAGGAAGTGTTTCTTCTTTTTTATCTCTTGAGTTTGTATAAAATAGGTGTTATTTATTTATAAGTATTAGGAAGAATTTTTATTACAGATTCAGTTTCTTTCAGAAATACATAATTATTCATATTTTTTCTTTTTTGTGTCAGTAATTAGCTTTGTTTTGTGGGAATTTATTGATTTCATCTAAATTTTCAAATTTATTGGCATAAAGTTTTTTATACTATCCCCTTATTATTTTTTTAATTCTGTAGGAACTGTAATGATGCCCCATTTTTATTTCTGTTGGTTCTTTTCTACTTTTTTTCTTTCTTATCTTCACTCTTGATAAGATGTTTATAAATGTTATTATCCTTTTCAAATAATCAAACTTTTGGTTTCTTGACCTTTTCTATTATATGTTTATTTTCTTCTTTATTTGTTTCTTCTTTTATCCTTATTATTGTCTTTCTTCTACTTTTAGGGTTATTTAATGTACTATTCTTTTTATAACTTCTTAGGGAGGTAATTTAGGTAATAGATTTTAAGGATTTTTTTTTTTACATCCTAATACAGGATTTAGGTTCATTCTGTGGGCTTTTATATATATATATTTTTTATAAATTTTTGTTTAGTTCAAAGTATTTTCTTTTCAGTTGGTTTCTTCTTTAACATATGGGCTATTTATAAGTATACTACATAAGTTCTAAACATTTGGTGACTTTCTACTTATCTTTCTGCAATTAATTTCTAATTTAATTGCATTATAATCAGAAAACACAATACAGCCATAGTAAGCCTTTGCAAAATTAGTTGTTATGTCAGTGTGTGACAATGGTTATTATTTAACTGTGATCTGCCCCTACTTTGTTCATTACTCCTTCATTTTGACAGCTGTGAGGACTTGGGTAAGTCACTTTACTTCTCTCGGGCTTAGTTTCATGAACTTTGAAATAAAAAGATAACAGGTCTAAAATTCCCTTCATAGCTCAAATATTCTATTATTCTAGGTTTTCTTTTATCCTCTTAACTAGAATTCAGCAACATGATAGTAAAAAGGAATCCATAGAACAAACTTCATTGTTTGTTCACACACCAATTAGTTGTAATTGGCAAAATAATTACCATTTCACCAAAACATGGATTGAATTTTGTTTAATTAAGAATAAGGCATATACTTACATTTTTTCAAATGGGGTATAGTAGTTAATAATGTTTGCAGCTCCTGCTTTTGAAGGTGTGCCTCATTTCATGAGAGATCATGAAAGAAAACATTGAAATACCCCCAAGAAAGCTACAATCTTATCATGGAGAACCTGAGGAAATCTTAGGAAATTGCAAGAGGAAAATGATTCTATCACAAATTTTAGCTTCCGGTTAGAGTGTTCTCTTCCAAATGCAGCTTGCTCTTGACACTTCTCCCAGTTTCCCCCACCCTAAACCCCAACTCCTGACAACCAGTTTTCTGCTCTGTGATGTCTTCCAATTGTTATCTAGAGTCCTGGTTGACTTATGAACGTTCCAAAGTGGTTTAACCTGGGAGAATCTTGGACACAGAAAGGCTTGGGTTCCATGTCAATAAATAAAATACTAGACCTTTCTGAGATTGGCCCAATGATTGGTCCTATATGCAAAAACATTTTGTTTTCTTAAGAGAGAGCTTATTTTTTCCCTTAGTGGAAGACAAAGAAGTTTTAAGCTTAAAATTTTCTGATATTTCTTATCACCAACCTCAAAACAGGATAATGAATAATTTCTAAGAGTTTTCTCACCAAGGGGCATACTTACCCTTAAAAACTACACTTCAGTTGTTTATGGCTTCAGGATTGATTTCCTGAACTCCTTCTAGCCTGCCTGTCCACAGTGGCATAAAGCTCTATTTACCTTTGGTATCTACTTTGTTTCTAGTCTCCTATCTTCTTTCCTGAACTTAACATTATGAACTGTACCTTTCTTCCCTGGTCTACCTTTGCCTGGGACTTAAAATGTCATTTTCCCTTGTCTATGCTCTGTGGCTCTGGTCAGTAAAACCACCTCCATCATTAACATTGGTTGCTGGAGCACATCTTTCCAACTGTTCATTTCAAAGTCCATGAAACTAAGTCCCAAGGAAGTAAAGAATCTCACCTTTTAGGACCTCTTCTCTCCCAGGAGAAGAACTTAGCCACAAATACATCTGTCTTCCTACTGGCATTTTTTATAGTTTAAATGGAAGAAAGTTTAAGAGGAAGAACCTAGAGGAAAATGAGGCTGGTTTCCTTTACTTTTATGGTCCAAAGCTAGCTACCACCATGCACCATTAATTTAAATTCTGGAGTTTAAGAATCTGTGACTCCTTGTCAAATTCTTTTAACTTACTCTAGGGATTCTTATCCTCAGTATTAGGAATATTTTTCTGCCTAGGTAATTTGAGAATATAAATAACAATAGCAACAACAACAGCAAAACCTTTATAACATTTATTGAAAACTAGCTATGGTTCTAATCACACACATACACACACACACACACACACACACATATATATTCTCTTATTTAACACAACATAATAAGCTAGGTCTTATCATAGTCCTCATTTGCAAGAAGAGAAAACTGAGGTTTAGAGAGGTAAATAAATTGCCTAAGGTCACATAGCTAGTATATATTGAAACTTATAATAACATTCAGGTCTGCCTGATTCCAAAGCCCAGCTTTTAATCATCAGGAAGTTTACCTTTTTCTTTGCTCTATGGTTTAACATTACAAAATGATTTCTGAGATTTGTGGTTCAGCTTTCTATTAATGCCAAATTAGATAGTTTGCAATAAAAAAGCTTTCTGTTTTGGTAGGATATGATCAAGAATGTCTAAGCAGTAATAACATTGTACACCTGGTACAGTGTTTTGCTATATGGGACACATTTTCAGTATTGACCCTCTACTGATCCTATACGGATGCCTCCTAGAAAGATGAAAAGATTGATTTTTAGAGAAATCATGGAATTTGCCCAAGGTCACATGAGAATGGCAGAATTAAAACATGGGGCACAGTCTTTTGACAACTATGTCATTCTTCCTAACAGACGATGCTATGTTACTGCTTACCAGAATGACTCCAAAGCATCTCTGAGATGGAGTTTCAGCTGTGTGCTACAATTAGTACTTTCTGGAGATGATTAGAGGAATCAATCATAAGAACATTTCCAACATTTTATACACAGTAGAATTCTAGCTGCCATTCATGATCTTATGCTTCAAGAGGGAAACTGATATCCTATAGGATTTCATAAAGAACTCTCCTCTTAGTCACCAGGAGAAAGAGAACCTCTGCTGTCTTTATACCCACTATTCCTACCACATCCCCTGCACATTATTAGAAAGTCAGCCTTCTACAGGCTTCCAATTACAGCACCTTCTGGTGTAGCATTTGGTTCTACTCCACCGAATCTATGGTAACTTCTATGTCACAGATTTCATATTTTGTCTAGTGTGATATGTTGAATTGCACTGTCAAATAATTTTAGTAGCATTTTATGTCTGTTGGGAACACATCAGTTTTCCCAACTGTTGCAGCAGGGCGGTGTGATTTCTTGAGTCCTTTGATTAAAAGGAAAACTTTTTTTGGTGATTCCACTTGAGGCTCAACAGACAGTGCCAGCTCCTCAGTAGAACCCAGGCAGTTAAAGACTCAAATGCAGCATTTATTAGCTCTGCTTAAGCAAGTATCAGAGATCAAGATACCAGAGCAGAGTTTCATTTGGCATTTAAATTCTAATCAAGATCATCCTAACAATTAGGCTTGTATGATTGTCAAAAACAACAGCAAGGGCAAATCCTTAACAAATGACTGATTATAAAGTGAAATTGTTACTCGAATTTTCTAGATATGGAAGTAAAGCTGTCTGCAAACTCTTAAAGACAGGAAAGGAAAGAGCTGGATACTCTGTTAAACATTTTGCGTGTTATACAATTTTCAGTAATGGGCTAGTAAACCAGGCTGCTGGGGGGGAAAAAAAGAAAGCCTTGATTTATAGTTTTTGTCAATTTCTATGGCAAATATTCTCACCATGGCTGATTTCAGGCTACCAACATGATGTCAATGCATGGAGAATTTAAGAGAGATGCACACATTTATTTCTCAGGAGCTGTAACAGTCAGTTATAGCACACCACTGAATCCTCACAGTAACTAACTCTGAGGTAGGTGTTATTATCAGAGATGTTAAGTCACAGTGCATGGGAAATTGTGGCAGTTGAAATTGAAACTGGACTATCTGGAGTTCTATACTTTTTTTTTTTTTTTTGCTGTATTCTACTATGCTGAAAAAAAAGTGTATATAGAGAGCCTTCCCTGTGCCAAGTATTGGAAGACACATGGCCCTGGTAATACCTAAAAATAATGAAGAAGAAATGCATGACGCCTCTAAACTTGGCTTTATGTTTATTCTCTACCCACCCAAATGGGAAATGTAAAAGAAGTTTTCAGGATTTCTAAGCAATTTACAATAGAGATTTACGGAATTCAAAAATGCAATGTAGTGGAAAGAAAACATCTGATGTATCTTCTAGGTTTTTTGTTTGTTTGTTTGTTTTTCGTTTTTTGGTGTGTACATACTTAAGTTACTGCTTAAAATAGTTGGGAACAGAATCATGGTCCATAATATTCTTGAAATGGGGAAGAATTAAACATAATTATGTCTCCTCTTCCCTGCTATTCTTCTAAAGAAACCTGAGCCCATTCTGCTTTTCTAGTTTGTCTCAGGAAGAATTTGATAATGCCACAGGATCATATAAGACAACAAAAAAATGGGCCCATTCTCAAATCCCACCCAAGGTGATCAAAGGTGTTTCATTTTATTTTGATTGATTTCTCATCTGTTTCTATTCTCTGTTTAATTGGAAAGAATTGGCAGAGAGTACTTAGTGTCTAAACCTATTAGAATCAATTCCAAATTTTGTTTACCAAACTCAGATGGATACTCAAGACTCATACTCTTAAAGATGCCTGCTATGCCTTACTTCTTCTAATTAGGTTACCTAGAATAAGTGATTTTTCTAAAATTGTGCTAAAGTAGAGTTTCACAAGAATTTACAACATTGTCTGGTAGATGCTCATAGAGGTTTTAATGCCTCAGTAGCCTGAAAGAATGAAAGGACCTCTCCAAATAGCTAATTTACCACCTGCCTAACGCTGTGTCCCTTACAGTTACACAGTCAGTTGAAATAGAGCTAATTACCTCTTTGCTTACAGTCCCTGGTCAAACTGATTCCATCCCTAGGCTATTAAAGCATTGTGGAGAGACAGGCTTAGAGGCTCATAGAATTGAAACTGTTAATGAAAAATTATGATGTCTCAAAATGACTGCTGGACTATCTGGATTCTGAAAAGAAATTCTAGGAAATGCAGAGGTTTATGTGTGGACAGCGTGTGGGAGGCAAATAGGGAAATGTCTCTCCTGCATGTCTTCATTTCCTGATTCTGACTGCGTGTCTTGGCTGACCTTTGGTAACAAGGTCAAGAGACACCAGAGGCTACTCTCTTTGGAGTCAGTCAGAGTTAATGAGGAAGGAGACACCATACCTTTTCTTAGAGCCCTAGTGAAAAGCTCTCCCAAAACCCTACTGTTCCTCATGTGGGCTGACCAGCTCCAGCTATAGTGGAGGTAACATATCAAGATGAATAAGGATGTGGAGAATGTGGACTCTGGAATCAGAGTGCTTAAGTTCAAATTCAAGAGTTCTTGAGTTCAATTCCAGCTTGGACAGCTCATTTAACCTCTTTGTGCCTAAGTTTTATCATCCGAAAAATGGAGATAGTAGTAATACCCAAGTCACAGACTTGTGTGCAGTATGCTTAGATGTAAATGCTACATCAGTGCTCACCCAAATAACACTCCCCAAACTGGGTGCTGTAGCACATGATGTCAATGTGCTGGCTGTATCTTCCTGGCATTCACTCTGCATGCTGAAGACTGCTATGGCAAGCACCAGCCAGAGGTCTGTTTTCTGGTCACAGGTTGGCTTGCATGAAGGAAGACCTAGACGTTCTGAAAAGATAATGCTCCTGGAACAAGCCCCACACCAGTGACAAAAAGGATGTTGGTGGATAAATACTCAGCTTCCTTGTCCTTCAGTTGAGATCATTCTGGAGTGTGTTCTACACTGTCTCCTAAAAGTCCGCAGGGAGATTAAGCTCCAGTTGCCCACTGTGGTAACTGGTTTGATAACATATCCTTTCCTGACTTTCTTCTCTCTGTCTCTCTCTTTCTTTCCCCTAGCCCTCTTTCCCTTCCTCCTCCCTCCTTGGCTTCTTTCCTTTTTTGTCTCACTATTTTACTTCCCTAATGTTGTTTCCTGGGATCACCTCCCGAATAAACTACTTGCAATTGAATCCTTTACTCAGGGTCTGTTTCTGGGGGAACCTAAATCAAGACAGGGGTCTTGGCTTTGTTGATGTATTATAAATAGCTATTGAATTGAGTACATTGCTTTTAAGAATTTCATTGAGATAATATACTTTCTTTAGAATCTCCAATAGGCATGAAGGTTTTTATGTTCTATATTTCATATACACAGATTTCTTTTTTAAATGGGCAAAAGTTCCGGAGTTAGAGACAGGACCTAAGCTACTCTTGAATAATTAGATAAATGCATTTTTTAAAATTCTTAGTTTTATCATGTGATAGTAATATATATCTCACATTGTACATAAAATAATTCTGCAAAGACTACATTTATTATATCACCAGCAGTCTTCTCAATGAGGCTTTGTTTTGTTCTTAGAATTTTTGCCACTTGACAAAGATTCCTCATATGAAATTCTGCAAGGTATAAGTATATTTATTAATATTAAAAAATATTCTCGCCATCTTATTACAGCCTACCTTCTGTTACTTAATTTTGATTAATATTTTAATTTAAACTTTTCAACAATCTTATTGTCCTTCCATTTTGGCAGCTGCCTGATGACCTAGATATAGTTTGGGTGTCTTATAACAAGCAGGGCAATGGATTTTTGGGCTGTGTACCCCAGATTCTGGCCTCTAGATCTAAGTTGCAAACTACATGAGACATTTTGATTAATTATGTTAAGAATATTTACTTTTCCATTATGCAAACAGTTCATGTGCTGTTTGACTAATGTTTATGCCAAGTATGAGTTTACCAAACTACTGAGCCACAGGCAAATTCAAACCATATAGCTTTTTTTCTTGTGACTCAAAAATAATGAAAAAGAAATGCATAGCCATGAAAAATAAGGAACATTACATTGCTTTTTGTATTAGCTAGTTTAGAAAGCACTGATCACTAAGAAGTTAAACTACTTACAATTAACTTATAAAGTTAAAAAGCAAAGCATAATTATTTTGAAATTTTTCCAAAATAGCAAGAAAAGAGTAACAGGGAGGGAATGGTCTGTATTCCCACCATTGAGGGAGAACAACAATTGCTACTTTGATGTATTTCCTTCCTATTTTACGTGTATATATATATATTTATTTTACGTGTATAAATATATATATTTATAATGCTGATTGTATCATGTAATATGTATTTCACCATAACAAATCTATTTGGGCATGTGTCTGGGGATATTCAGTGGGTGTGTCTCATGGCCAAGCACTTTCTCCCAGGTTCTCACTTGCTTTTTGGCTGCCCTGACACTGCTGGGCTGCTTCTCTCCTTCCGCTCTGGTTTCCTGCTCCCAGCTGCGCTGCTAACTGCAAACCTCTCAGAATGCTGCCCTCAGGCAGCTATGTGCCTGAGTTTTGTCACTTTGGTACCAAGGCCACAGCCTGGAGACTCAGCTTCTTTGGGCAGACTGATGTGCTCTCATCCCCGGTACTGGATCAATTTAGGGATCTAACTGTACACAGGCTTCACTGTAGCTGTGGGACCCTCATTCCGCTTCAGTTGTCCCTGTTGTAACAGTGCCAACAGTGCTGCTCTGTTAGTGGTTTTCCCTCTCATTGAGAAGAATGGTGGGAATCCTCTGGCCTAATAATTGTGACTGGGGTGACATGCCAATATAGATAGGCATGTGGATTTGTAAGTGATTAATTAGAATAATAAAAGGATGTGGCTATGTTTATACCTCCAAACTGGTGAAGCAAGTTACTGTTACTCAAGCATTTTCCATGTTATTACAAACTTTAATGCCTGCCTAACGGTGTACTGAGAGAATATACCACATCTTATTTTCTCATTTCTCCATTATTGAACATTAAGGTCTTTTGCATTTCTGACAGAATCTAGTATTAGTGCAACAGTAGTAGGAATATATTTTCTGAGTATTAAAAATATTCGGCTAGAGTGTGAAATAAGCCATTTAGAATACAAACATTATTCATTGGAACATGATGAATTTAGCCTTCTTGTCTTCTTGTGTTCAAGGGGCACTAGGAATCTTTGCCAAGGGTGGGGCATGATAGGGAGAGGGGCTTAGAGAACCAAGAGTGCAGTCCATGCTTGAGTTCCATCTTTTCCAGGGCACCTTTGATCCAAAGGAGGGTCAGGGGTAGTATTGTCTACTGGGTGGAAGGTCCACATCCATTAGATGTAAGAGGCCTTGACTCTCCCAAGTGAGTCCCTAGCAACAAGCAGGGCCTAATACACTATAAGTGCTTAGTATGTATTTTGTGAGTGTTTGAATGGATGAATATTTCCACTAAGCACTCAGGGAACAGATTACAAGACTATGTAAGCATTCCAGAATTAAAGGATCAAATTTGTACAAACTCGCCATGTAATTTTGAAAGTGCTATTTAACCTCTGGAAGTTCATTTTCTTGTATAAAAAATTGGTAATGATAACTGCATTTACCTGTATAAAAAGTATGATATTGTAATACAAATAGGTCCACGTGGTTCCTTTTCATATGATGTTATGAAACAAGATGTTATTATTCCTGATAGTGGTTATGTGAACTACACCTGGGTGTAAGAAACAACAACAACAACAACAGCAACAACAAAATGAAACAAAACACCACTAAGATTCCAGAGGAAATAATCATTATAGTTCATGGCCATGAATGATACCTGTAGTAAATAAGGGACTACTGTAGGCCTGTATTTCTGAGTGCACATTATTACTTTTACTTGACTGTCCTCCAGCTTCCATTCATTTGAGAACTGTGGCAAAGTGAGACCAAACTGGAGAGTTTGGGGAACTGTAGAATGGGTTTTGTTTTGCCTTGTTTCCAGAAGACATTTTCCATTGTGCTCTGGGAACATGGTGGCCTGTGGAGTAATTCATCCAATCAGGCCCCAGCTACCTCGTTTTGAAAGAGGGGCCCACTAGGAGCAGCTGCCCTGAGAATCTTGACTCTGTGTCCATCTTTTTTAAAGTTTATTTATATTTTGAGTAGATACTAGGAAATGCAATTTCTGCTACAACATGGAGAGTGAATTTAAAAGTTCTGTTTTTGTGGGCGTTAAAAGGAAACTGTTTAGTTGAACAAGGAGATAAAGCTCAGGACACAAGATAAGTGGTGATAAAAACAGTATCTTAAAAGGGATTAGCCCTCTACGATCAACAAAAAGCAATTAACATATATTATCACATTCAAATCTCAGTACAGTCCCTTGGGACAAGTTGAAGAAGAACTATTATCCTTCTTTTAAAATTTAGGAAACTGAGACTCAAAAAGTTTGGGGGCCACATCCATGGCATTAGAACTCCTAACTGAGGACTAGAGTGTGGGTTTTCTCACTCTCCTACCACTTCTCCATGCTGCTGTTAAAGGTGCCAGAATCTTGGAATCTTTATGTCTTTCTCTCCTGAGTCATTCAATCATAGTTCCATAATATCTTTGCAAAAGAAATGAATGTCCCTTCTGAAACTCAGTGCAGTTAACATATTTATGTCATCAGTACAGCTCCATCTACAAACTCTTACAAATAACATGAAAGTTTGAGGCATTTCTTTCCTTTCTTTTTTCGCTGCCCTTTTCCTTTATGCATGTCCAGAGGGTATTCTTTCTATAACACCATTTCCTAGGGGAAAGGAGCATAGAAATTCTTGTTTTTCATCAAAGCTAATAGTCTGACTGCTTTTTATTTAAATTAAAAAAAGAAAAAATGCAAAAATCCTTTCTCTAGACTTGACAGGTTATCCCAACTCTCTCTCATATATGCTCAGAGATTTTAAAGTTTTCTCTTATATTTTCTGGCCACAAGGCTTCTTGATAAAAAATTGCAATAAGAGAAAGGTCTGTTCCCTTTTGGAATGCTCCCCACACAGAAAGCCTGGGAGAAAAGTTGTAGCATATGTTGGAGACCCCAGCTTCTAAAAGCTGGGCCAGAATAGGCAGCATGCAATAGGAAAAGGTGATTCTCTCTACTTTCAGGCTTTGGTTCCTTTCTTAATGAACTCCATTCTTGTGGCCAGGAAAAGCAAATAGATTTGGTCCTGAAGCAGATGCTGCTCAGACTTCCTGGTTGTCAGAGCAGAAGTGAGAAAGCAAAATAAAGGGAGACAAAATAAAAGAGTGTGTGTGTTGGGTGCACACACATGCACACGTGCATGGGCACACGGGGATAAAGAGTCAAAAGTTCAAAACCCTTATAATCTGCAAAACAAAGCACATCTTCAGTTTCAAGTAAGAATGAAGAAAACTGAGTCTATTTCTAGAGCAGGGGCCAATAAACTTTTTCTGTAAAGAGCCATATAATAGTATTTTAGAGTTGGTGGTAGACAGACATCGTCTCTATCTCAAATATTCAACTCTGCTGTTTAGCACAAAACAGCCTTAGAGTACACAGAAACAAATGAGCATGGCTATGTTCCAATAAAACTTTATTTATGGACACTTAAATTTGAACTTATATAACTTTCACATGTCATAAAATATTTTTATTTTGATTTTTTTCCAAACAATTTAAAAATGCAAAAGCCATTCTTAGCTTGTGGACAGTACAAAAACAGACAATGAACCAGATTTGGCCCATGGAGCTCTAGAGGAAGGGTAATACTAGTATAGGGGTGGTGTGAAAATGTGGAAGAAATTTCTTTTTATCCTTCTGTAAGTAGCCAATAGATGAGCACATTTCCCCATGTGCCTCCTCATCCTTCTTATGCAGAATGAAAAATTACAAAACTTAGGTCGATTATAGTCTCATCTCTTCGAAATTTACTTAATTCTGAAATTTCAGCAGGGCCATGCCAGAATTTACCAATGAGCATTTATTGAAAATTTAGTTGCATAGCCAGCTTTATATGTAAGGCATATAGGCTACAAATATTTTAGAGAAATCTGGTGATCAAAGGAAGAATATCTTATTTCAAGATAGTATTTATTTTGAAAGAACCAGCCTCTCAGATGGAATTGTCCCAAAAGTCCATTCCAATATACCATTATGTTAATTTTCTGCTTTATGGTACAGTGAAACTGTCCTCTTAATACTGAAGACATAGACACGCTTGTAATCAAATAAAATTAAGTAATGATAAATAAAATAAAATAATGATAAATATGTCACAGTGTTCCCCATATGTGTGAGAAAACAATCTGTGTTTCTAACTGAATTCTAAAAAAGAAATAACTCCTTATGAAAGCAAAGCATTTCTGATGAGGGGAACATAAGTGCACATCTATGAATCTTTAAGGTATTTCCCCCACCCCCTCGCTTCCTGTCCTTACTTTAATCATGTCTGTAACTATGGGGACTCAGATTTAGTTGTGGTATAATTTGAAAAGAATGTTTTATTATGACCATAAACAAAATCTTTCCACTTAATCATCACTGTGAATCCCAGATATGGGCAATAACATAAACATTTACTTGTGGACATGAGAATCATCTGGATCTCTGCTTTTCAAGTGTCATCTGTAGACCAGGAGTATCAGCATCACCTAGAAGCTTGTTGGAAATGCAGAGTGTCAGGCTCTACCCCAACCTCACTGAATCAAAAATCCATATTTTAACAAAATCTTCATATAGTTAATATGCACATGAATGGTAAAGAGGCATTCAGCTTTAGGAATGGTTTTCAGCCTTGGCTATAAGTTAGAATTCCCTGTGGAGCTTCTAGAAATCCCAGTGTTCAGTCTCCATCCCAGACAATCAAATCAGAACATCTGGAGGTGAGACCTACACATCAGTACTTTTTAAAGCTCCCTACGTGATTCCAACACACAGGGAAGTCTGAGCACCCCTGGGCTAAGTGATGAACCAAAATATCACTGCTCTAAGGATAAGAAGAGACTTCTTTGATTATCAAGTGGAAACAAGGGCCCCAGAACTAGAAGACTTATTAGAAGTGTTAAGAAAGTTCAGCTTGTTATTATGTATTTAAAGAGTGGCTTTAGGAACAGTTTCATTGTGTGAGGGATGAAATAGCAGCACATCACACACCAGGCAACAGGGTCACCTACTCAATTTCTTTACTCTTTTTAGCCATTAAGTCTTTGCCCAACATCTTTAACTGATTCTATCCTGTCACTGAGATACCATCTGATCTTAACAAAGCTTTATGAAATGGATCTCATAGAATAATGATTGTTAATCATATTTTCTTGTTGAGGATGAGGATAAATTACTGGTATGTGAGTTTTGGTAGCATTAGTTTTTACTGGAAACTGATCATGGAGGTGTCCTGTCTGTAGCTTAGAACTGGAACCTGAGGAAACAGATGCCATTCAAAAACCCTCTCTGTCCTTGGATCAGTGAGAGACCCATCAGATAAATTCTCAGGGCACAAGTGTAAGGGCTGCTGTATGTAAGAGGAAAAGGCATTATACAGCATCTAATGTGATATCACATTGTCAAGGTACCAGAAATGATCAATTCAGTTTACTGATTTGGTGTCCCCTCCCCATTACTACTATCAGTTGTTATGCCTTTAAATAATAATGGTTAAGTTATGCCTCTAAAGAGACAGAGCCCTCATAATGAGATAAAATGTTCAGGTTACTAAATAGTTAACTAAAGCAAACAAAATTAATGATTAAGTTCTAGTAAAGGTCTGTTGGGTGCTGGTACTTACAGATTCTCTCTGAGGAGAAGTCTGCCTAGAGTCCAACAGATTTTGAGTTGGGTCCTCTTCTTCCTACTTGTTACTAATTATGCATCATCTTTGGACTCCCCCAACCCCCATCTCATCCTAGTGTTTTAGGTTCCTGGTACTAGAGTTTATCTCCTAATTGCAGGGTTCTAAGTTTCAGCTTGCCATTGCTCCACACAACCCATCTACTTTATTTCTGTAGCTCCAGCTATTTCTGTGCTTAATTGCTAATTTCACAGACCTGTGGAACACTGGAAGTGCAATTATCCTCCAGTGTAGTTGCCTTCTGCAAAAATTGCCTCCCACAAAACTCCTACCAAAATTGTGTCCTGTTTGTTACTACCTGTGAATGTATGGATGCCTTTTCAGTTCTATAGATAAGTATTTTACAAACTTCTTTGACTTTAGAGAAGAACAAGTTATCTCTATAATTAGAACACCCCCTTTAATTGTAAGCCTTTTTATGATGGTTATTTCAGGTGCCCCATTAATCTGACATCCCTCCTGGGTATAGCAGTTGATGTTAAAAGTGGTCTGGTTGGTATCACTTGGGAGCTTTTGTCTGTTTAAATATTTCATGTTCACTTATTAAAAAGTTAACACACATTAAATAGCTCCTCAATTCTTTAGTGTCACTTGAATACAGATACTACAATACCAAATACCCTCTTCAGCATTCAGTTATGCAATAATTGATTTACTTCATAAGTATGAACAAAAGGGCCTACTCTGTGTGAGGTAGTATCCCAGATTGTTCTGTGAGGAGTTAAAAGGTTCAGAAAGTGTTTCCTGTTCTCTTGGAGCCCATGGGTAAGAAAAGCAACACAAATAATTATCCCAAATCACATACTGTTGGTGACTAAAACTAACAAGCAGTAAGTGCTATGGGAGTTTCTGAGAAAAGGAAGGGCAAGATCACATAGGGAAAAAAATTTCAGCAAAGGCTTTGTGAAGGAGATGGCTTTGGAGATAAATCTTGAAGATAGGTAGTTGTCAACAGGAAGTTCTCAGGACAAATGGAAAAGGAGTTAACAAACATGCTCTCTCTAAATGCATGAACATTCATGCAAGAATATTTATCACATGGAAACGGCTATTACTTCCTTCATCCAAAACCCCGTGTGATCTCATAGCTAAGCGCTATATGCTTGGTAATAATGTAAGGCAGCAAAATGTTCCTGATATCTTTTGACTGAGGTAGAAAGGAGATGCTCATCAAAAGTGAAAGGAATCATCAAGGGCTCACATCCCTGTCACAGAGAAAACCAACTAGAGCAATTGAATTAAGCCTAGTTGTCCTGATTTGAAATCTATTAAGCATGCCCTCAGATTTTTTTGTATCTTTTAATTTGAATTTGCAGAGTTACTCCCACATGAAGAAATCAGGGACAAATCAAAAGGAGTTTTGGTCATTGTTGATAAATATTCTAATTAAATCCTTCATTGATGACTGCCAAGAGTCAGCAGCAGGTGGTAACAGTTCCTTTGTAATCATTATAATTGTTTGAAATAATTCAGCGTTCTGTTCCAGGATGGTTTTTGGAGAAGAGGCCTAAGAGAGACAGTGCAGATGGGCCTGATTTAAACAGTATTCTTGTTAAAAGTGCATATTATATTTGCTGGTTAAGTTATTGCAAATTTAAATACTTAGTAGATCAAACTAATCATTTGTTGCAAAATAATAATAGCCACAGATGTTCTCCCTTTAATTTTAAGAGTGAAAATATCATATTCACTTAGTTATGCATATCTGACATGACATATTTCCTTTCTTTCACACTCAGGGTCTCTGATGTCACAGTGTTTCTTTATCATTATGAATAGACATCTTCTTGGGCTTTTTTCTTCTTTTAAATTTATGGAACATATGCACTATCCACTTCACCCAAAGCTATAGAATAATGACGCTATTATTGTAGCCATCTGTCTCTTCACATCAGTGTCTTCTGTGGTTTTATAGTCCAGTTTTAGGGCTCTGTAAGAAACAATATTGGTTAACATTAATAACTGCCTTCATCTGACAATTTACATCTCTATTTGGAGACAGCTCCTGAAAGCATCTTTCCCAGCTAAGGGTGCAGGGCATTGAGGGCAGGGAGGGGCGGCTGTCTTGAGGGAAAAGGAGGCAGAGCCGCCTATTTTGCTCCACTTGACGGACGCCCAAAGGAAAAGGTGAGTCAGTCTCCCACTTGCTATTATAACTCTGCATTTTCAGTTTTCCACCTTGACAGGCAGTAACAGTTCCAGCCAATGCTAATTTGGGTAACATCTAAAAGGCTTGCCTGACAAGGCAGATTCAAATTATGAAGCAAACCCCTCACATACTGAGACCTTGTTAGCTAGATTAGTGGCGGATTGGCTCCTCATGACAGCTTGTTTGCTAGAGGTGAGCTATCTGCATTTCCAGTGCAGGCAGGTTATATCATCATTTAAAGAAAAAAAATAAAGATGTCGTTTTTCTTGTTTGTCACGGAGTTCATGTAATATTCCCTCTCGATTTTTTCATTGTTGACTTCAGAAAGAAATAGCAGCAAGTGTGTACCTTTGAGTGCGACAGCTAATTTTGTTATGGATGAACAGAGTATTGTGACAAAACAGTGGCACAGCTGTCATAACAGCTGTCACACATTAATCATGACAGTGACAAATAGCATAATTACCTTATCTGGAATTCCTAGCATGAACACTCAGTATGCCCCACTGCCGAGCGAGCATATCACGCATGGTTTAATTAAAAAGACATCAATACAGGTTAGTTAGACAAGGGCTAGAAGACATTGATCCAAAATGAAAATAAAATTATTTATAGGTTAGTGTTTAGGGACACCCAAAGACCAATTACTTAGCCGACATGATAATTTGAATCTATTTCCCTAACTGGCCTTTCTCAATGTGTAGATCACGTGGTAAATTGGCTGCTCTTCCCCAAACCAGCAGCCCTTCCTCCGTGAAACATTTGATCCCCTCTTTTTCCAGCCTCAGCATGGGTCCTTGGGAGCCATCTTGATGTGCTGTTAATTGATTGAAGGGACTCTGTTGATAAATATGTGACTACCAGTAAACAAGTTGCAGCTTACATTTTAGTTAACTTGCTTTTTCAGGTCAGATACTGAGCAGGAGAATGAAATTAAATTGAGTGATTTTTGTTTTATTTGGAAATTCTTCTTAAGTAAAGAATATAGGCAGGTGAGTCTGAGTTTAAGGCTAGAAATGACAGTCTCTTACATGTGCTGTTTTAACATGTATGCCTGTATTCATGTGCATATACGTGTCACATCAATATGTATAAATATGCACACATGCCAAATGTATGTATATTTTTGCCCCCCTGGTATTTTAAGCTTGACAATTTATTGAATTTACTGATTGAATTCCTGGGAGCTGGTTCTTGAATTGCTCTGAAGCTGCCTCGATGAAATATTAATGAATCAATTTCCATAGACATGGACTCATTATCTTGCTGGATGCCATTGGAAAACACAGTCCTGCCTGCGGTGTCCTTCCACCTGCCTGTGACAGGATTTGATTTTCTCTCACTCTTTTTTTAATTAAATAAAAAAATTGCTATCAGGAAATTTTTGATAACTTTAGAACAGACATTTCCATTTCTCTTGATAGGCACCTAAATGGAGGTGAGCCGTTTAAAATAAATTTATGTACCACTTAAGTGATATATTGAAAAGTGGGTCCTGGAAATTTTAAAAAAAGGTGGCCAGTATAGTTATATGGTCTCTGTAATGCCCTTTGGAAAGGAGGAAACTGCCATTCTCAGAATAATCTACTTTGGGAAATGTCTGCACTTAGGAAGCTGGGCGAAAACCATCCAATTGTTTACAATATTATCAACTTTAGAAAATGTTACTAAACACAAATACTTGTCACACTAATTTAGGACTGATGGAATATAGATGGAATTATTCAGACTGTGTCTACAAAATGCCAAAACAGCTGGTTAGAACATGAAAAATTCAGGCAAGCAGTGATTATCTATACACAATATAAATAGGTGGTTTTAGGTACTTGGTTTTTTTCCCCTGAAATCAACTAGTTTCAAGTCAATCCAGGGATATAATAAAGCACATTAAACTACAATTATACCAAACAGAAAGTTTTTAGCTTCCTTTCTTCACCTTCATTCTGTTCCAGTAAAGATTATTAATGCCTGCTTTGGGTACCATCAACACCCACTTTATAGAACTCTAAAAAATCCACTCGTAAATGGTTGCCAACAGTGTCAGATAAAGACTAGGATTATGTTCTGGAATTCAATGACTTTCACCATTCTGATTTAGAACCAGAAGTATATCTGAATGTCATGTGATCTAGGGACAATATTACCATTTCAACACATACATATTATATGGCCTGAGAAAATATTACTGTTTCAACACATACATTCTTTTAGGGAAGAGGTGAAAGCACAAGCCTGACCAAGGCAATCTCAATACAAGGCAAGAAAAAAGTATTTTATCTTTGTTGAGAGAAACCCTGGCTCCCACGACCTGATCCCATTTTGGTCTAAGCCTTGGGGAGCCCACTAGGCTCCCATTCTCTCTTAGCTGACCTGTTTCTGCACTCCAGATCTGAGGACTGCCTCAAAGTAGCTCCTGGCTTGAAACAGTTTGATGAAAGCTATGAAAAAAACACAAAGGCACCTACACATAGCATTTTTGCATATCATGTCAAGGTACCCATTAAGGTGGGCAGCCCATGTGTGGACCCTCAGTAATAAATCCCTCCTTAAGTACAAACAAGGTCAGAAATGACCTGGAACTACTCTCAGAGGCTGGACACCATTCTAGATCTTTAGTCTCAGGGTTGGGCTCCTATTGAAACTTGAGGCAGAAACAAGTTTCTTGAGAATGAACCTAAGATTCACTTACTCCACTGAGAGATATTCAAGGAGATTTTAATGAGAAAGAATCAATTTTAGGTCAAGTCATAAAAGTGACAGGAAAATAAAAGCAGTTTTAGTCTTCCTTGATCAAGCCTTTTAGATGGAACCTCCCTCCCTCTTTTCACTGTCTGTGGTCCTTTTTGTTTTAGGGCATGTATTTTCTATAGTACATTGCTGCTTTTTATGTGGTGTCATCTCTCTTAAGCTCTTTGAAGATTCTTTCTGTGTCTAATTCTCCTTTTTCTTCCTTGTGGCACCTAGGATTGTACCTACATGTTGTAATTGCTTAATAAATATGCACATAATGAATAACAATGTGTTGGCTGTAATAATTAAAACAAAGGCTTGGGTTTGCTCTGAAACGTTCAGGTTGTTTCTTGAATTTTAGCATACATAATGCTTGACTGAAAACTCTAAGAAGGTTAAAGTGTTTATTTTTAAAACAAATTTTCTTCCACATTCTCTTTGTAGAATGGTTTCATTCCACCCCACTCCCGCCCCCTCCTTCCTTCTAGTATAAGAACTGGCCTTTTACCCAAAGGGTGTGTTGATTTCCATTGGTTCAAATGGAGTGGGATATTGATCCACTGGCTAGGATACCAACCCTTTTTTTTTTCTCTCTCTCAAATTTTCACATTTCTGATCTTTCCTGACCTTTCCTGACCTTGAGGGACCTTGTGTATATTACACATAACAATGTTTTACATATAGTATAATACAAGGTTCCCAATTGTTCTTTGCCTTCTAAACTTGCTCCACACACTACCTAATGAAATTCAGCAGGCTGGCCTTATCTATCTTGAGAAAACTGATACAAGCAAAATTTTGTCTCTCTGCACCCCATCACCCCCTGGATTTGTAACCAGGTCTTTTACCCTCTGTGCCTCAGAATATTTCAGTAACACTTCCTGTGTCCAACAGTGACAATCAGCAGCTTTTCCACGTAAGTACTAGCAGCAGCAGTTGTGTTTTATCTCCCTGACTAAGAGGTTTCCTATTTATCTTCCCTGAGGTGGTGCCCGTGTGGCTGTCCTGATATTGAGCAGCTGGACAGATTACACCCTGGAGCCACATCTGTGGACACATAGATCAACACCATTTTCATTGCCTTAGTACCCAAGAAGTTTATCTTCTGTCAGTGAGATTTACTGCTTTCTTCATGAATTGTTAAGACTTTCTCTCCTCCCCATGTTTCCTTTCCTCCTCCACCTTATTTGGTTTCAAACTAAATTAGCATAATCTGATCTGGATTGTTAACAGCTGGTTTGTTAGTTTTTATTTCCTGTTGTTATTAACAAGGATTTCCAGTAAGGCTTCTGTAGAGGAATCTTGACTGGTAAAATATATTAAAATAAAATTATTAAAATAAATGCAATATATTAATATATTATATATTTTAAAATAACATAAATATTTTGCATAGCAAGAAAATGACTTTAATTGGTAAGTGTATATCTAATAGGGTTGGTTTTACTTGCTATGTCTAAATGGACAGTAAAGACACTGCTTTGGACATTGTTCACAGGATGAAATATTTTTGCTGATATTGCTTCAGCTGTTAGGATATAATCCCTCAAATTTGTGTTAGAGTTTTTTAGTTTACAATACACTTTCACTAGTGCTTTCTCCCCTGATCCTCAATAGAGCCCTGAAAGGTAAAAGAGGCTTTATATTATACTTTGAGTTTTATAGATGAGAAAACTCAAAGTTCAAATAGATAAGAAAATCACAAAGTCAGCTGTGAAGCCAAGACTCAAATCTAGGAAATTGTATTTGCATTTCAACTTCTCCCCACTTAACTTCAATGCCACCTCCAAATAATTCTCCTTATGACTGTCAATTTGACTTTCTCAGGTTTTCTCTTACCTGTACTAAAATCTGATACCTTTCCCATCTCCAAAAGTCTATGACTTGCTGACAAGATTCTAGCAAAAGATTTAAGGGGTTATGCAAGTTATCTATCCACTTATCTAAACTGTAAAGTAAAACAGAGGGAAAAAAAGGGAGACAGTCCTTTGGAGTATTGATTACTTAAATGTTTTCTCATCTGCCTGCATATTTGAATTACGTGAGGAACTTTAAAAATAAATAATGATGTCTGGATTCAACCTCCAGAGAGTCTGGTTTAATTGCTCAATGCCCAGACATAGGATTTTTTTTAAGTTCCCCAGATGATTCTAATATGCATCAAGTGTTGAAAACCACTGAGGAAATTCCTTCTCTTCACCCCTTTTAGGATCCATCCCTATTTTTCCCCACAAAATTTGAGAAACACCATGATTTTTCAAATAAAATTAGAGTTCTGCATCTTGGACAACATAGATGGTGATACTCCAAAATTTAGAATCTAAATGAATGTATATGTCTGTGTATGTGTGTTTGCTTTGGCTACTCTAGGAGAAGGAGAATAATCATGGAGAATGCTGTTGCGGAAGGAAATCATGGGCTAGAGACATTTTGTGGCATAAATTTATAGCCACTAGAATGTTGCCCCCACCCACTGGCAGTGATTGGTCTATTTTGGTCACTACTCTTTCCCTAGCAGGTTGAACAATGCTAGGCATATAGCAAGTACTCAATAAATATTACCGATGCATATTTCCCCAACATCTCCCTCACTCATTCTAAACTGGAGCTTAAAGGAACCCCTTAAAGTTTCCCTATGTTAGAGGAATCCCAGTTTGGGTGCCTATTCTCAAACCGTTTGTCCATTTGGAAGACTTGCCTCCCCATCTCTTTCTCAAGTCTAAGTCTTATCATTCTTTAAGGCCTAGCTTTAGTGAACTTTTCTTCCACAAGTCTTTCCTATTGTTCTCTGAGCTATTAAGCAATTATATTTCACTCGCACTACTACTTACCACTCTTATCTTATATATATTATAGTTATTTATATGTTTTCACTTTTCTTCTAATCTTGATAAATTTTATATTTGCATCCCTCTCACTACACATAGAAAGCTCTCAATAAATATTTGCTTGGATGAATCTATGTTGCCTCTGATACGTTAGATTCATATGTTACACAATGACGAGAGGTTAAATAGCATATGATGCTTGATTTCATTTCATGCTTTGTATTTTTAAAAGTATTTCCACATACAGTATCTTATTTGCTCCTCAACACAACTCTAGGGAGTGAAACAGATGGATGTTGTAAATTTAAATGAAAAGAAACTGAGGCATGATGATGTTAAATGATCTTTTCAGTCAAGGGTACACCCATCAAAGGCAGAATGTGGATGGAGTGGCTAAGTTTCCAGCTCCTAGTCCACACAGCCGCAGTGTGTTTTTTTTACCAAATTGGGTGTGCTAACTAGCATATTTTGCTTTTGTTAACTAAATATTAAGTACCATAAGTCCACACCTCCAGCCCAGTTATAAAAACCTAAGTTCACATCTCAGGTAAGAAGTGGAGAGTGTCTGTTTTATTTGTGATAAAAATCTCTGTGCTTTTAGGCAGAATGCAATTCAGGCAGGCAGTTCTTTTTGTCCTTATTGATATTTTGCACATTATGTTCTTGTTTCAGTGTGTCATGGCTTATTTATTTTACTTTTCATGTACCCTTCACTTTGTTCAGTAGATCAAAATCATACTAGAAAGCAGGATGCATGTTTATAACATTCTGAGTAGATGAATAGCCAAGCTGTGAGAAGTGCCCCATTGAAAAGAACCAGTAGAAAAGCAATGAGAACCCAATGGTATGTGGCTTCCCAGTTGGTTTTCTGTGTGTGTTAGTTTAGAACATTTAAACTCTTGCCCTTACCTATTCAGCAGTTTCTAAACACCAATCAACAGCATGAACCTAGGGTGCAGGGATTTCCTTTATTCATATATTTTAGTCAGGGGAATCATTGAGAATCCATATTAAATGACCCGAGATTTTGTTTTTTCATAAGTATATAACACATGCATCAATGAAAACATCAAATCTAATCATGTGCGCAAGACTCACCATTGATTTATCCAAAATGGAACTAAGCAATAGATTTTGACAACACAGGGGGTATAAATAGTTCTTCTTAATATGATTTAAATTTGATTATTACATATTTTTAATGATAATTTGTGAGCATTTTGTTCAGTTTCAAGTGCATTTATTTTCCAGGGGTAGAAATAGAACATTGTCAAATACTCTGGAATGAAATAAAATTGTTTTTCGGTTTCTGTAAGATGTAGTTACATTGAGAGTTGTGCTTGACTGTAAGGGATAAAATAGTCTCATGATACATTTTTCCATTTACATAAATATAGTTCAGGGAATATTACTAATGAAGTGGATGTGGGGTCACCTAGTCACCTTAGGAAAAGGTTACTACTTTATTTTAAGTAGCCCATCAATCATTATGAATTAATGTCGTATTCCAGGTGAAAGTACTAATCATAATAAATTCATTTTGTATTCATGAGGGTGTCAAATGTACACCCATAGGAGTCCCATGTCATTTGTCAGTATGGAAAAAAAATTTAAATATGACCTATTCACAATCTCTTTGCTGTAGGGCTTATACCCAATTACATGTTGTGGTACTGATGGACATGTGATGTGAGTGGGGGAAAGCTGGAAACTTCACTAAGATTATTGGAAATGGAATGAAACCTGTGTCAGGAATAATGACATTGGGCTGCTGGCTGACATTTCCATGTCCTCCAAGGGATGCCAAAGGGTCAAGAGGGTGCCTGAGGGTAGGTTATGAGTGGGAATTCATGAGCCCGCAACAGAACTGCCTAATTTAATTCACTGCTTCCAAATTCTATGCCCATTTCCCATTCGAGACAATAACTTGGCATCATTATTACCATCACTTTATCCATTACAAAAGCAACATAAGAACCTTTTCTGGGTGGTTTCTAGACACTAATAATTCAACAGGGCGTTGAGATGGTGCGGGAAGGTCTTTTCCTCTTGAAAAGGAGAGAAACCCTCCTTCTTTCCTCTTCTCATTAAGGAGTAATAGAAGTGGCATATGGGTGAAAGAGTAAATGTCTAACATCAATTGGAAATGTGTCTCTATTGGATGGAATTAATGTGTTAAATGGCCTGTTTATATTATTTCATTATTGTTATTATTGTTGCTGATATTATTATCTCCATTTTAGAGAAGAAAATTAGGCATAGTTGGCTCAGTAACTTACTACTGTTATATAGCCCAAAGTGGTGGAGTCACTGTTTGAACCACTATTCTGCCTGTCTGTGATAATAGTACCTACTACAAGCAATTGTTTTGAAAACTAAGTGAGGCTAGGGGTGTAAATTTCTCAGGAGAGTGTTTAATTAACATTAGCTAATATGATTAATTGTATGGGTTGGAGTAAATCTTCCCCCAAACCCAACCTCATTGGGCCTGAATTTTTCCTCTGCAAAGAAGAAAAGACATTAAACTCACGGCTCCCTTTTTAGTTTGCTATGATTGGCTCTGGTACCAAGATAGCAATTTGTCGTAGTCACGGATCTACCTCTCCTCAAGAGGCTCTTACTGCCACTGCCACCATTGCTCAGCTATTTCTGGATCCTCTGATGTTCAAGTCCCATGTCTAGAACTAAATAGTTCTCTGCACTTTCTATTACTCCTTAGAGGTGGTAAATGGAGACAGCTGGTGCTGCTCTGAGGCCTCTGAACCCCAGAGGACTTCACCTCTCACTAAGTTCCTCTATTTTTGGTACCAGGAAAGAATCCTCTTGCACAGCATTTTTACCGTCAGGCCTAAATGGTTGATTTGGATACCATGGAACTCGTTTCTCTCATTTCATCACACTTTCTCTTCCTTTCTACCAACAACTCTCTTTGATGAAACAGAGACAGTCTTGTATCAGAAGAGTAAGACTCAAAAACAATGGAGCTTCAGAACTTCACACTGCTAATCCTAGGAACCCTTTTATGTTCACTCCCCTTCCAAAGATTTAATAGTAGAGAACTAACCTGAGGCAGTCTGTGTGTAAGAGTTCATTTCTCTGGCAAAAATGTCCTATGAAGTATTAGATCAAATGAGAGGAAGTACAGCTCAAAGGACTTGTCAAATGGCTAGATGTATGATTATCAGTTCTTTTTAAACTTCAGCTTTGCCACTGAAATTTCTAAGTGGCCTTGGTCAAGATATGTATTCATGCTGTTTTCCAACAAGGTAGAAATGACTCCCACTCACATTTATGAATATTCAAATCCCATTTTATACTCAACTGGCCTCCCCTGGACTGTCTTCTTGGTTTAGTCTATACCTAATAATTTAAATCTTTAATCATATTCTGATTTTATTTATTATTATTGTCTAGTATTCTATATTGCAAGTTCCTAAAAAGTATAGCATATGTCTTAATTTAAAAAGCAATCTGGTGTGATGCAGAGAACACTGAATTTTCTCCCAAGGGTAGTGTAAAAGTTGTCAAATGGGGAAGTTACTTCATCAGTAGGTAATAAATTGCAGGGATTTTTGATCGACACCTATCTGGGGAGACTGGAGTGTGACGTTTATGCAACATGTTTTGAGTAACTTTTTTTGAGGGATGTAGGCATTGCCTTTGATGAGACAGTGTATCCAACACATTGTTCATTCTCTTTATGATATGTAAATGTCTAATGCTCAAAGAGAATGCTGGTGAAAGGGGCTCTGTAAACAGTTCCATGTATTTATGAAAAGAAGATAAAACAGAGAGGAATGAGATATCTCATTCAAGCCAATGCTTAAACTCTATGGACTAGCTCAAGCAAGAACAGTTTTTATAAAATTTCTCCTTTACTCATTTCATATAAAGATCCCCTTTACTCATAAACTCTAAGAACCAGATTTATTGATAATAAAAATCTTCAGTATGTCTTAAAGCATCCAATTTTTTGTAAGATTACTGATTTTTTAAAAAACTAATACCTCAGAGCATCAGTTCTTACCTTTAGGGGAGTTACATATTGTACTAATCAGGCACGAAAGGCAAAGGATATCCTCCTCTGTAGCTTTAGGTGAAGATATTTTAATGAAGACAGTATCTAAAAGGCATGGGCATGATTAAAGTGACCAACAACAGAGGGTGACGCATCTTGAGACTAGCAACAATGGAAAGCCACTACCACTTCTAAGTCTGAATGGGCAAATGGAAGGAATGATGTTTCCAGAAATGGGAAGGTGGGTATGCCCAATAGGAATTGTGATCATAGAGGAATGCTGCCACTGCCAAGGTCATTCAGAACTGAGGAACTGAAATCTTGGAGATAAGCATGGCATAAAGAAGTGTCATATACTTCATGGTTCTGAATTCTTAAGTAACATAGAGAAAGAGGCTAAGAAACTAAGCAGAAAACTACTGAAAAACAGAGAGGAATATTTAGCAGTTTCATGGTTTTGAGGAAATAAAAATTTAAGTTCAGCATCTGTCAGGCACAGTTGGGCCCCTAAAGAACTATATCCCAAGAATATATCCTAGGAACTATATCCTAAAAATAAGAACTATATCCTAAGAATATATCCTAAGAATAAGTGTGAACCAGAAGTAGACCAAGGTTTATAAAAACGGCAACCCAGTCTTGACTCCTGACTAGATTAAGGTAATTATCCAGAGAGTAGAGTAAAAGCTCACTGGAGTAAGATAAAATCATCTAGAACCTCTACAATTATTAATACAAAATATTTAGCATTCAAGAAAATTACCACGCATTCCAAAAAGGAACTCAAGAGAAAAGGCAACTGAACAATTTATTGGTGTTACCAAATACACACATTTAAATAACTTAAGATTAAAATGCTGGAAAAAAAATGACAAAGTGGAATATGCATCAAAGAAATGGAACTTACTAAAAACCAAATGACAACTATAGAATTGAAAAATGCAATAATAAAATTTAAGAACCTAATGATAAGTTTAATAGCAGTTTGGAATAATTTGAAAAAGAAAGCATTACTTAGTGAGAATAGATCATTAGAAAATACTCAGACTGAAGCATGGAGAGGAATAAAGAATGAAAACTATAGAAAAATAGTAAGAGACATATGAGACACGATAAAAATGTCTAACATAGATATAATTTGAGTCCTAGAAGAGGAGAAGGGGAATAGGCAGAAGCAATATATAAGGGAGATAATTGGCTGAGAATTTTCCAAATCTGATGAAGACACCTAAGCCACCAATTTAAAAAGTACTACGAATCCAAACCAAAATAAATACAAATAAAACTACACCTACCACATCTTATTGAAATTATTGAAGACTAAAGGCAAAGAGATGATATCAATGGCAACTAGAGGGGAAAGAGGCACATAACTTTAAAAGAAACAACAATAAGACTGTTCACTGACTTTTTAACAGAAACAGTGGAAGCTGAAAAATAATGTGATGGTTATCTTTGACATGCTGGGGAAATACATTCTGCCAACCTAGAATTTTATACTCATTGAAAATGATAGCAACATAAAGATATTTACAAACACACAAAACTGAAATTTTTAACCTCTTGATTGAAATACAAAAGGAGATCTTCAAGAAGAAAATTTCAAATTGAAACAGAAAAAAAGGGATGAAGAGTAAGAGAAAGTGAAAATATGTGGACAGGTGTACATTAATATCATTTGAACAGAACAACACTACTGTCATTTGGGGGTCTAAGTCTATTGCAAAATTAAAATACATGACAACATTAAAGAAAAGGGTAGGGGGACAAATGGAGTTGAAATGTTCCAAGACTCTGACATTGTCTGGGAACTGGTAAAATTAATAATTTATATTAGACTGACATAAATGAAAGCTATGTGTCAATCTGTAGAGAAGCCATTACAGTAATAGTGAAAGATTGTATTATAATTATGTAATTATTAGATGAGGAAAATTGAATAACAAAAATATGGATTAATCCAGTAGAAGAAAAGCAAGGAAAGAGTATAAAAGAATATAAAATATGTGGACAAATAGAAAAAAAATAATAAGATGATAGATACTAACCTAAATATATCTGTAATTATAGTAAATGTAATATAAGTATTTTTCAAATTGAGTTAAACAATGTTGCTTATAAGAGGCATAGCTTAAATATAATGACACTATATGATGGAAAGTAAAAGAATGGAAAGATATATACCATGCAAACAGTAACCAAAAGAAAATAAAGTGTAACCATATCAGAATCCAAAAGGTAGATTTTAGTATAAGAAGCGTAACTATAGATAAAGAGAGACATTTAACGTTGATAAAAATTTAATAGAACAGGAAGATAGAATTTTAAATTTATATGCACCAAGTAACATTCCCAAAATATATAAAGCAAGAAATGACAGAACCGTAGAGACCAAACCACAGTTAAAGAGACTTTAACACATCTCTCTCATAAATTAATGAAATAATCAATAAAAATGAGTAATGATATAAAAAATTTGAAATTTGAATAGATGTTTGTTCTGCTCTCTATATAACCAATATAAAAAAAATATTCATCGTATTTTGACCTGCATAACATGGCTAAAATATTAGTCTGGGCATGTCTTTATAGAAGAAATCCTTTTGCCAAAAAATTTGAGGTTTCCCACATTAATGAACCAAACCATTGAAAGGCTTCATATTGAAGTTTTCCTTGATATAACCTTTTAGTGAGCCTATATTTTAGAAAATAGCAGTGAAAAATCTTGTCTCTCTCTTTGTTGGTTGTTAAATATAAATACTTCATTATCATGGGAAAACAGGAGAAATTTCAGAATAAATGATGACTACCCTCAGGTACTACTTCTTGTCTCTATACACTACCACAGTATTGTGTGGCACATATACATACTGATTATCTCATTTATCATTTATGTTTACTTGCATTTTGATGATACATATAATATGATAATTTTTTAGCACTGTGTAAGTAATACCTTGAAATGTTCTGGGTTTGAATTTTGTTTGCTATTTGGTTATTATTGTTTTTAATCATCATTATAATTATTATTATCATTATTATGCTTCCTACATAACAGATGAAGTGTCAGGAAAGCACATATTTGGGCTTAATGACAGAGAATATATTCTTTGTTCAAGAAGATATTTAAATTAGTGGCAATTAGAGTGAATGGTATATGTCATAGGTTCAACGTTTAAGTGACTCTTAACCTTGGTTTTATGATACCCTAGCATACCTCCAATTAGCTTAACAGATATGAAGACCTGTTTAAAAATTCCCAAAGATAATTTATGTTAAGCTTATTTTAATTAAATAAATAACACTCAGCATGTTTACAGTAGCTGACACAAGATGGGAGGATTATGAATTTTAGGAAACAATGACAGGGTTTAATACACTAATAAAAGTAACATTATTTACAAAACAAGGGAAAATAATGAGCTTATCTTCTTTATCCTTCTAGAATCCTCCCCTCCATTTCTGAGTGTAATATAAAGAAATGCTTAATACAGTATCATTCAACATAATTAAGCCTCACGAAGGCTAACAAGGTATACATTTTCTGAGTAAGACTATCATTGAGGGATACATTTACTTGATAATAATAAAACCAAGATTGTGATTCAAAGGAAATTAGAAATATATCAAGGTATGAAATATTACTCTTACTAAAGAAAAGAAGAGAGCATCACTTTACAAAATTATCAGTCATTTTGCAGAAAAAATTGGTCTCCATATTAAAAATTAAATTCATGATTTAGTAAGCTGACTTTAAACTACAAGAATACATTCTCTCTGATGTGACTGGAATTTATCCAGATATTTGATTAATTCTTTATCCAAATGGTGTTTAAAGGTTTTCAAATATACTTTTATATTTCTTGCAAACTCAAATATCCATTATCCCTTAAATATTTCTGAATAAAGGATATATTATGTATTTTTCATTGTGAAACATTTATCCATATTTACCTGGCAGTTTAGTTTTTTGCTATCTGAACCACACACCATTGAGATGACACAGATTTAAACTGCAACAAAAAAATTAAACACCATTAATGAAAAATTTCTGATACTTTAGTGAGTAAAATGCAATAAATTCTAAATATGTTTCTTGCTTTATATGTGATTTAAAAAAAACTCATAATGTTAGAAGCTACATAATTAAGGCAGTACTCTAACATTCTTAGAGATTATCTAAGCCAGATGTCAGTAAACTTTTTCAGTGTAGGGCCAGATAGTAAATACTTTTGGCTTTGCGGGGCACTCCATTTCTTTTGCAGCTACTGAATTCTATCATTGCAGCACAAAAGCAGAAATAGACATTACATAAATGAATGGGCAGGTCTGTGTTCCAATAAAACATTATTTACAAGAACAGGCAGAGGGCTGTATTTGGTCTGTGGGTCATATTTTGCCAACTCCTTAAAGTTAATAACATTGGTCAGTTAATCATTAATTACTTACTATATATGCCATGCCCTGTGCTAGGCATAGAGATATAGAACTGTATCTGACTTGGTTCCTGCCCTCAAGGAGCTTTTAAACTGGTAAGAGTACGTATACATGTAAGTAAGTAAGTGTAACATATTGTTTTGGGTAGCATGACAAATATATATAGCATAGAAGGGAGAGACAGAGACAGAGAGAAAGAGAATTCTTGATTTAGGAGCATGGTGAAAACTTTTTCAAGTCCCCAAAAATTGAATGGCACTTTGGGAAGAGAAAATTGTATACAAGTTACAGAAGCATGAAAGAGTTTAGAAAGTTTGAATACTGAATAATGATTTAGTATAGCTGAGGCATAGAATGGAAAGTGGCGCACAGTAAAAATGAAGATAGAAAGATTGGTGGTCTCCAGGCTTCTTAAAGCCTCTGCTAAGGACACTGGATTTTTCGCTAGGATGGAGGGAAGATGAAAGTGTTTTAACTGAGAAGAAAGATGATTTTATTTGCATTTTGGAAAGATACTCCTGGCCGTGTTGGGAATGATGCATGAGAAAAAGCAAGACTCGGGCAAGGAAACCAAGTTGTGGAGTATATATAGTGGTACAAACCCTAATTATAAGGGTTTGAATCAAGATGAGATCACTATGTGCACAGTGTTTTGTTTGGTATATTTTCCTGCCAGGTCTTATATTTGTCAGAGAAGGAAGCGTTAATACACAAAGTGATTGAAATCTGTCTAGGATTATTTAAAGGAAATACCTTACTGTCAAATGTTATAAAATATTAATGAAAATGTGTCCAAGATTACCTGGTTAGTGTATTACAGTATTTCTAACACTTAGGGAATAATAAAACGTGGTTTCTAATCTCAGTTTTACCACTTAGAGTCAGATATGTTGAGGCACACTTCTTAATCTGAGCCTCAGTTTCTCTTTTGAATAAAATTAACTTTTCTATTTTCTTTTCAAGATTTTTTTTTGAAAAATACCTTTCCTTCCAGGATCATAGAGAAAAATACATTAATGATTATAAAATCACTTTCAAACTATCATTTTATCATTCAATGGTAAGTTATTATTACAATATGAAGAAAGCACTGGAGGAAATTGATTACTGTTGATTCCCTCATCTACAACAGATAGGACAGAGATGAGACTGCTAATGTGTTGGCAGAAATCCACACCTTTCACAATTTTAGCCAGCTCAAAAAACCAGACCTATGGAAAAGGAAGCCCAGAGGAACCCATGAGATTAATGATCCTTGTGAAATGGCCCACCCTATGCTTTCAGACTCCTAGCATTTTATATGTGTGAGTGCACGCCTGCATGCACTCCCACACATCACACAGATGCATAGTCCATTTAAAATCTCATCCTTCACGCTCAGTCTTATTATTAATGCTACTTGCAATCTCCATGGATGCAACTTAAATGTTAGATATGTACCTAGAATATCAACATTTTCTTTCCTTTTTTGCCTCTGCAAAAAAAAAAAGTCTCTATTTGACCCAGCTCCCCTAGTACACACACAGATACACACACAACTACAACATACACAGTATAGCACACACACAAAATACAAATAAATTCATACAGAACACTTAATGCACACAACACACAAATACATGTAACACACAAATATGTGTAACACACATAGTCAACACATAGTCAGTGATTATACTATACATGCGAAATACATGGCTACCACATAGACAAATGCATAACACAAAATACACACACAGATAATATACTATGTACCATATATAAAATACATATAATATACACAAAGCCATAGACATTACCCAGAAAGAAATAACCACTAGGCATAGAAGACTTCTCAGTAGCAACAACAGAATTGAAATAACAGTGGAATAATATGTTAAAAGGATGAGAGGTAATAACTGAAACTAAAATTATGAACACAACAAAACTGTCTTTTAGGACTGAGAAAATAATAGATATTTTTCTGAGAAACTATAGTAGTTTACTATGAACAAATCTTTTCTAAAGGAACTTCAAAGGATGTACTTCAGGGTGAATAATAATGACATAAGAAAAAGTTTCAGACGTAGTAAGGGATAACATTGCAAAGAAATTGGTAAACACATAGTTAAAGGTAAATATTTTCAATATTTTTAAGATTAAAAAGAGAAGTATTGGACAAAATATTGGACTATGTAGATAGATAGTATATTCAAAAGTACTACAATTCTTTTGGAGATACATTAAATCAATATATTTATTTACTTTTGAATCCATTGAGATATATGTGTGTGTGTGTATATATATATATATATATATATATATATATATATATACATACATATTTATAATGTATAAATTTCAAGGGTAAAGGAACAAATTAGAAACAGATCATTTGATTTCTAATCCAGTGGAAGGAACACATGGGGAAACAAATCAAAAAAATAATTAATTCCCCCAAAATAGGTGAAAACCAAAAACATGGGAAAAATTGACAAATGGAAAGTATAACACACGATACTAAAAGCAAGTTTTATCATATCAGTAACCCTAATAAGTGTGAGTGGAACAAAATCACTAGTTAGAAGAGATTGTCCCACTGGAAAACAAGAGCTATATCTGAAACATAATAATATGGAACAGGTGAAAGTAAAAGGATACCAGCTTAAAATAAAGGAGAACATACAAAAAAGTTGTGATAGTTATATTTCTTTCATTTTAATGTATTTAAAGACACATTGCATGAAGACAAAGGGGCTCTCCACATAGTACTGAATTCACTTTCCAGGAGAATAAGATAAGTCTCAATGTCTTGAAACTAATAATACAGCTTAAAAATATAGAAATAAAAAATCTTACAGGAAGACGGGGAGAAAAATCTGTCATCATTTTTGGAAAAGTTTAACAAAACTTTCTCAAATCTTCATAGGTCAAATAGACAGAAACAAGTAAAGATGTGGAAGAGATGAGCAACATAAGTACCAAGCTTCATTTAATAGCCATCTATAGAACCCTGCACCTAGCAGGATTATGTGTGAGTTTTCTTTTTTCTCAATCACATGTAGAACTTTTATCAGCTTTGACTATGTATTAGCCATAGATAAGTCTCCAAAGAATAGAATCGTGTTCTGTGATCATAGTGTAATTAAGTTGGAAATCTATAAGAAAAAGATAAAATTAAAAAAAAATTTGAAATTGTAAAACATCTATAAATAATGTAGGAGACAAAAGCAATCATATTGAAACATTTTAAGTACTTCTAACTGAATTATACAAAAATTGTATTCAAAACTTGTAGGATGTAAGTGAAGAGAAACTTGGAAACATATAGTGTCAAATGCCTATATTTGTAGAGAAGAATGGCTACAAATTAATAAGATTAGCATCTAATTAAGACATCTAAAAGAATAACAACACAATTTTAGATGAATGTAACTATCAACATCTTTGTTTTTCCCTTCATAAAATCATACACGAGGAACAAAGGGAATTCCAATCCTATTCTTACACACACACACACACACACAAAAAAAAAATTAAGACATTTTGTTAAAAAGTAGGAAACATAATTCATACAATAAAAACCATATAAAAGCTGAAATTGTGCAGAAACCACATAGGGGAAGTAAAGAGAAATAGCATATTCAGTGAAGTTCCAGTGGCAAAAGTATCAACAAAAAATATAATTCGAGAAGGTAAGGAGCCTCTTTGTAAAGCAAAATCTTTCCCTGACCATTTTTTTTTCCCAAAAATGGGGATAGGAAATGTCCTGATTACAGCTCAGGGGCAGAGGACTGAATAGTTTATATCCAAAAAACTTAGGAAATAAGGCTATGCAAATTGTCATACAAAGTGGCCAAATGTGGGGGAAGCAATCTATGCAAAAAAGGTAGTGAGTTGTGGAAGGCAACCTTGGCCTCTTCCCACTCCTTACAGTGAAATCTAACTCACTCAATGACAAGTAAGAAAAGGGTATTGGCACATTGTCAAGAAAAAGATACTATAAGGCAAAAATAAGCATATAAATAAAATGGAAAAATACAGTATCTATCATCTGCCTACAGTACAACTAGAAAAAATATTACCAAGGAGGCTATAGAAATTGTGATTAAACCATTCCGTGTTAAATCACAGGAAGGTGAAATGTATAAACTAAAGCAAAAATTAGTGATACAATAAAAGATGAAACACAAACTGGCAGAACTCAGGAAAGAAGGAAAAGGAACAGTTAGGTAGGTAAATTTGATGGTAGGAAGCATTGTACCAGTTGCATCTCTTAGTAAAAATAATATATTTGAGTACAGAAAGTAAAGTATGAAATAAGTCATCTTGGAGATGAGGAGAGTGATCAGTACAGGACAATCAGCACTTATTTGCATAGTTTTTACCGATCAGTCCCTATTACACCCATGGAGCAGGCCAAGAGTTAAGTTTAACAGGGTTGGTCTTTTCTAGGCAAAGATGAAGGAAGTAGAAAAGGGAAAAGATAGAAAAATGTATGTAAGGTAATGAGTACTATACTGCCTGGAAGGAGAGTAATGAAGGACTGGTTCAGTACATTTTGAAAAGTCTGATGAACATAGTTGTAGGTACGTCCTGGAGTTAGAAGCAAGGAAGGAATGGAGAGGAGTATTTATTGCCTAATTTTATATAAGCAGATTCTCTTTCTTTTTTTTTCAGCTATAGCACTTATTTTGCTTTTGTTTGTTTGTTTTATTTTTTTTAATTGAAGTATAGTCAGTTACAATGTGTCAATTTCTGGTATACAGCATAATGTCGCAATCATACATATATATATGTATATATAATGTTTTCATATTCTTTATCATTAAAGGTTATTACAGGATACTGGATACAGTTCCTTATGCTATACAGAAAAAAATTGTTTTTTTAATCTATTTTTATATTTAATAGTTAATATTTGCAAATCTCGGACTCCCGAACTTATCCTTTCCCACTCCCTTTCCCCCAGTAACCATAGATTGTTTACTATATTCGCAAGTCTGCTTCTGTTTTATAGGTGAGTTCATTAGTGTCTTCTTCTTTTTTTTTTTTCAGATTCCACATATGAGTGATGTCATATGGTATATTTCTTTCTCTTTCTGGCTTACTACAAGCAGATTTTCTACCCTGTTATTGAGTCTTGGCCAGAAGCTATTAGCTTAGATAGGATCAAAACTTTTAAAGTGAGGTTAATAGTTACTACCATGTTGTCTCAGACTTTTAACAAGGAAAGAGAGCTGACTGTGTGTGGGAGGACTGGAAAATGACCTTTGCAGATAAATATGATTTGGAATAAGGATACAAGGCTTGTAGTAAGATTGAACACATATTAGCAAAGCTTAATGTATTAAAAATGTTTCCAGTAAGAGAGTGTGGAGAAAAGGGAACCCTCCAGTATTGCTGGTGGGAACGTAATTTGGTACAGCCTCTATGGAAGACAGTATGTCAAGTTCTTAAAAAACTAAAAATATAGTTATCATATGACCCAGCAATCCCACTCCTGGGCATATATCTGGAGAAAACTCCAATTCGAAAAGATACATGCACCCCAATGTTCTTAGCAGCACTATTTACAATAGCCAAGACATGGAAGCAACCTAAATGTCTATCAACAGATGATTGGATAAAGAAGATGTTACAATAGAATACTACTCAGCCATAAAAAAGAATGAAATAGTGCCATTTGCAGCAACGTGGATGGACCTAGAGATTATCATACTAAGTGAAGTAAGTTAGACAAAGACAAATATAATATATCACTTATATGTGGAATCCAAAATATGAGACAAATGAACTTATTTACAAAACAGAAACAGACTCACAGGCATAGAAAACAAACTTATGGTTACCAAAAGGGAATGGGTGTGGGGAGGGCTAAATTAGGAGTTTAGAATTAGCAGATACAAGCTGCTATATATAAAATAGATAAACATTAAGGTCGTATGATATATCACAGGGAACTATATTCAATATCTTGTAATAACCTATAATGAAAAACAATATGAAAAATAATATGTATATACATATATATGACTGAATCAATATACTGTACACCATAAACTAACACAGCATTGTAAATCAACTATACTTCAATTTAAAAAAAAGAAAAATGTTTCCAGTATGGATGGAGGTTCTATAGGCTTAAGCAACTACTACAAGCACAGAATTTCATCAATGTTCTAAAATTAATGACTCTGAGAAATCAGTGGAGACACTTTCTCTGTGTTAGAGTCACATGGAATGCTTCCCAAGACTACTCACTTTGAAATCCTAGCAGAATACTTTTAAATTGTTGTATATTGTTTAATACAAATAAAGTTACGTTAAGAAGCATAAAAAATTAAGACTTATGATCCTACCTCCAACTTATGAAATAGACTTTACTAGTAAAATTGAAGCTACCTCTATAGCCTGCCCTGAAATATGACCATTATTCTGTACTTTGTGTTTACTGTTTCCTCCATTTGAAAATATAGTTTTTCACTTGATTGTATCTTTACCGTATATTATTTGTTTACCTTCATTTGAGTGGTTATACCATGTGCATTTTTCTGTTGCTTGCTTCTTTTGCTCAGCATTTTGTTTGTGAGATTATTTCATTACACTGAATTCATATATGCTCGCTGCTGTATAATGTTGCATAATAATGTCGAACATTTACTTTCTTCCTATTATAATGGATGAATTGTCTTGCTTCTAAGAGCCATCTCCTGTTTCTTCTCTATTACTCAAGGACTTTGCTTCTACAATTATCCTGTCTTTTTGCCTTCATCACTATTTTTTTCTCTACTAAGCATTTCCATCAACTTACAAACATGCATAAATATCTGTCTTTAAAAAAATCATAGCTCAAGTTCCCCTCCAGCTATTATCCCATGACTCTGCTCCTCTTTTGGCAAAACTGCTGAAAAGACATGTCTAACTACATTATCTCCACTTTATCTCCTGCTCTCTCCTAAGCCACTCCAATCAGGCCTTTGTCCTTATTACCCCATCAATCAAGGTTTTCACTATTCTAAACAGGATTTTCATTTTTTCTGATGCCAGTGATCAATTATTTGTTCCCATCTTTTCAATCTATTATCAGCATTAGGCACAGTTAGTGACTCCCATCCCTACCCCTTCTTCAGAGCAGTTCTGACTGCTTCAATGCATTCCAGACTTTTCTATCCTAGCTGTTCTTCACAGTCCTCTCCTGGATGTTTAGGAAGCATATTAAAATTAACATGACCACAGCATAAGTCTTGATTTTCACCATTAAGCCTTCCTTCTCCACCTTTAGTATTCCTTATCTTAGAAAAGAGCATCACTGTTCAACTATTTGCTCATGCCAAAAATCTAAGATTATGTTGTACTCTATTCTTTTGTTCATTTTCCACATCTAATACCTTCAAAGTATTGTCAGATTCTGATTTCCTCCTCCCCCTGCATCAGCCACCTTGCCCAAGCCACCATTGCAAGGTCTCCGACCTGGCCTGCATTTCATCTTGGCACTCCGCAGTCAAGTCTTCACAAACCAAGTGAACTTGGTTCTGGTGATCAGGTTCTGTTTCTTCTGTGCTCAGCAAGAAAAAATGCTAGACTCCTTAGCAGGGCCTACAAGGATTTATGTAACTGGCTCCCTACATATCTCTTCAACCTCTTCTCTGGGCCCATCTCCTTCCTTATTGCACTGTAGACACATGGTTTTCTTGTCTTCCACAAACACACCAAGGTTATTCCCACATGCTGGTTTTTTTCCCCCTCTGGAACACTCTTCCAAAGAACTTTACATGGCCCACCCCTTACCTCTTTCACATATGCTCAAATGTCACATCTTCAGAGAGACTTTCTCTGCTTACTCTATCTAAAAATCTACCCTCTGTCACATTTGATTCCCTTACATCTTTCCTCATAGAATGTATTTACTACATAACACTATTACTACTATATTACATTTTTACTAGTTTATTATCTACCTCTCTAACCAGCATGTAAATGCTGTGAAAGCAGGAACTTTTATTGTTCTCCACTGAATACCCACAACCTAGAACCTGGTGGAAACATAGGCTCTTCCACATTAGTTCATTTATTTTAGTAAGCCTCATTACCATCTTATTATAATTAATAAGGTCATTCAGAGTTAGCATATTCCAGGCGGTAAGAGTTTAAGCTATATGTATTCAGTTTTATTCCTGAATCTTTTTGGTCAGTCCGTCTTCTAGTGACACACTGGTCATTGTGTATGTGCACTTGAAAGATCCATTCTTACAATTCAGCTTATAGGTCATACCTTTTCAGGAACTCTTTTACTTACTCAAAATTTCCAATGTTCACTCATATATAATATATGCACACACACAAATGTACACTTTAAATAAAATTACATGCTTAGAACAATTAAGGCAGGAATATATATATCTACTCCTACATCAGAGGTAATAGCTAATTAGCTAATAGCTAATATGTATTGTGCATTTAGTATGTATTGAGCACTCAGTGTGTGCCAGGCATTATTATAAGCACTTTATCTATGATTATTTATTTAATCTTCACTAAAATCCATGAGGTCCTATTATCTATATTTACTACTAAGGAGACTGAGGCTGGAGAAGTGAAGAAACTTGCCCAAAGTTTTAAGATCTATATTATGACCTTTTGTGTCTATAAATGGTGTGACATAAGCATCTGCAGCTTTCATCCAGGATACAGGGCAACAAATGTGCCAGTTTTCAAGGACAAGTAAATTCATTAAAAATGTGTTCATCCAGATCCTTCTGAGCTGCACTTCTCTCTATGACACTCTCCCACCTCCGTCCCCACCCCTCTTCAAACTCCTTGTGTGGAACTCTCAAGGCTCTGTCTCTTCATGATAAATCCTTTATCAATCCAACATTTTTTTTTTACCTTTCCCTTATGGAATGTATGAGACTCCTCTTTCATGTCCTTAACTAGAACATCAGTGAGATCCTCTGTTCCACTCTGTGCATTATTTTCACACCCTTCTTGGAGAAGCCTTTACCACTGCCAAGCAGTGTGACCTCGAGCAATTTATTTAACTTCTCAGGGATGTTTCCTTAACACTGTGAAAGAAAGAGTGGATTAGATGAACTGATAAAGCACCATAACCTTAAGGCTCTTATTTTTTTATTTTGATAATATATAAAACATATAGAAAAGTTGTAATAATAATGTGAAGAAATCTCAGATACCAATATTCATTACCCCAAATCTTTAATATTAGCATTTTACTACATTTGCTTTATATCTATCTATATTTTTTCTAAAATTTTTAAAGAGTAGGTTATAGACATGATGCCCTTTTACTCATTAAGTAACAAGAATTTCTTTCACATTATCACAGCATAATTATAAATACCAGGAAATTAGCACAGATATAAAACTATTATGTATTCTTTAGTCACTTCAAGGATCTTTTTATTTTAAATCAAGTGATTGAAAGTTGATTGTTTCTTCTATTGTGCTCCCAACAGGGATGATTTTTAAACCTCCCAGCCTCTCAACAAGACCTTAATATCATCCCTCTTTTCTGTGAATTTTATTTCATAGTGATATTCCCTATAACCATCTGGGTTCTTGGTTACAAGTCACTCAAACTATTTTTGCCTATCTTCAGTAAAATATCAAAGTAAAAAGGGGAGTGTAAGAAATATCTTAGGCCCCATAGGATCAGTAAAAGACCAGAGAACCAAAACGTAAGAATATGCAGGAAACAAGGATAGCTACCCAGACAGAACCACAGCTAGCTTCTTACCACAAGTGCATCTGCTGAGATGTGGTCTTTGGAACCACTGTTCTCATTAACGTCACTGTCACCACTGTCATCAGCATCACTGCTCTGGCAATGATTTGACCACCCACCATCCCATGTCTTTGCATCACACACCCAGGATTCTAGTTCTCAGTTTCATTGTTCATGTTTAGGCTATGTGTTCATTTTCTGGCTTTAATTGTTAGGGAAGAGGCCATAGTGGAAGATTGGTCTGACCAATACCTATCTCCAAAGACCATACATGAAGTAGCAGAGTGCCAGCTTCCTATAACCTAGTTAGTTGCCTTATAGGGTATTCCAGGAAGGGAGAAGTTGAGGAATGGTGTGCCTATAGATTCATTAACAAGAAAAAATGTACAGCTCAAATTAAATTGGACATGTGAATATTTTCTACCTAGATTTTCGAGACTTAAGTAAAATCCAAATATGATCACAGATAACATCTACCCCAAAAATCATAAATGCAAATGCTCATGGCAATCAAATATTTATCTCAAAAGAATAATCCATTTGCTTAGAGAGGAAATTTACTTCAGAAAAGAGGTTTGCTTGTGCAGATAGTTTTAATATATATGAGCAGCATTGCCTCCCCTATAGTTACCCCTCTAGCACAAGAAAAGTAAAATGGACTCACTGAAGATTTATTACAGTTGAGTTTAAATGTACAAATGAAACATCTGACCCAGTCAGCAATGATGTCCATTAGTTGATTTATGTAATATTTCAGGGGAGTAATATCTTGAACATTAAATAAATAAATTGAAAAGATTTCATGAAACCATGAATTCTAAAGAACCCGACCAACCTCTCGTGGCCTCTTTGAACCAAAAGACCACATATAAAAAAATTAATGGGACAAAGAAATTGGAAAGGAAGGGAAATTACTACATGTAACCACAACTGGGGACAGATTGTATCACAAGATTATTAGAATTTGGAAGAAAACATTATTATTTTTAAAATTGAATTGGATTATTTATTACAGTTCTAAAAAGTATTGAACATGAGGAAGATTCCTAGCAAACATTAGATTATACTAGGAAATAATGTATATGAGGAGTGTCTCAGAGATAAATCTCTATATACACATTACAAATATTAAATTTTTCTTCTTGTAGCTCCAATCTGATAAGAATTGCTCTTATATTTTATAAATAGCAAGTACCGTAATGCTACTTCCTTACCTTTGTAGATAGGTGCAGTAATGTTTTTCAGAACTGACAATAGTGGCAGCACTTCCTGAATCTGGCCAAGTTGGTGACCATTGTGAGGGAATTTGAATACCAGAACAGAAGAACTCTCCTGTGGGCAAGTGTGGCTTCTGTATTTAGTTGTAGGGTTTCAGCTAATTAACTCCTTCCACCCCTGTTTTGCCTGTCAAAATCTTGTTCAGCCAAAGTTTCGTTTCCTCTAGGAAGCCTCTCCGAATGCCCTAAGTGGATTTTTTCTACACATGCCCCAGGCTTCCCTTGTACTTTTTGATATAAATGTATCATGGTGGTATGTATCATGGTATAAATCATGGTGGTTTTGTTTTGTCCTACACGAATAGAGCATTATGGGTATCTATGTTCTCTATAGATAATAATTTCTTGGAAGGCAAATACTGCATACACACACACACACACACACATACATACGAGGAGAGAGAGAGAAATAGCAGGCTCCATCTTCATGTAAAGTCTGCACGTTCTTTAAATTGTAATAGAAATGCATGTTTTTTCCACTCTTGCCCTTCTCACCAGAAAAAACCCAAATTGCCTCACAGGTCATAGTAACTATGTAATCCTGATCTAAGCTTCTTATGCTTTAAGATATACTATGGTCCACAAGGATCCAAGAAGCCAAACAGATTTACTTCCTGCCATTCCTTGGATATTAGTGATATAAATTGCACCTCTGCTCCTTGTATCCTGGGTGTGTGGAAAATGCAATCTAATATGAAAACCTGGGCACAGTTTTACAACACTGCAGAAGCAAGTCTAGTTTCCTGAGAGTATTGAATAAAGAAGAGGGAGAGAATTTAAACTGGTGTCGGAGAGTCTTGTAAAATGAGAGGTCTTTTAAATGAGAATGGGACAAGTTCATTAAAACAAAACCACTTCAAGCCACATGGCTCCAAACACTGCAGAATGAATATATATCTGGATAGAAAATCCAGATGGTTTCCGAAGCTTTTGTCTTAGATTTCTGTTTTTAGGCCCTAAAGAAATGTAAAGTCTTTTATAATACTCAGACCAAATAAAACCACTCTGGGCATCATTTTGTACTTAGAATTCATGGCAGAAAAAGAATACAATAAGTGTATCCTGCTTATTTGCTAAGAAGCACAACTAGCATCGCCCAATTACCTAAACACTTAATTGAAGACAATTAAGTTTTTAGTTAAAAGAGGAGAAAGTTATTTCCCTCTTTAATACTGTTAGATGTTTTTTATAAGTGTGACTAATTGGAAAATTTTAACACTGAAAGTATCCTATGAATTTTTGGTAGTAATTATGGTGTGAAGGTCTGACCTTTTCAGCATTCTTATATGCTGTGCCTTGAGATCCTTGAAGGTTAATGCTGTACATCACTGGTCTCATAAAGCATTGCTGGAAGATTTGAGGGCAGAATTTGTGCACGGGTATTTCTCATTCTTGTAGGTTTAAAGGCTTTGAGTGAGTTTTCCTTCTGATGCTGGTCTCAACTGATTATGTCTACTGGCAAGCGAAGCAAAAATATGTTATTCACATACTTTTCTGGAGGCGGACCCCAGGAGATGCTGGTCCTACTTGGACCAGTCTTTCTCTTCCTTCCAGTGTTGTTGCTCTGATATATTGGGAACCGTGCCTAGGGGCTACCCTTCCAGTGTCTTATTCCTGCCCCCTGCCTATTGGATGTATGTGATAAAACTGGTGGTCTGGAAACATTTGGAGTAAAGCTTTGTGTCTACTCAGCCAAGCTGTTTTATGCCATTCTAATGTGAAAGCAAGCTTAAGTTTGCATTTTGTTTTGTAAATGTAATAATTCTGTAAATCCAAAGCTGGAAGTACTCCTAGGTTTAGACAGAGAACAAAGCTGGACATATGCATCTAATTAAGCTAAAATTCTACCCACAATTTAAGCCTGGAATTTATTCTTTTTTTAGATGAGCAGGGGGAAATTTTTGTCAGTATTTTGAACCCTCAGTAAGGCAAAATTTACATCAAATGTTTAGAAGATAAATAACCTTAAGTATAATTTTGCACATAAACATTGTTATAAGGGCAATAATATTTATGGGAAGGGGGTGTGGAAAAATTCAAGATGTGTATTTTTTCACCATGTTAAATTTTAAAACTATATAAGTAAGTTTTATAAAGAATACTAAAGACTAGATTCCTCTTTCATTGATTTAACTTCAAAATTGGGTGAGGTTGAGTACAACTACATTTAAGAGGCATTTCACATTAATTTGGTGCTTTGTCTTTCAGTTTACTGAGGAGTCAATTCAGTTTCACAAATCATGGAGGCAGATTAAGCTCAATGAGTTCATGCTGACCTAACAGTCAAGGCTTTTGAGTTTCACCTGTAACTAGTTTCTGTACTTCTTATTGTGGTCATAGTATGTTCAGCTGGGAAGGAGCCGTATCTGAATGTAGTGAAGATTTTATTTTTCTTTTAAGATAGAGTACTTTAACCACCAAGTATGTGCCCACTGAATTGCTTTGAGGTTTGTTCTTTATATACTATATGGAACTGTGGGGAAAGGAGTTTCTATTGACTTGAGCTAGCAAAACTGATATTTTAATTCAAATAGAGCAATCACCTGGGAAACTGGCAAATTTGGACCACAGCCCTTACCCCAGCCTTGTTTTCTTTCTTCTCTCTCCCTCACTATAAATTAACAAATAATTGACATCCACTTAAAGCTTGCTGCCTTTTTAATTGAAAGCAGTGTGTAACCCTATTTCAGTTATGTATTTGAAAATAGAGGAATAGTTTAGTTTTTTTAAAATGAGGAGGATTTGGAAGAGGCCTTTACATCTGTAACACTAAGTTAATTAAACCTCAAATTGTTATGTAAAACATTTTCTCAAATTGCCTTCACAAAACGGCAGGTTTATTTTAACAAGTGTTTAATTGTAAATAACAACACCAAAACAACCACTACAGTGTTTTATGTTGTTTTATATTTTATGGTGCTTAGGGAAAAAAAACATTAAAGTAACTTTGCAAAAAACATGATGAATCTATACCAGGAGGATGAAATTACAGAACTTGAAACATACGGGCTTGTTAAACTCTTTCTCCTTAACTCACTCATCACTCAGGAAGCTGCCTTGATCGCAATCTAAAATTGACCATTTCAGGAAAAGCAAACCTCAGCCTTCTCCAGAGGGTCCAATCTGGGTTGTGGTTGCTATTTTACTACCAGTAATTTTAAATCTTCTTGGAAACATTACCTTTCTAATTTACTGTAAATTTTGATGGATCTGTGAAACCACACTTGAGCTGTTGGTAAACAAGATAGCTAAGTCAAGTATGGATTGAGAGGAATACAAGCAATACTAAATAAAACTAAAAAAACCTGTAGGGTGAACCTGGAAATCATCTGGCTTCACATTTTTTCATGAATTGCAATCCATCAGAAAGTCAATCTAGGCTTTGTTTTGTATTTTGTTTCATGTTTATCTATGGACCCTTCAGCAAGTTATAATAGGACCTAATGCTACCAGAAAGTCATAAATAGTGACACCTTAAGAGAAAATAAGATCTCATATTCACCCCTCAGAAATGCAGGAACCCTGGGGAGCTGTTCAGAGAGACCAAGTAGGCAAAGTGGAAGCATTTGTCAAAGTATGTTTCTTCTTAAATAAGGATCAGTCTCATGATCTCCTGTAAGAAGTTGGAACACTGATTATTCTCTAGGGCTGTTCTGACTTTACAAAGCAAACTGCCCATATTAGGGCAGTTCTTGGTCATTAAAAATGAACTAAGTCTCATCACTGTGACTGGGAAGGACCAGCTGAGTTTCCCGTGATTGGCTTTATAATGGAAAGTCTAAGTTTAAGAGGGCTCAAAAATCTCAACAGGTGTTTGTTAAGCATATATTGAGAGACATTCAATAAGCTTGGAAAATATGGAGATGTTATTGGACAGTATAGCAGCCATTATCACTGATTTTTTTTTCCACATAGGGGAACAACACTAGAATATGTTTTATTAAAATATAGAAAAAACAAATAATAACAAAAAAGAAATAGATCCTTCTTGACTATAGAACTTTAACAGAGGAGGTTTTTAAAAAATCCCTTTTCAATATATAGTTAGCAATTAGTTATAGAGACTTCTAGTTAAAAGTGGAAAATGGAATACATGCATTTAATTTCACTCCTTCCTAACTTTCCACTGTCAGTGGTAAAGATATATATCTTTAAAACTATAAACTCACGATGATAAAGTAAAAAGAGAAGAGGCATGTTTAAAGATAAAATTCAGATAGATAAGTGGTGTAATGTAGCTGATCGGAGAAAATGAAATCCTAAACTGTCAATGGGGAAGGGGAAAATCTGATTTATACCAAAAAATCTCTAGTATTCTCAGAAATTTGTAATGCCAGGTAATTCTGGATTTGGGAGGTGAAGGTGGAGCTGCAAAAAAAAGGAGGATTAGTTGAAAGACTATTTAAGGTAAATAAGCCCCAAGACTCTCTTCCCCAATGTGAGCAAAGGACTAGAGGCTTTTTCTCTGGAGAAGTAAAACAGAAGGTCTCTGCACTGGAACACACCAGACATAGTTGGGGGTAATGTTTTATACTAAACAAGAGGATTAAGTAAATGTTATGAGCTTTGGGATTTGTTTAACAAAATGACTTAACTTTACCATTCTGCAGTGAAATCCATAGTCAATGAGCCTTTACCCATGAACACAGAACTTCCAATCAGCTTCTTATGCCCTTTTCTTTAATAGGAGCAGACTGTAAAAGATAACCAAACATTTGAGGAAAATATCTGATATAAATGGCAATAATCAGAACAAGTAGACTAAAGCAGCAAAGAGAAAACAATATGCAGGGAGAATGAAATTAAAACCAACAATGAAGTTTATTAATATTGCTTATTATAGACAGAAGATTAAAATTATAGAAGATGAAATACTATATTTTAAGGAAAATTCAGAGGACAAAAAACATTTGGAGACTTAAAATGGCAGAAATAAAAAGAGCAAAAATAATTAGAAGGACAAAGTGAAGAATTTTCTAGAAAACAGAGAAAAAGCAGATAAGAAATGAAAGAATGAGAGAAAGGGAAAGACGACCAACCTACAAGTTCCAATAGCTGAGTAACAGAAATTCCAGAAGAGAGAGTAGAGACAATGAAATGCAGAAAATCATTAAACAAATTATTCAATATTGTTTTCCTAGAACTTAAGTCATGAGTTTCCAGAAAGAATGGACACATAGTGCCTTGAAAATAGGTGAAAATGGTACCATACCAAGGCCACTGTATCACTGTAAAATTTTAGAATATGTTGGATAAAAAGAAGAGTCAAGTGAATTCCAGAGATAAACAAGCAAAAACAGATACACAATAATCAAGAATCAGACTGACTTCAGACCTCTTAACCTAACATTGGATGGTAGAAGATAATAAAACAATACTTTTAAAATTCTGAGGAAAAGTGACTTCTGATTTAGCATTCTGTACCTAGCAAGTTAGCAGTTAAATGTAGAGGTAGAATAAATTCATTTCATGACAGATACAATCTCAAAAATTTACCTTCCAAAAATTATTGAAGTTATGGAATTATGTGCTTGACAAAAACAAGTGAGTAAACCCAAAACAATAAACACATGAAATCCAGAAGACGTAAGAGATGGGCAAATACAGTCCCCTGAGAAAGGATGAAATAAAACTCCTAAAAGGCTAGCTATACAGAAGGTCTAGAGAGCAACCAGTGCAGACTGGAGCTGATCAGAGGCTCTTTAAGAGATTTATTTAAGCAGGTGATATTGATCAAACACCTAACAAGTTTGAACATATGAGAATTTTTCAACCAGAGGAGAGTCTGGGTGTATTAATGGTAAGTGTTTATAAACCTAAGAAAATGAAAAAAAGTTATTATATTCAGGAAAAAGAAATAACAACAACAGCAAAAATTAGGAATTTAGATGTGAAAAATGTAAAAGTAATTATACCACGTGGCTCAACTGTGCATAGCAGTTGCAAAGTCATAATAATGTAAGCACTGGGTCAAAGTTATGACTTGATTTTATTGTGATGAATGGGGCTGAGGACTTGTACACATGTGTCAAGGCTATGGGCTGAAATAAAGCTGCCTCAAAAGTATTGTCAGTAAATCAAGGCAAAACAGAAAAAACTGTAGTAGTATAATATGTTAATTATTTTAAAATATGAAGAGAAGTGTCAAAAGAATAAGCTAAAAATTTTAAAATGTTTCTGGTGAGTGGGAATTTAGGGGAAGGGGGTTGGCTGGAGGTCTGTTTTTCCATATATGTTTTAGCATGTAATTAACTACTTGATTCCAACCATGTGTGCATACAACTTAAATATATTATATCAAAGAATTTACCAACAATTTTGCTAATGACAGATTCATCATGAACTGTTCCAAATTTGCTTTAAAATCTACCATGATTTGCCTTAAAAGTTGCAGTAGTTTTAATAATAAATTTTTCATCAATACTAATGTTATAATGTTACTTGGTTAATAAAGTTATTCTCCTTTTTTGCAGGAAAATATTTTTATCTATTTATAACTGAAATTGCTAATAGATAATCGTGATCATCTAGGCTTGTTATTAAAAACTAGAAATAACAGCATTATTATATGAAAATAAATGCCATAAATCATCACACAATCTGAAGCCACAAATACAGATCCATTTATTCACATTTTAGATATAATCAGATATATCATACCTTGAAGATTTAGAGTTCAAGAATTCTAATTTCTTCTTTATAAACAAGGCTACATATATGTTGTATAAACAATGAGTGTCTGTGAAAAACAACTAAAATCTGTCAGACACTGTGATAAGGCTTTAGATGAGAAACTAAAGCTTTAAGTAGCTCAAGACATCCAAATGCACCACACTAATCAGTAGCCATGCCAAGATACAGCTGTTCCTCCAGAGATAGAGTCTTTATGGCACTAAGAAGTCAAACTTCTCATTACCCCCTTCTTCTGGAACCTTGCCCTTAATGTCAGTTAACTGTGACAATATTATTTTGAACACAGTCCCTTTAGGTAAATGGTCACAGTCTTGCCTACCTAAATAAAGGCTTCCACCAAATTAATATAATTCTTATGTAATACAACATGGGTTTGAACTGTGCAGATCCACTTCTACTTGTATTTTTTTCAATGGTAAATACTACGTTACTATATGATGCCACACTGGCTGAATCCTTAGATGCAGAACCCTGGATATGGAGGAACCATGAAAATGGAGGACAGACTATAATTGTATAGGTAGATTTTTTACTGTGGAGAGGTTGGAACAATGCTCTTGCATTGCTCAAGGGGCAACTATACAATATAATTCATTTACATTGTCTTTCCTCTAAAACCCTAAGCCCTTCCAATATGGCTTTTTATACCAGTATGATTCTCATAACGTAGGTAGACACCAGTCTCATCTATATCTGGTATCTCATTTTTGTTATACTGTTTAACCCGGAGAGTGAAACTTTTAAAAGCTAAGTCTGAGGAATTGATAGGAATTTATGAATATAATAAAAGTGGCCTTAACCAAATCCAGTGATTTTTCTTTGTCCAGACACTCAACTTGATTGTTCCTATATTTTGATTCATTCATCCAACACATTTATTGAATGAATACAATGTGAAAAATGCTAGCCTAAGTACTAGTGATGGTCTGATTGGTAAGTTTCATTACTAAGAGAGGAGTGAAATAATTGTTTATTGAATTCCCTCTGTGTGCTATGCATCTTATATATGTTATCTAATTTAATCTGTATGAATGGCTGTAAGGTAGGTATCATTTGTTTTAAAAAGAAGAAAATGTTGGCTCCAAGATGTTGACTTCCCTAAAGTCACAGAGCTAGTAAGGGGAGAAAAAGGGATTTCTACCTAATAGTGTCTGATGTGCATTTTACTTATTGAATATTCAGTGCTAGGTTTTGTAATTATTAAAAGTTAAAGCTACAACAATGTGAATATACTTACTACTTAACCATTTAAAAGTTTTTAAATGGTTAAGATGGTAAAAAAAAATCAAATTATATGTTTATATATGTGCAGTATATTGTATATTAGTTACATTTCAATAAAGCTAAATATAGGAAATCATTGTTTTATTTTTATAGTCCCTGTAATTTAATTTAGTTCATGTGCCTTATATGTGGATAATTTAGGAACTATTTAGAAAACTATTAGATTATTTCAGAGGCAAATAACAAAGCACAGAACATCAGAAGTACAACATGATGATAATTTTGTCTCTTAATTGTTGTCTCTTACTTTGCAAATGAATAACTTAAAAATACTGAGAATTTAGCAATTATTTACCAAAAGATCTTAAGAAGATGTTAATCATCCATTAAAATGACATAGAAATTCTTGAAAGGATGTGGGCCATTAGGGATTGAAAGAATGAAAACAAAGAAGTGGATGGATGTTTTTTAACTGAGGATAGAATAAATTACTCTCTGGGGGAATGACATCACTTGGATAAGATTACCCAAATGATTAAAGGGTTGGAAAATGTCCCATTGGGAAAAGTCTAAACCATCTGAGATAGCTTAGTGTAAAGAATGGAAACTATGAGATTATACATTAGTGAATAGTTTTTGAGTTTAAAAGAGGGTATCATTTAGAGAATTTTTCTGCCTTAAAAAGTCTGGGCAAAGAATTAGCTGATGATATAGCAAAAAGAGTATTTGCTAAATATGATGGAGGTTATTAAAAACTGAATTAACTTACCAAGCAATGTTGCAGGCTGTCTTCAAAGGAAGTTGTTACAAACATACTTTTTTCAGCCATCTGGAATGGTTTCTATGTGATACTACAGAACACCATGTGATGCGAAATAAATCAGGGTTCCCCTTAAGTACCCTTCCAGCTTTCTAATTTAAGGCTCAATATGAACTTTCCACTTTGCTTCCTTTTGCAGAGCTCTGCACCTGATGAGTCGAGCAGTGCTGTGTAAGGTACCAGATTTAGATGTGACTGCCAGTGGTCCTCTGAGCCCTTGCTGCTCACAGTGTGATCCAAACGCAGCAGCATCTATATCAAATGGGAGCTAATATGCAGGGTGGCAGGCTCACTGCAGACCTCTTGAGTCAGAATCTGTCTTTTAAAAAGATCCCAGGTACTGCATATGTACACTGAAGTTTGAGAAGCATTGGTCCAGTCCATTCTTTCTATCCCCAGAATAAACTCTTTGCCTTTTTCCTGAGCAGGTTTCTTTCCAAATTGTCCCAAAAGGTAATATAGAAGGAAAAAAGTTCTCCCTTGATTCAAACGATTTTAGTGATGAATATGTATTGATTTTTATTGTCCAGTTTCTATTTTATTGAGAAAGTTATTCTCCAGAGAACCAAAAAAGGAGACTCAAAGTAGTCTTACTCAAAGGCATTAAAAAAAAAATCACTTGGCCACCAGACTTTCCACAATAAAATGGGACAATTATTTAACATTGTGAAGAAACTGAGGCTTGGTATAATAGTTTCTATTTCATAGAAATCTAAAGGCACTATTTGTCTCTCTTTCTCCTTTGTTTCTCTCCCAAACAACACCCTCCACCTTGTGCTTTCATGCACTCTCTCTCTCTCTCATTGCATGTTCTTTGTGTGCCTATGTGTGCACAGCTGTGTTTGAACAACTAAAAACTTTGGAAATTTTTGCTGTTTTAACTTCAGCATTCTGATTTTATTTAAATCAAGATGGAAAGCAAGCTCTTTAGTCTTGAAGCCCAATAGAAATTAAACCGAAAAAGTAAAGCTTTGTAAAATATGGTGCAAATCAACCACAAACATTTCAAAGGCCAGCACTATTAAGACAACATGGAAGTGTCTCTTAATTCCATAGCACAGGGAATTGTAGCCATTATCTTGTAATAACTTTTAAAGGAGTATAATCTGTAAAAATACTGAATCACTGAGCTGTACACCTGAAAATAATATAATATTGTAAATTGACTATACTTTAAAAAGACAACATGGGGAGAGAGTATAGCTCAGTGGTAGAGTGTGTGCTTAGCATGCACAAGGTCCTGGGTTCAATCCCCAGTACCTCCATTAAAATAAATAAATGAGTAAACATAATTACCTCCCCCTAAAAAATTAAAATTAAAAATTTTTAAAAGGCAACAGTGGAAGTGGGGGAAACAACTGGATGACATTATGGAGTACAATGAAAATCAACTGTATTAAGAGGGTAGGGAGTTTTACAAATATTATCCAGATTTTAAGCTTTTGTGAGGAAAACAAAAGATGTGTCTTGGTTTTAATTTTTCCATTCAGCCTTCCCAAATTTATTATGAAAATTTATTTTAATCATTTCTATTTCCCACCTCTTCTCCATATAGTCTATGTAAAAGAAAATTACTTTAGGTGACATTATGCTCTGCTCTCCCTCCCCCTTACTTGTCCCAGAGCCCTTGTAAAGAGAGAAGGATTAGACTGAAGGAAAATGAAATATTTGATGGTAAGCATCATTCTAAAGACAGCATGTAATGCAGTTTAAAATATGGAACATTCTCCCTAAATTAATTTAGAAGATGATTACCACTAGAGTGGCCAAGTTAACTCAAACTCCTTTAGGCCAATTTGTTTTCTCTGAATGAAGCATGAACTCTCTAGAATGGGAAGTTTGTTGTAATTTTAAAGTGTTTAAATTTTTTATTTAAATATCTAAGGCTTTACTGTAAGCCCTTCTGTTTCTACAAGTGACCTTTCTTTTTCTTCAGTTTATAAACTAACAGATAAGAAATACCTCCCATATTATGCTGTGCATTTGTCTTGTGCTTCTGCAGTAATTAGTGAGGTTTCTGGTTGAATTATGCTATTTAACATCTATTATTAACTATAACCACATCTATTGCCTCATAAGAATATCATTACAAAGGAAAGCTGTGCAAATGAGAAGCATTTCTTTGTAAACCCTAATAAGTGTACAATGTGTGTGTAAATATTTACTTTTCCGTAATTCTCTCACTGTTTAATTGTGACTCTGCATTCAGCCATTTTAATTAGGTTGAATTTCCAACCCTTTAACATTTAGATATTTAAGTTTAATGATCTGTTGATGAAGTTTTCTTGCTTTTAATATATACTACATGTTCAAGAAGCTCTGTCTGTGCATCACCAAAGCTTTAAACAGGAATTAGGTGAAAGGAAAGTTAGTGATGCAGTTAGAATCCATTCTGGGAGCACTGTGGCCACTGGAAATTTCAGTGACCTGCCAAAGTATTTCTTTAAAATTATTACACTACCTGTCAAAAATAGGAAATATACTAAACTTGACATCAGTACATTTATGAGGAGTTTGAATCACATTCCTTATCTTCCTTGTCTTTAGGTAGAAAAGAAACAGTTGAATTGGGGGCAAGAACTGGAGCTTCAGTCACCTGGCTGGGATAAAACAGAAACAAGTTAGTGGATAAGAAGAGTCCCTCTTTGAGCATTGGGAGCCCTGCCAGAGGAGTAAGTGTTCAGTTAAGTCTATGTGATTTCCCACTTCAGTGTCCAAGGAGTGCCCTGTGTTTAATGTTGGGGTGGGGACAGATATGGGTAGAGAATATCTACTCTAGACCTTGAGTATTCTGCTTCTTAGGAGTGGAAATAGAGGTGGTTTGAGGCTTTCTGAATTATTCTGCGGTGATGATGATGGTGATGGTGGTGGTAGTGGTGGTGGTGGTGGTATTGTGAAGAGGGTTAGGAGTCCAGGGTGGAGAGGATCTGATTTAGAGCAGAACATGTGCTTGCATCCTTGGTGAGCTGTAGCTGAGCCCTTTACCATCTTTTGAGATAACAGCAACAACAATAATAGCAATAGAATCTAACACATATGCATCACTTAATATGTATGTGTCGGGCACTCTTTTAAGCACTCTCCATATATTCACTCTCTTAATACCCATAACAAACTGATGAGATAAGTTTTATCATCATCAACATCACTGTCATCATCATCACTATCATCATCACCATCATAATCATCATCATCATGCCTGTTTTTCAGATCAGGGAAGAGGCACAGACTGGTTAAATAACTTGCCCAAGGTCACAGATTCCAGTCTTGGGTGCCTGGCTCCAGGGTCTGTGCTCATAAACACTGCTGTCTACTGTCTCCCTTGATGACCGTGTCAATGACTCATATTACTTATTGAGACATTACCATGTTCCACACCCTGCATTAAGGCTTTTTAATATATTTTCTCATTAAACCCTTATAATAACACTGTAAGGTGGGTATGGTTTTGTTTAATTTATAGGTGTGAAGATGACAGTGGGTAAGCTAGAGAACTATCTTTTGTACTGTGACCCAAGCCTACAGCTTGTTTTTGATTGCAACAAGATTGGGTCTCCAAACCTTTCTTTAGAGAATGGCCTCTTATGTGTGGGAGCTTGAGAGGAAGTGCCCTGTTATACACAGTGAGTGTAACACTGGTATCTTAGGCTAAGGTGGCCACAGGGCAGAGCTTGGAAATAGATTCTCTGCCTACAGGGTCCAAAGGAGCAGTGTGGACAACTGCCCAGGGGAGGATATTGAATTTCCAAGTACTTCCCCAGGACAGAAAGAACTTAAGCAAAGACCAAGTTATCCTGATTATAGTAATAGAGTTTGGATCCAGCAATTTACATTTGGTTTTAATTGTTTTTGCAGTTGGTAACCACATGTCCTTTAAATTCTGGAAAAACACTTTAAACAGTTATATTGTTGAGTTATTTGTAATATTATCACCCTTTCCCCACCCTTATTCTTATGCAGAGAAAACCAGACATAGTATTTGGTGATGGGCCCTGGGAAGGAAAGGAGAAGAAAGCCAGGAAAATAGAGTAAGACCAAGCACTACAAAGTGAAAGTGGAGAACATCCAGCTAGCTTTCTCCCAGACCCTTGAAGCAAGAATAAATAGCTGAAGTTATGGACAGAACCACTTCTGTGGTCAAACCTGCCACAGTTCCTGGGGGGAAACTCAGTAGGTAAGAATGGAAGAACTTATCTGTTGATAGAGGGTCTAAGCTCTTTAAGGCAAGCAGAGAGTTGACACAGACAGAAGAGTATATTCTTGTGAGGCAGAAGAGGAAGGAGGGTGCTGAAAAGGTTATTGCAAGCAGTGATGGCCAGGATGACCAGAAGGGGTTCACAATGGAAACAAAAATTTGGAAGTAGTCTCCAAGCTCAGTTCACTAGTATATTGAATTTTTCGTAGTCCAACAGAAGCTAGACTTCCAGATACTGTCTATGTCTGAGCTCCAATCTAGATCACTAAGGACAGTGTGAGTCCTTTGGGTCCTTTCTCTTTTTGGAGAAGAGTACAAAAAGGATCTGCAGAAAAAATATCTTGGTCTTGACAACTGTTGAGGTGGTAGAGTGAGGGAAAGAGATTAAAAGGTCAAATAATTGCACATTTATGTAGCTAGAAGAAAAGTAAGAGGAGGGAGCTTATGTTGGCAAGGAGATAGCATGTTCTGATTTGTATATGGTAAATTTAATGAGTCTCAAATTGTGTGGTTTCTCTTCCCAACTAATTTACATGTACCTTCTAATCCAGTCTGATCTTATCATGCTGATGTTCTAGCTGTAAACATGAAGGGACAATTATGATTTCTGTTGCCTAGGCCAGCCAGGTGCTGATCACCAAGAAAAGGGAAGCAGTACGCAATCTGATGCAAGACTTCAGACATTAGCCTCTTAGCTACAGCATCTTTAAAGCACTTCTTTTATGAATCATTAAAATTCAAGGCCAGTCTATACAGTTAGCTTCTATTACCACATCAAAGTTGCAGGTTCATTAAGTTGGAAAACCTGACAACTCTGTCCTGCAAAAATTTCTGTTCTTAAGAGGAAAATTCAAACCTCTTACTTTCTCATCACTTGAACCATTCAGCAAGGCCCTCAAAGATCATTAATATCAACTTCACAACCTCATTTCCTCTCCTAAACAGATATCATCTTAACAGGCTTCTCTTTGGCCATCACTAGTACTGGTGCTTATATTTATATAGCTCTATTAAAATATTAGCTTAGTGCTTATGCATTATTTCTGGATCCACACAGCATCATTTAGCAGAAACAGTCTAACAGGAGTGGTGAGTAATGTTCCAATTTTAAAAATCAGAATTCTGAGGTTCAATTGAGACCCAGTGGCCCCACAAGACCACTTGTAGGTGGCATAACTAGGTCTGAAATTGGTTTTCTGATCCATGCACTGATGATTTTTTTCACTTTGCTACTTTTGGACTCAACTCCAAAGCTCAAGAACCATTAAAACTGTAAAGACAAAGGCAACCTTCTGTCTCTCTGGAAGAAGATGCACAGTTCCCAAATTAACTCAGATATAATGTAGGAAGACTTCCACTCATCCTAGAGGTGAGGAAGTTTTTACACTTCATCCAGAGAGATTGAACAACACTAGACTCCACTAACAGCTCTTCATAACTTCTCCACAAATCATGTGAGCCTGTTTCTAAGAATACTTATATCTGGCTGTCACACTTGATTTCCTCCTCTCATGGGTAAAGTGGCTTTCTTTTGTAATCCTCAAATCACTTTGCTTCCCACTCTTAGAAGTCATGAGCAGGGCAGTTATAGCCCTATGACATAACTTAAGGTTGAGAACCACAGGGTGGTAATGTGGTACTTCTTACAGTTTCATGAGTACTATTCTTGGGCCTGGGAATTTCATTGACCTGAAAATATCATTTAAGAATAGCTGACAACCTTAATTTAACCTTAATTTAACCTCCTTGCCCAATTGTGGAAACTTCATATAACAAATAACAAATTCTAGGGACTTGCCAGTAGGATGATTTTTACAAAGCTTAGTTGTTCTCAACAACTATTACAGTGGGTTCCCTCCTTCTTCTTCATTAAATGAGACCTAGAACTAGATTTCCTATGAGTGCTCCCAATAATGGAGTCAGAAAAATAAAAGATCCCATGAATGGCCTCTCTGTACCATCAGGTAAGAATAAAAAAATATATATGTTTTTTGAGTGGTTAATTTTCTGTTCCTCTGGAGATCAATGTCTATTTACATTTACTTATCTCAAGAGATCAGGGCTAGAATTTTCTAGAGGGCCAGGATTAGAGGTCAGGAAGTTACATAGTTATATTCAGAAACTTCTGAGAAAAGCGTTGACATTTTTGTATTAAGGGCACTTTCAAAGGCTACTGAGAAATCTTATCCTAACTAATCAATATGATGGGAGATCTATTGGCTCTGACAGACTCATTGCTAAAATGTGTTCCATTGCTGAAAGTTTGGACATGTCATTTCCTCCTAAGAACTTTTCATATCTTCTTATCATCTATAGGATTAAACTTAACTCCGTAACATTTTAGTAATCTGGGCTTCATCCATCTGTTCTCCTGAATCTCTTGTCATTGACTTTCCTCAACCTCTTGTATCTAACAATTTATAATTCTCTGAATACTCTAAACTTCATAGGCCTCCCTATATATTCTTGTGCTGTACATTCTGCCTGAAATGACTCTCTCTTCACCTTGGTTAAGTGGAAAACATGGACCCTTGTTTCTAAATGCAATTCAAATGACACCTGCTTTGTGAAGTTTTCCCTTCCTTTCCCAGGTGATGTAGAGGTTTCCACTCCTATGCCCTGTGGTATCTTGTACACAGTGCTTACCCTTATCATCATCATCATCACCACCACTACCATCATACTATATTGAATTTGTCTCTTTCATGGCTGTCTGCATACCAGAATACAACTTCCCTGAGAGCAGATACCATGTAAGAAAATTAATGATTGCATCCTATTCCCACAGTGCTTTACTCTATATATGGGCTCAAATGTGGGAGAGTATAGATAGCAAATGAATCTCATGTGCATTTTTCTTTCAGTGAAAGATTTTGTGCCTTTAGTAAATCTTTTCTCTTTGATGTAAGCTTTAACTTTTTAACTTGAGATGTAGGTTGAACCCAAAGCAGGTTATGAACTGTTGTGGTTCTTCTCTTATACTTTACCTACACTTCCTATCATGCTCCTGTCCCTATTCCTCCCTATCCATGCCAACTCCCCCCAGAGTGAGAACAGTTAAAACTATCTTTATAACCTCAGAGCAAAAATCAGAACCAGTTAAGACTTCATAAACCTACCCCCCAAAACAAAAAATACAGATGAGAGCACGTGTATAGATATATAGATCCTAAATATATTTTAAAAATCATTTTCTTTGTTTCCCTCTCTCTTGCATTTTTGGAATTGGTCCAAACTTCTTTTTAGAATACCTTGATCTTTAAGTCCCCAAATAAGTCTAAAACTTGTCTTGCTTCAATCTGTTGCTGTTTCCTTTTTCATGACATTATAAGAATCAACTAAATTTTCAAGAGTCCAGAATGTTGCAGCTGAAGAAGGGCTTTCATATTTGAAGAAAGCATAATCAAAATTCCTTCCCCATATGCTACCTTTTCAACAGGGCTGTTTTTTCATCCTTAGAAATTTATAGTGTCAGAATTCCTCAAAGAAGTTAAGAGTTGACAATTAAACCCAGAATGATCTTATAACTGCATTTCAGAGGAATTGCCTCTTGTCCAGATTCCACTCTAGGGTCCCTGGATTCTCCCACACTCAATTCTCTGCCATAGACCTGGCCCAAGCTTAAAAGAATTACTGTTCAAAAAGGACACAAGTTTCTATTTTCATCCAATTCAACATGTGGTCTTAGATGCATATTGCAGAGCAGGGTTTTTTTTTTTCCTTATGATATTTAAAATTTTCTTGATACCATCTGGAGACAGGTTTTCTTTAACGATGTCAGTCTTGTCTCACATTTCTCTAGTTCTTGTTCCCTTTCTAGCTGTCTTCCAATATTTCTTGGTTGTGATTGGAGAGACTTTTCCGTGTGCACACGTCCATTTGGTGAGCTCTTCCTCAGGCTGTATGAGGCAGGGGTGGAGTTGCAGGTAGATTTCATCTCCTTCAGCAGTTTCCCCACTCAGCCCTACATCTTCCAGCTCACACCACCTAGGTATCCCTCTGTTCTACTTGCCTCTTCTCAGGCTCTTCTCTGTATGTCCTGGGACCATATCTACTTTCACCTTGGTATCTTGAAACTGTTATGCTTCTTGAAGGGCAAGCAGCTCATACAGCTAACTGGGAAAACATAACTGTATGTCAATAAATACTTGAACGAGAGAAAGAGTGAATGACAATTACCAACTATGCTTTTCTTTCGCTGGGCTGTTTGCTCTAACTTTTTCTGTTTCCTGAAAGGAAATACTATGTCTAGATTTACTAAATCCTTTCTCTTGCATTTTTTTTTCATTTTTCACCTTTTTTTCTGGTAAAGTAGCTTTGGCTGGTAGTCAGGACAAATTCTTTCGTATAAAAGAGGTGCTGATGTTGAAACAAATATATGTAGCTCCAAGTAGGCAGCCTGAGTGTGGACTGATTCAACATCGAAGTGCTCTATATCTATAAAATTAGCTCATTAGAAGGCTTTTATCTTGAGGCTGTAATACCTCTAATTAGCATAACTTTGAAGTCTTTCTTCTATGAAGCTGCCCATGTAAGTGATTCTTAGTCTTTGTGTGTCATCTTTTAGCCATGGCTTTGTTAAAGCAAGCTAACTTAAGCTTAGTCATAATTACAAAACTTTTGGGGAGTATAGCAAGATACTTTGATATTTCCACTTTACTGTCCGAAAAGAGTGAGGGAAGATGAGCTCATTATGAGGGAATGAATGTCAGTGGCCTTAACAAGATGTTACCACTAGCGTTCTCTGGATATTGCACATCACTTGGCCCTGGAAATTATGAAATTAATTTTAAGAAGTCCACCTTTCAAGAGAATCCTTTGGCTTGTACATGGGCTTTCCTGTCTCTGAATTCAGGGCACAGAATTTTCTACACATAAGCATTCAAGCAGGAGCCTTAGACCTTGGGGCAAGTTTGGCCTGTGACTTCTGTCTGTGCTTCTTTTTACGTGGTCTTAATCCGGAGCACCTGGCAATGTGGATGCGGTTCCCTGGAGTTGGGGAGTTGCAAAGACTTAAAGTAGTTGCAGAAACTAAAGCCAGGTATGGCTTCCTTGCTTATCTCCTGTTATCTTTATGGCTGGAACAGTTAACCTCAATGAGAAGTGCAAGACTCCTCCCATCTTGGTATCCATTGCTGGAGCTTGGAACATATTTTCATATAGAAATAATAAAGAGAGGTGTGTGGTTGGAATAACGCTGTTATTGCTTCCCACCACTTGAACTTAGGCCCTTTGTGGATGAGACCAGGACTCAAGCTTCCAGTGATTATATGCCTGCAGGACTATACAGCTTAAAAGCTGGGGATGTAACTCATTTATACAAATATAAATCAGGGTCTGGTCAAAACAGAAATAAAAGTTCTTATTGTTGGTTATACAAGAATTACCCAACCATGCAATTCTTCTGTGCCAAGCTAAAACTTAATACTTAGAACTGGAGATAATTGCCTGAACATTACTCACCAAGGTTGGAAGAAGTATTATATTCTTTTCAGCATTTAGTACAAGAGCTGGGTAATACAAGAAAAAATTACTGAAACTTTAGGAGGAAGCAATTAAAATAAGGTTGCAAGAAGGAGGGAATGTTCTCTCACTGCGGGGGAGTTAGATTTGAAACTCTTCTGCTATAATTTCAGCCTCAGTCAGCCTCCTTGACAATTTTGTAGGCAGACATAAATTCCTTTCAAACTTGTACCTTTTATCATCTAGTTATTAACGAGGAAAAGGTAGATTTTTTAAAAGTTATCCTCTAGAATCTATGGAAATAGACAATAGCCTGTTGACTATTTTCCTGTTTCTGTTGTGGTCCCTATTTACCTTCACAAGTAAATTGAAGAGGGAGAAAACATGCAGCTGGATTTTCCAAAATCAGTTTCGTACCATAAAGGTTGAGGAGAAAACCTCAGGAAAAATCCATCCACTAGAGAGAGAATAGTTCTGTTTATTAATTCTCTATTTATTGAGTGCCAGCCCTGGATCTGAGATGCAAAGCCAGACATGGCTCCACCAATCCCGTGGGGTGGGAGAGGTATAATTACATATTGAAACAAAAGCTGGAAAAGAAGTTTCACAATGTTCACAGTATGAGTGCATATAGCAGGGGAGCTGACCTGGCATAGTGATCCAGAGGCATCTTTGAAGAAGCCAGCATCTCGAGGAAGGATAAGAATTAATGAGGGGAAAAGGAGTAGAGTGGGAAGAAATTCCACAGTGACACACAAAGTTTAGTGTGAGAGAGTGGAACCCAGAGGGGAGAGTGAAGGAAGTGTGAGTACACAGAGGAAGTAGGTGGTAGGGGAAAAAGAGCCAGGAGACCAACCATGAAAGGCTTTCTAAACCCCATTACAGATTTAAACTTTATTCTAAAACAAATGGTATGGGGTTACATGGTGGTGGTTGGTGATCTGATCACATTTACATTTTCAGTGCTATCTCTGGCTGGAGAACGGAAAAGAGAGAGAGAGAAATGCCAGAGAGAAAAAGAGAGAGAATATAGTGATATTAGAGACAGAGAGAAAATGGAAAAACTCAAGGTATATTTAGTAAATAAACTCAGTGTCATTAGCGAATGGGTTTAATATAAAAGGCAAAGTGACGTGTAGGTGTTGGATTTTAGATTTGAGTGGATGGTAGTGCCACTGGTATAGAAAATAATGTAAAATTCCCAGGTTTGTGGATAGGAAATTTTCATGATTTCTGTTTTGGACATGCTGAATTTTAGGTTACTTTGAGATGTGGTAGGAGATATAACAGGTTTTAAAATGTAATAAAATTGATTCAGATATATAGAAAACATTTGGCTTCTTTATTTTCTATGATTGATTCTTTCTTCCTCATAAACTCTCACCTCACCTAGTAGCAGAAGTGCTGGAGTACTTTAACTTGACAGTTAATGTATTTCAGTTCCTCTTCTGGTTAAAATAGTATCTTTTATTTTCCTCAGTCTCTTTGGAGTAAATTCAGTCTTACAGATTTCTGCTCCCCTTCCTGTACTTCCTAAGGTGGTATCTGGGTATGGTGTTCAGAGGGGTTTATGTGAGGTGGTGACAATGGACAAAGGAGTTTGGAACTCACACTAATCTCTGGTTCTCACTGGGATTTTGCCTCAGGGGTGACCGGTCAAGTCCAGGCTGTGGACTGATGCTGCATTCCCATTAGCCATTGGGGACATGACACAGGCATCCGGTTCAAAAGTAAACTGAACTGCCATACATTCTCTGACTCTTAGGATAAATTACTTTGTTTTTTCCTTTACCATAGCACCTTTCAAATTTTTCTACTTTCAAATGTTAGATTGTATTCTGATTTCTCCCAAATCTTTCCACCACCCGTCAGAAAATTTATGAAGGGAGGGACTTGGTCACTTTCTTCTTTGCATCTGAACCCTGAGCACAGTGCCTGACATACAAATAGGCAAAGAATAATTATTGAATTGAATGGGATCTCTGACCTCCCAAAGCTTGCTAATACCAGTTTGAGCTGCCAAAATTATTTCTATTTGTTTTTTCTTTTTTTTCTTTTTTTTTTTTTTTAGCCACAAAACCAAGTTTATTATGCTGACTGGTATGAAGGAGAAATAAGGCAGTCTGAGTGAAAGAAGACTTCTTATGATATTGAAAACTTTTTCTAAGTCTCCTTCTTTGTCTCCTCTTGAAATAGTTACCCCGTCTTTTACAAGTGCTGGAAGCAATCCTTGTCCAGTTTAGTTTAGAAGAGGCCAGGCTTAAGAATAGCCATGTCTCAATGGCATTTTGAGCCTTGTGCTGGTGGGTCAGGATGTAGAAAGGAACTGGGTGGAAATGGGTCATCTGAGGTACAAAAAGGAAAAGATACTCACCGCCTTTTGGTTTTCCACTCCATACCTGTGCATAGACATTCCTGTGTTGTTAATTGTAAAAGCAAGATAAAAGAGACACAAAACATAAAGCTACTAAAGAAACCCACACCCTCTCTACCTTAATTGCTACCACTTCAAGTTCTCACCTCCTAACAAGCTCTGGAAATAATGAAACACTGAATCCCACTCAGTTATGGGAAAAACTTCACAGATTAACTAGACGGAAGGTTCTAGAGTCTAGAATTTAGACCAGCCTAGAGCAGGGTCCATGCTTTTTCTGTTCACTGAAGTGTCCCCAGAACATGACTGTGCTTGATGCAATGGGAGCTCAATACATCTTTGTTGAATAAATGAATGAAATTTCTCTCTTTGAAATAAGAAAACTATAGTTGAAAAAGGCAGAGTGACTTGCCTAGGGTCACATCACTTATAAGTAGTAGATCAGGAGAGGAACCCTCATCTCCTGGTGTCTCATTTGCTGCACTTTATACTACACAGAAATATTTCCTGCAGCTTAAACCACAGAAGTACTCACCCTTGAGTGCTGTAATAGGTTTCTAGAATTTATTTAAACCGTAAAAAAATCAGGATGAATGGTTGTTTTGGTTCACTTAACGGATCAGATATCCAGGAATGCCAAAAGCATATTTATTTACTCACAGGTAGCAAAAACACCATATAATTCTTTTTGTGGTTGTCCAGTCAATGTAAATTTTTTTCTGTTCCAGTAAAGTGTACATTGATTAGAAATTATTGTGGAAAAAAGACCACCACTCAAACAGAGGTTCTGAACTAGGCAAGATGTATGAACCCCCAAGTACCTGTTATGGTGCTGTGAAAATGTATGCCCTCCCTTTATTTATTTTTTTAAAAGATTTGTTCCATGCAGAAACGGAAGCTCTCTCCTGTGGTTATATTCAGCTGGTAAATGATCTAAGAGGAAAGACAAGGTAAATAATCTTAAGTGTTTGGAAATACAAGAATCAGACATCACACCGTATGTGTGATAGGAGGTTACATTTTTAAATATTAGTGAATAAATCTAACTTTCCTTTATCCCTTTGCTATGTCCTACTTATTCAAATTGGTCTGTACCATGGATTGGGATTAAAATCCCTGAGTTAAATATTAGGATAATAAAGCACTAACCTTTCTTATATCTAAGTTTATATGCATAGAACATTCAGGACGACTCTATTTTTAATTTAGTATTGAATCATTGCATCTTTGCTTCGGCTGCACTTTTTGAAAAGGTGCTCTTTCCTGGGGCTCCTTGGAAGTAGAATCTCCACAGACTCTATTAAACATTCAGGGCCAATAATTGTTGTTCCTCATAGGGGAGAGAATTTCCTCCAGCAACGAAAAGAATAATGTTCCAGGATTTTATTAAAACAATCCTCGGGAAATACCTTCAATTCCATCACCTTGTTAGGCAACATCACCTGCTTTACTATCTGTGTTGTTTCTATGCAATGAAACTTGAAAACCAAGCAGATGTATACCTTCCTGATCTTTCTGTGCCAACTATCTTCTTGTAAATAAGTGTATTTTTAGTGGAAATAGAGAAAGAGAAGAGAGAAAAGAAACTCTAAACTACGTTTCTTTCTTAAACAAATAATCTCATAATTTTAAAGTCCTAGATAATATCAAAAGAAGCACAGGCTCAGTGTAGTCATTTATGCTGCTTTAAATAGCTCTCTACTTTTACACAAGTTCCAATTTTTTTCTGACTCCTGCCACGTTTCTGATATCACCCAGCCATGAGCACCGCTGCCTTGCAGGCATGCCACATGGAGGGAGCAGAGCTGAAATTAGACGCAACAAACGGCATAGTCTCTTATTCATGGACTCAATAAAAGTGCTTCCTTGGGGAGATATTATATTTCCATCTTTAAGTCTGAGAGTTTGGGCACCCAAAAGTGATTGTCAGCAGCCCAGTCAGAGCAAATTTAACCTTGCTCTGAACTCTGGTGGAGCTCCAGCGGGACTGTCATGAAAATGTCGACTTTTGGCTCTGAGTCTCCAGCTCCAAATAAGGTCTGGAGAGCCAAAGAAAACAGTCATAGCCTGAGTTAAGAAATGAAGAGAGAAAGGGGCCAGCAACTTCATCTAAAGGACCCTATAGCTCAGCAAACACAATGGGAGCCGAAGAATTGGAAGCAAGGCCTCTCCCGTGTGCTCTGCACCTCCTAATGCCTCTGTTTCTTCTGTAAAATGAGCATCATCAACACCCTTTCTAATTGTGGTCCTCAGGCTAACAGCATAGGCAGCACCAGGGAGCCTTATTAGAAAAGCAGCATCTCAGGCTCCACCCTGGAGTTACTGAGTCAGAATCTGCATTTTAGCAGGATCTTCAGATGATTCCTTTGCACATTAAAGCTGGATATGCTCTAGAGTGAAAGGCCCAGGTCCAAATGCCCAGCAGCAAATCCATGGTGGTAGACCCTCTTTTAAATACAAAGACTATGACTGTGAAGTAAGCCTGTCACTCAGATTGGGAGCACTTCACAGCCTTGATCTGCATAAACTAGATCAGTGAGCATTCACTGAGCTCTTCCAAGGCAAGGGAACCCCCACTGAAGGCTGACTACCAGAGTACCCTCAGGGGTTTGAAATAAGACTATAAAGATGAGATAAGCAGAGAAAAAAAATCTATATATATATATACACACACATACAGGCACACAGGAATACAGCCCAGAGGCACTATTAAAACTGAGTTTGCAAATCTATCTTGGGAAGGAACAGGATAACAGAGACTGTTCTGGGAGTTCTGTTTGCATAAATGTTGAGTCCTTTGGAGCTTTATGCAAAGTGGGATTTGGGACTTTTACCAAATCCCTATTCGCCTAAAGTACAAAGTTCAGATACTGTCAGAAGGGCAAAGTTGTTATCCATCCTCTGGGAGAAGAGTCTGATGGAGACTGGAAATTCACCTTAGCTGTGACACTCAGGAGATCCAAGTCCTGCCCATAATTTACCCCCATAAGACTAAGGAGACGTGTGGCACCATCATGGGACAAACCTTTTCTTCTCTTTTAATGCTACTCTGGGGCCCTCTCACCAGTTCCTTGAAGGCTGATGCCACCTTGTCACTGCTCTTCCAGGGCTCAGCAAGAACCAGAAGGCTGATAACAAAAAGAAATTTGAGTTTTCCATCTGCCTAGAGTTCTCCAGGGAAGCAGGAGTTACCAGGGCACTCCAGAAGCCACAGGCAAGAGAGGTACTTGGCATAGCTAGATATAGTTGATGAAGTAGCTGCTAAAAGCCCTGGAGAGCCATTTTTGGACAGGTTTAGGCTCTTGACAAGAGACATCAGCTATAGGAAATGATGCTGAAAGTCTTTACGCAAAATCCCTGCTGATGGAGGTTGCTGCCACCCAACGCAGACACCACAGTACTGGACTCTTGTCAGGCACTTTGTTATATACACTGTAAGGGAGTTCTTAGTATCTGCATTTGACATTTGAGGAAGCTGTGGCTCAAAGAGGTCAAATAGTTTGTACCCAGTTGAACCAGGATCAGATTTGAATCCGGGTCTCCCAGGCTCCAAAGCCCGTGCTCCTTTTGTTGTGCTGTGAACCTCACTTGGGTAGATGGGACTTGCCAACAAGAAGCAAGGCAGGGCTTTGCAGGGAGTCATTAGTTGCCCAGATCTGTACACTGGGAAAAGCGGATAAGAATGCCAAGGTGGTGGAATTTTCCCGTTTGGACCTCTGCAGCCCATCCCATTTGTGGCCTACAGAGAGCATTTGGCTTTCCATGACCATCCCTTTCTCTCTGTCCTGCCAGATACTTTACAGCTCTTGGATGGGAAGAAGCATTAACCTGGATGGGAGAGTTTTATGGGCTGCAGCAAGCTTCACAGACAAGCAATCAATGCAGTCATGTGGGGCCTTCACTCATAAGGGCCCCACATTTGGGTTTTAATGTTCTACCATTGCTGTTTTGAAATTCTTAATAATTTTATCTTTGAACTTACGTTGTGTAAGTGAAGTCTGGTGGGACAGTGGAGCATGTGCTTAGGGCTTGGAACCTTGGCTCATACCAGTCCCTCTTCAAGCCTCCTGCCTACCTGGGATGGGTTAGCTGTTGTCTGCTCCCTGCCTTCTGACTTCCTAGGCCCTGCCCAGTGCCCACCCACCCCCATGACCCATTCTTCACACAGAAATTCAGGTACCCACTGAGTCCTGTGTGGAGACTGGAAGCCTTGGGAGTTGACTGGCAGCCATGGGTTGGAGCAGTGCACCTGTAGAAGGGAGATCTTGACTTGCCTACCTCTGGCTGAGGCCCTACATATTCTTTTTGCACTGAGCCCTGCAAAATATGAAGCCAGCCTTGGGCTGCAGTGTTCTAGGGTTGGAACTCAAAGTGACTATCAATTCAGTACATACAGGCAGGGGGTCTCTCCCTTCCTTCCCAGAGGGCTGAGGGGAAGCCGTCTCAGCCATCTTTCTTTCTCCTTCCTTGTCCTGCCACACGGCTCCCAGGACTAGGACCACTGCCCTGTTTATATTAGGTCAGCTGGACACCAGGCTATAAGAGCAAACTTTCTCTTACTCTTCTTTTCTCCTCTAGTTCTAGCTTCTCAGGCTTTGACAGGTGAATTCTGGATCAGCCTTAACATAGTGGTACAATCTGACATGAGGGTTTACATATGTTAGGGGTGGAATAGATGTAGCAATTCTCTAGAAGTGCTTTCCTTCAAGGTGGTTTGGGTCCATTTAACTGAAGTAAAAAGAGCCTTCCCACATGGCCCAACTCACAGGTGTCTGGGGTTAAAGTCCTGCAGATAATGGATTGTTATTTTTCTTTAGTTTTTTGTGAATGTATTTCCCTTAGGGAACTTGTCAACAAGAGAAAGCCCTGAGCCAAGACAGTATTCGTATACTGTTGATCTCTGGCCAAACATCATATTAATACCATTCCAATAATACCTAATTTTACTCCAAGTCAAGTGATGAGAGGAGGGGTAAAGACAGAAATTTGTGATCTTTCAGTTAGGTCTCTTTAGTGACAAAACAATACATTTTTCTTTCAAGAATCTTTAGAGACCAAGTACATTGCTAAAGGAAGCTTTAGCTACTTTAAGTTATAATTCAACCACAAAATCCCAACATGGTAGAATGAATGATCAGGAAAGAATTAGGAAGTAATACAGACAACATTCAAGCAAGGTCACACTGTCACTTATAACTAATAGTCACATTTTTGATACAGGCGACAATTAAATTATAAAGCCATAACTCTTGAGGACTTCAAGCAGCATCAGAGATTATACATTTAAAAACCCTCAATTTTCAAATTAAGAAACTGAGGGTCTAAGAGGTGAAAGACTTATGTACTCCCATTCAGGAAATCATTGTAATAATTGGTATTTAGATCCCTGTCTCCAGCAACTGAGACCCTGATCTTTTCTAATATAATTTATCCATAGAGGTTTATTAACCATGTTGGATAATTATGTCTAACAAAGGTAAAACTATATCCAATGTGAGATGACCATTTCTTATAAAATTTTATAAATTAAGACTAATCTTTTAACAAAGTATAATGGAGAAGTGTGTATGTATATATGTGTGTGTGTGTGTGTGTGAGAGAGAGAGAGAGAGAGAAGGGGCGTATACACACATGCTCATGCACACGCACACATAACTGTGCCCTGCTTTATTACATGAGCATTCTTTACCAGTAGGTGGAATGAGACAATAGTCTTCATGGCAAGATTTGGGGATTTTGGAAGGACTCCATATTACCTCTGTAAAACATATCACCACAGATAAAGAAATACCTAAAATTCTAAAATTAGAGACTCAATCCCATGAACAAAGCAAAAGAGAGCTCTGGCCTGGTAAGTTTAGTCAGTTCAAGCATGAGACCCACAAACCTAAGAGGGCAAAAGGGCCTTACCAGTCTCGTAGTCTAATCTTTGTCTTACACAGGACTTCATTATATCAACCTCAGGGGAGTAGTAGCCTGTTCTATAAGAAAATATCCACCCATCCATGCAACCAACCATCCCTGCTATTTGTTTATTCATTCATTCATTCATTTAGTGAATATTTTTGAGTCCCTTTACCCTACCAGCGTGTCAGATATTATCTCTTACCTGTAACAAACTCACCCTCTTTATTCTATTTAGATTTTCCCATTCAGAAGCATTTTTGTGAGATTTGGAAGGCAGGAGAGAAGGAGAAAGCATTATTTTCTATGGCAGAAAGTGCACAGGCACTGGCAGATGGAAGAGGGACACTGGGTTTCACCACCATGCTCTTGAAGATCATCCATTTTTGTGCCACAAGCAGCTGAGATTTTTGGTAGGAGCTTCCCTACACTTCTGGTACTTCTAGACTTCCTCAAAGCCAGCAGAGGCCTCCCTGACCTTAGCTCACCAGCCACCCCAATGGCTGGGAAAGCTTCTAATTCCCTGTATTAAATCTGTTATGTTCAAAACACCTATAGTTGCTTCTCTTTTCCTGAAAAATCCTGACAGAAACAGCCAAGTACCAGGCAATGAACAAAAGATACAAAGCTGAATCCACCTGCTTCATTCTCAGAAGGCTTTCCTCCTATTGAATAGCATCCTGTCTCTCTCGTATGTACATTGGTCCTTTTCCTGCCCTAGGTAGGAACGCGTAGTATATCTTGTTCATCCATTTATGTCTCAGTTCAGGTTAGCCTTCTTGAGAGCAAGTGTCCACATGGAAGAGAGAAAAAGGTAAGAACATGGGTGCATGATTGAGGGTAGAAAGACAAAATGTGTTCCTTTATAATTTTCCTGACTCTTAGAACATAAAGGTGTATTTTATCCTTGAAGAGGCTTGGATAAATCCCATTGGCTTCAGTGAAAGTTATATATCTTTAGCAGGACAAGGGATCAGGATAGAAGGTCTTAGGAAACCTCACTCATCAATGTGATAGCTCTAGGGAATCCCTCTTCTAGTGAGCTGTGCATGCAAGGCTCCTCATTTTTGCCTCTAATAATCACCAAGGAGATGACTTTAGGTGCACTTTTGTTCTCTAAGATCTTTTCTCTTCTTTACCAGTTTGCTAATGAGGAAAGATGCCATGAACTCAAAAGGGGCCTTTGCATTCCACAGGAACTATTCCATAGCTGAGTCATGAACCAACCTTGAGCTTGACTACTCTATCCTTCTTAAGCTGCTGGAAAACTTTGTGGCTATGAGCTGCGTTGGTCATTTTTCATAGTGGCCAATTCTTGGCAGTTTGCTTGATGGGAAGAGAAGTGGAATTAGGTGGATATTACTTTATAAGAATTAAACTCTTTTAAGCATAAAGTTATGCTCAAGGAGGCTCTGAATCTTCTATATTTATTATCCCAGAGAAAACTAATACTTACTTAACACTTATTCAGATCTTATTTTTCAGTGTGTTTGTGTTATAGATACGGGGTTTCTAAAGAATCTGTTACCCAAGCAATAAGTTCAGTGTGTATACATGTGGTAGTTACACTATGCTCCCTAGTAGTATGTAATACTTAATGGAATTGACAAACCATGGAGCCAGTTGTATGGTAAACACTGTTGTGATTTAAAAGGGTCTCAGTCTAATCAGGCAGTAGATGTTGTAAAGAGTGTAGTCTGTGCTGTTCCTCAAACTTCTTGTTGTAATAAAGACAACCTAGATAACGTTGGTTGGGGTTGGAATATAATGAGAGAGATGAAAGATGGTTCAAAGATTCTGTCCAATGCTGAGTTTCTATGACTGCATGCTCTCTTTGTGTGCTGTGAAGGGGTAGCAGTTAAATGCTGTAAGGGAGTAGCCGAGAAAGTACCATGGAAACCTGGAGGAAACATTGATAAACTGGCACTAAGATCACTACGAGCTATGAAATAGTATCTGAGGAAGAGGAGATTACCATGATAAGGGAAAACTTCACACAGTAGATGGCACATGGAGAATCTTTATTTTATCCATTGAATTAGAAAATCATTAAGTGGGTGAAAATCATTAAGTGGGTGCTGGTGAATCTTCCTGAGTTAAAGCAAAGCCTGTGGAATTTTAGCCGTTCCATATAGAGCAGTGCAACTTCAGGACCTGACTTACCTGTAGGAGTTAACCTGTGTACAATGCCAAATGTCCCCACGTAGTCTCTGTGGAGACCTCGTGTCCACTTTAGGATATCTAGGGTCACCACTTTTTCTGCTACAGCACACACTTCTGTTGCCTCTAGATTTCCCATATGATCCCCTCTGCCTCTCATCTCTCATGACACTGGATTTCCCCAAACTAGCAAGACAGCTCAAAGACTTCTTTGCTGATAATGACTGAGACTCTTCTAGAAATGAATTTGAATATTTAAGAGAGCCTCACTGTGTTGTTCAGGAAGAGAGGGCGATAACATGCTGGATAGGGACTCCTGGAGATAGAACTTGGGTAACTGCTAATTAAGTTGCTGTTTTTGAAATTTTATTGAACAACTACTGCTTCTTGGGCACAATGGTGACCAAGCCCTCAAGGAACTTAAGTCTAGTAAAAGAAAGAAAAAACTAAGAATAGTATTTTAGTCCAATGTTGTAAGCATTGCAATATAGTACTGCATATGCCTGGATTATGGTGGGAACCCAGAGAGCCCACATAACTCAACTGGTAGGTGGGTGGGCTAGGAAGGAGTCAGAAAAAGCTTCCTATATGAGACAACGCATGAGCTCAGTCAGAAGTGATGTACCAGAGTTACATGAATAGGGAAGGGAAGGATGCGCACACCAGTGAGAATAGGATGACTGAAGCCTATGAAGTTTACAATAGCAACAGTTGTGTTTGAATTGTGTGTCTATGTGTGTGTCGTGTGAACAGAGTGGCTTGGTGTATTAAATAAATAAATACACAAAATACAAAATAAAATTGGAGGAGTACCATATTAAGGGTTAATTTGGCCTTAGTGGTCTATCCTGGGAACATAACCACCCAAGATAGTCAAATAAGTCTGGGAAAGGTATCTAATGTCCATCAAGTCAATTTATGAAGGAGATTGTGAGTGTATCAGGTGGATAAGTTGGGGCTCCCTGTGCAGCGTTATTTCCCACACATCTCCTGGCAAGGGGCCCTGGCAAATAGCAACAATAAAAGCTTCACATCTTTCAGTCAATATGTAATGGAATAATGTAATTCCGTCCGTGAATGACTTGGGAATCATACCGTCTTGCCAAAGATGGGGAGACTGATGCCCCCAGCCGAACTAAAGTCTGTGTGTCAAGGAAGGCTTGGTGACCTGCTCTTGTGGTTTTCTCTGGGTTGTGGAATTATTCCTGTTTTTCTCCCCTCTTGGTTTTAACAGGTGCCTGAGAAATACTCTGACTCTCAGGGCTTTGTAGGAAGAAAAAAAAACAGATTTAATGTTATTCTAAGTCTTTAGACACATTTACACATCCTTCATCTGCTTGGGAGGGAAGAAATTCAGATTTCAATAACAAAAATTGTACAGATCTTCCTTGAGGCAACAGAAAATGCATGTGATAAGGGAATAGCCATGAAGTGCAAAGGAGCATTTAGGTCTTAGCGCTTATCGACTGGAGCTGCAAAGAAGATGTGAAGGATGTGTGAAAAATCCCAAATAAAAGAGCTCGAGTAACATACAATATGGATAAGAAAATGTGCTTTAAAGGAAATGCAACTGTCACAAATGAACATGGTGGGGGTGGAAAAGAAAGGGGCTGAGGGAGGAGAAGAGTATGACAAGAATGAAGATAAGCAACAGTCTCTTCTAGGAAGCTTGGCTCAGAGAAACAGTATTCTGTTCTGCAATTATTGGTGTGCATTTCATTTATTCAAAATACGATTTAAAATGCAAGCAACCTGAATTAGATCTGCTCTACCCCTCCACCTTGCCATCAGTGAGGCAGATTTCAATCTTACAAGAACTGAAAGCTGTAATCAATGTGAAAGCTGATCAGAACAGCTGCGACATGCTGTCCTGAGAGGAGGCTGGGGACCACAAAACCCTGCAGTTCCCTGTCAGGCTGGGGCACGGCATGTTGCGCCACAATCACATCCAGGGTAGAGATTTGATGAGAAGTATATTAAATGTGTGTTGCTGCTCATGAAGACCTTCTGGGATGAAGTACTGCATGTGTTTTGGGTTGGTTTACAGCCAGTCTGGTGGACTTGTGCGGCACATTGTGAAATGTCACTTTTCTATTTAAACTCTGAAAGGGCATTGGTTTCACATGTTTACCAGTTGTCAGTTTCATGCTATTCTACAGCATAAGCCCATCTGACTTGTAGCATGTACCCTGTGTAGCAGCTATATATAACAGCCCTTAGAGGAGTGCCTGCCCAAGTGTCTGCAGTGATCTTAAAGACATTTTAAAGTTCCTCTCTCCCTCTTCCTGTCCACAGTATTTAAACCATAGGCCTAGAAGATGTAAGGAGTGGCTGATTATGTGTTCCATCATTTTAGGGTGTGTATTTTTATGAGATTTCAGCAATTGGGATTCGTGTCAAATCAGAGAAATTTCCATCAACCCACGCACTTGGCTTTGGGAAACACAGTCTGGGCAAAAGGACTATCTTGGCCAACAATAAGCCTCCGCAGACATAGGCCACATCTCACCTCCTCACATGATAGACACCTTTTGATACTAGGGCTCCCTTGCTCAGGACTCCCACCTGCTCCCTGGCACCCATCCCACTAGCACCCCCGGCATGACTCAGCCACTTTGTCACCTCCAGCACTGAGCACTGACATGGTCACTCTTCTTGTCTCTTACACAACTTGGTGATCCCACTAGCCTCTACTACAGACTTCTGTGATACTCTCTGCCAGGAATGATGTCCCCATATGGGGACACACATCTCAGTTTACTTGGAGTCTAGGAACTCCTGCAACTGGACACTGTCTACACTGGAAGCTTAGTACTACATTTCTCTCTGCTGTGTGCACAGGACTAAAGGAAGTTTCCTGACCTTGAATGTATGTTCTTAGTATAGACATGGGAGTTTTTTTAGTAGCACTTAATTCACAAATATTTATTGTACTCTTATATGCACCAGACACTGTTAGGGTTATAGAATGTAACTGAGGCATGACTGCTATTCCTGCAGTGTAGTAGAGAAGAAGAAGGGTACAATTCAAAGAGTGTTGCTGTCAGTTTACTATCCTAAGAGATAAACCTCTAAGGAAAAAGGAGCATAGAAAAGGGAGCCATCATTCCCAGCAAAGAGTATCACAGAAGTCTCTAGAAGAGGCAGTTTTAAGATAGGCCTTGGAGGATGGATGGAAATTCCAGAGGAGAAACAGAAAAGAATGTGCATTAAGGTAGCAGAAACAGGGCAGACAAGAGCATGAATACAGGACATATTTAAGTAATAACAATTGGGATAATTTTGCTGGAGCAAGGGCTACACACGGAGGAGATGAGACAGGAAAGATAAATTTGGAACATGTGTCCTGAAACACATTGAGCCAGACAGAAACACTATCAAAGCATGAGTGCTTAACTATTAGTGGTGATAGGATGTATCAGTGGTTCTTAGCTGCTGATGATTTTACCCCCCAGAGACATTTGTTAAGGTCTCTAGACAGTTTTGGTTGTCATAACTGGGTGGAAAGAGGGAGTAGAATCTGGTGGGTAGAGTCCAGGCTGTTGCTAAAATCCTACAGTGCCTTCTACAACAAAGAATTATCTGTCCCTGCCTGTCAGTGGTGCTGAGGTCGAGGAGCGCTGAGATGGGATGAAGGGGGATTTGACTGCTGAAAGGGGAAACACAGGTTAAGGCACTATTGAAAGGAAGGAGGATCTCAACGGGGTAGTGGCAATAAAAATAGAAAAGGAGAGACAGCTGTACCAAATATTTAAAAGTAGAATCAGCAAAAAGTTGGCAACGAATTGCCTGTGGTGAGGAGGAAGGAAAGAATAAAAAGAGAATCCAAGACTTTGAACTGGTTTCTTTTTTTCTTTTTGGGGGGGAGAAAGTTTAGGATCTTCACAGAAATGAAGAAGTCAATGAGAACTGTCTGGTAGGAAAAAGCAATATATCCTTTTGTCTAACAACGTAGAATTAGAATGATATAAATCTCAGTTCAAATCCCAACTTTTCCATTTACTAGTCGTATGGTTTGCACACATTTCTTTAGCTCCCTGGGGCTATTTTCTCATTAATACAATAACAATAATACCATCTCCCTCACAGGTCACCATGAAAATAAATCAGATAATGTTTGTAGAACACACTGCCAAACTTACAGTTTTGCTCCACAAATATAGCTGTTGTTCTGCTACTGCTGCTCTTGTTAAGTATTGTCCAGCCTGGAGAGATGTCAAATGCTATTTGAGAAAAACTGTAACTACATAGCTACCTTTGATTAACACTGATTTCCAAAAAAGCCAAAGCCACTGGTTTCAGTGATTTGGAAGACATTTCAGCAGGTAACCTGGCTCACATGAAATCTACCATGTCCTTGGACTGGAGAAACAATATAGAAGTGGCCTATAGTGGTATGTCTATGGTTTCTGATGTAACTCTTGGCAACAACAGCTCTACTTGAAGAAATGAAGATCAGAGGGTGTTGTAGAGACTTTAAACTCCACTTGCATGGCCTAATGATGCCAGAAGACTCATCAGATTAGTGTATATTAAGTACCTGCTCTAAACAAACACACTGGGAGAAGCATAGCACTCACTACATTGTTTGTACCATGAATAACAAGAAATAACAATTTAATCATAAATATTTCGTTGTGGTCAATGAGAAGCAAAGACGGCACTTAAAATCATATGAAAAGTAATTGGACTTGACTTCAGTCTTTGAAAATGTGGTAGACTTGAAAGTTTTTCTTTGATGTAAAAATACTGCTATATTAAAATCATTTGTTATTTGAAATGTATAATATATACCATTTTTGGTCTTGCTAGTTGACTTATTATTTCTTAAGAAAAATGTGCTCTCATTTTCTGTCAGTCATACATACATGTGTCACCGTGAGTTTAAGAGGAAGAGTACATCTCATGAAAGGAAACTTCTGCAATACGCCTTTGAGGGTTTTACAGTGCTCCCTCACAATGACCTGGGAAAAGTGAAAGTGTTTTCAGCAGCTATAATGATCAGGGTAACATACGGACTTCTAAGAGTGTTTGGATTAGGTGGCCCTTTTTCAAAATCTGCATTTGTTTTCTTCTTTTAATGTCTGTCTTCTGCCGCTGTTCCCCAAGATTTTATGCATGTGTTGGTTGTATTATAAAGTGTCTTTATATAAAGATTTTTAGGTGCTACGCAGAAAATGGATCTTCAGTATAATAAAACAGAGGAATTATCAAACCAGAAAAAAAAGAAGAGAAGAAATAGGTGGAAAAGGGTAACAAGGGGAAAAAGAAGTACTAGGTAAATGGAAAGAGTAGGTAAGAGGAAATCAAATAGCTAAGTGGTTGGGTGAAAGTGCCTATTATCTCCAAGACAAACTAAATTGTTCTGAAGGTGTTGAGGACACGCCACAGATCCTTTCAGTTCTTCTAAGAACAGTGTTCCCTCTTCACTTTCATCATCTTTTATTAGTTATTGTGATATACGTGTCTGTGCAACTGTTTACGGGTACCCACTGTTTCTCAAAGTTCACTTTTCGGCACTTTGCTATGACCAAGGACCTACATTAGTACCTGTTTTCGCTAACCAAAAGGAATCCAAAGAGGATTTCTCTTTTATTGAAATAGGCTAAAAATGAAAATAGCATTCAGTGTTTGTTTTGCAGCTAGTTGATATAGAGGCAGTGCGCACCCCGAGCTCCTTCCCTGGAAACAACGTTCGGCATCTCAGCCTCAAGCTGCCATAGCTTTGAACTGTGTCTCTGAGCATCTGTGCTTTATCTCAATTTATTTGGTGCATCTGTTAGCAAGATGGATCCTCAGGTAACTGATTCTTTGCTTTACACCATTTTGGCTTATGAAAGGATTCGTAAGAAAACTCTACTTTTGGATTGTAGGGGAAACCTATAATTCTTTAAGGCTTAATTGAGTACAGAGAGTACTTGGAAAGGTATGGTTTGAAGTCATAACTAAATTAGGAGGAGTTTTTTCATCTTTTTCACAGTTACATAAAAATGAGTAAACAGATACTTTTTTTTTCCATTAACAATCCTTAACCATGGAACTAACATTTGCCAAAGAAAACTCTTACTGAGAATTTGGGAAATACTGTTCAGCTATTTCTTCCTAAAAATCTTCTACAGAAGGTGACACATTCTTTTTGTTACAAAACATCATCTCCTTTGCAGCTCCAGTGCATTGGACATTGTGTGCAATGTGGCATGTAATAGATAGTCAATAATTTTTTTGAAGAAATAAATGAATTAATTCAAAATTAGGCTTTTAGACTTGTCAAGGCAGGCATCTCCCAATATTTTAAGCCCCTCGTGAAAACAATTCTTGGTTGTATATTCACACATCTGAGAATCTATATATGCATATGTATGCACATTTATGCATATGTATTCCTATAATTATATGCATGCACACATATTCTGGACTTCTTTTGAAAGCTTTATGTGTGATGATACACTGTATATAAAGTGTGTCTTTATGTTGCTACCATTCAAGGCATGTATATCAACTGTACATATGTTGCGCCATATGGCAGAACTTCAATACCCATCTCTCAGCTTTATTCTTAGAGTCACTAAGAGATGCCTCCTGAGATAAGACAGCCTTAAAAATAGGTCAGAGACCTCAGGAGTCATTTTTTCAATGGTAAATCACATCGTGGGGGAAAAGGCTGAAAGTGGGAAATACCCTTGCTAATAATAAGCTAGCTTTCATAAGCAAAATTCAAGCGAGATTCTCTTCCCTGACATACTACCTTTACAAATACCTTTCCTACAGCCTCTTACTTGTTGATATGACCCAAGGATTCATATTTTTAAATCTTCTAGAATCAGGGTGGGTGTAAATTTGAAGGGTCCACAGATTCCTAGTTTTATTAACTATGTAACATTAGGCAAATAGATTGAATATTTTGTCTTTAATACAAGCATATATAAAGGAAAGTGTATTTACGGCTATCTTAATATTACTTTAGTTCATACTTCAAGAAAACTAAGTTTAAAGAAAACCATGCTAAGTGGCCACTTACTGATTCATTTCTTAAACTAATCATTTAGCATTATAATATATTCACCACTGATAGGTTGCTGCAAGTTTTGTTTCATTCCATTTCAAAACTACCTTACTATGTAGATATTACTATTCTGATTTCACAGATGAGTAAACTAAAGTGAGGGACATTAGAAATTAACTAAGCTTACTCAGCTAGTAAGAAGCAGAGATGGTGTTCAATAAATATTTTTTAATGAGTAAATGAATTAAATAATAAGGTTGCTTGGAAAGCATCTTCCAATTTACCTGATTCTTAAGACTAATGTCTGTCTGGTACATTGTAGTGATAAAGCAAGGAAAATATGGGATTTGGGAGGAAAAGACTTCAATCTATGAGATAGGTACAGGGGGATGTCAGGATGATGCCTGCGCAACAGATGTAGAAAGAATCAAGTCCAGACTGAAGCAAGAGGATCAAAATATCTAGAAGGAATGTCTTTAAGAAAACAAAAGGAACTTATCACCTGATGTAAGGCCAGGAGTCAGCGAACTATGGCCTAGGTCAAATCTGGCTCCTTACTTATTTTTTTAAATAAAGTTTTATTGGACTAGCCCCATGTCCACTCACTTAAGTTGCTAAAATGTTAGAGTTGAGTAGTTACGACAGAGACCATGTGGCCCACAAAGCCTAAACTGTTTACTCTGGCCATTTATAGGAAAAAATTTCCCTATTGCTGTATTAGATTATTGAAAAAAGTTTTGCACTCTTGGAATGTATTAAAGATAGATATTTGGAAAACACAGAACAATTATTAACACTAGAGAAAATTAAAAGTTGAACAAGAGAGATACTAACTATGGATATTCATTTAAAATTGTGATATATTTATAATAAAAAGTTGGTGTGTGTGTATATCTGGGAGTGGTTATGGAAAGAAGCTGATGAAATAATTATTTTCCCACAGTAGGAAATTGAAAGATAGTGTTTAAAATAGAAAAAAAAGGAAGGACATTATTTAGAAATATAGAGGTACATTTCAGGAGAAAATGCTGAAAATGTTCCTTTAAAACCAAGAATAGGGGATAAGAATTGGTAGGTCAGCAAACAGCTGTTTTGTAATATTATTTAATTATGTAAATTACTCACCACTTTGCTCAAAATAAAAATCAAATTAAATGTATGGCAAATGGTTTTAGAGAATCATTAAAATGCACTGAACCTCAATAGTGGTGAATTATTTGAATCTTGGTATGCAGTTTGTTTTAGCAAACATTTATATTGGAAGGGCCTGTCTCATAAAAAGAAAACAAAGGACACACAAAGCATTGCTAAGGGCTTAAGGTGTGGCTCAAATGACACAATTAAGCTGAAGAATCGCCGAATTGACAGCATTCAGTCCAAGGCGAGCTCCCCATACACATGTTCTAACATATGGTAAGCTTTCAATCTCTTATCTCTCAACACTGTTTTTCATCATCAGAGTCATCAAGGGGCTGTTTTATATAAGAAGGATCTACTAAAATGGGCCACAGACTTGGTGGCTAGGAATCAATCCATTTTTTTTTTAACATGGAAAAAGCATATGATTCAGTATTCTGTAAACAAACAAAACAAACACAGTTCCCATACTCTTTGAATATATGAAACAATTATTTAAGTAACGTGTCACTTTTTATATTTTGAGAATATTACATCTGTATTTTCTTCTGTATCTTTCGTATTTTTGGTTTATGTAGCCAATATTCTTGATCAGGGAACAGGATCATTCATTTTAGTTTATCTGGTTTTAAAAAATAAAAATGGCTAAATTAAAACATACATTAGTCTCATCACAGGTGAAAATTAGTCACCATTATCTGCCAGGTTTATGATTTTTCACAGTGAGCCTGATCAAAAGGAAATCATATATAAAGAGCTGTGAATCTTCCTGTGTGAAGAATATACATTTGGAAATAAGTGTGTGTGTGTAAATCTGTATGCATGTATATACATATATATGCATATACATGTGAACATATGGACGTACACACACACATACATATATATATACAGTGTGGGGGGGTCTAAGAAGATTTGAATAAATGGCTTCTTTTACTGACATATGATGCCAACCTTAATTTAATATTTCTATTAAAAATGTTTTCAGCAATAAATCAATGTGCAGAAAAAAAATAACAAATAAGTGAAATTGGAATTTCTTTTTCTAAACCCCACATGAAGTTGGTCTAATGTTGTGAGCTTACTGGTAGAAAAGGAATCTGAATTGGAGTCCCCACAGGACTTTCAAAAGGTCAGAATAACACCTGACTTTTCATATGTGTTGTGCCTGGACTTTGTTACTCTGGTGAAATGTCTTTGTAGCACAACAAACTCCAGTAGTTCATCTTGAAATCTGCAGAGGGGATCACAATGCTGTTCACCAGAGTGAATGATGGTCTTGCTACTTATCTTGCTTGACACTTCCAAAGGACTCATCCAAGCATTCATTTCTAGGGATGATTTGCTCCATTTTGCCTTTTTTTTTCTTTTCTGAAAGAGTGAACCAAAAGAGAGCCCCATATGTAATATCATATACCCACCTCCTCAGCTTGGGGAGGGTCCACCATTCATTAATCGGACCACTGTGAGGGCCTGCATTTGTCTTCCATGCACAGATATGTATAGCAAGTTGCAAAACATTCTCTTTTTACTCACAATCAACTGCAAAGAACAGATTTTCTTTTTGGCAAAATGTCCTTACGTTTTCTGCGTGTTTTGCTGTCATTGTTCAGGTGCTAAAAAGTAGTAAATGTGTCACCTAATAACTGCTTGTGTAAAGGTGTCAGGAACTCAGAAACTAACAATGAACAGTCAGGCAGGATGGATGTTTTGCCTTGTCATAGGGAGACTAGTTCAAAAGTGTCATAGGGAGACTAGTTCAAAAGTGGGAATGTATTTGCCAATATAATCTACACTTTCAAATACCCATTGTTTACCTAAACTTTGTAGGCATATGCTCAGTGGAGGGCATAAAAAAGACATTTACAGAGCTCATTGAAAGCTGGCTTTCAGCAGCTCTTGCCACGGCAAAAGGAACATATTAATCACATTGGTGATCATAATGCTTTCTGCACAGGGACAGTGGATGGGTTTGACTGAACTCCAGGGTAAATAGCAGAAAATATTAAGCTTGCTGAAGACTTAGCTGCAAGCCTGTTCTCTGCTCCAGTGTAGAGGGAGTTTCCAAGTCCTACCCGAAGCTTTGTTTACCTGGGGTATATAATGGAAAATTCTAGTTCTATAACTTGTTGATTCAGTGAAGCAATGGACCTGACATTCTAATCAACCATTTGTTTATTGGGTATTCATAGCATGTGAGAATGGATGATTGTACAGTAGATCAAAACAGACCCCTGTTCCAACTTTTTAAGTCCTTTGTACCTTGTAGCATTCAAGGTACAAGACAATTGCCAAAATAGTAGTTGTGTCCTCCCAAGGCAGATGTTCACCTTAACAATATATGTAGTTTTTAATTCGGAAACTTAGGAGAGCATCAAAAGGCTGCTTGGAGAATTAAACCCACATTATGAAATGATGTAGTTACACTTTACTAACAAGAAACTTAAATGTAAATATTTGCCATAAATATCAGATTATGCACAATGTGGTTCATGTTAACTAAGCATCCTCCATGTTAAGGAGCTGGAGAAGCTCTGACACCAGGATGATGAGAGAATGTGTGATCCTGGTTCCTAACCCAGTCTGGTCTAAATCCACCTTTCAAGACATCCTAGTTCTCCATGACTCTGCATTTAACCACTTTACCTGCTTCTGTGTCACACTCTGGACGATGTTGGATGGTAACATCAGAGAAGTTAGTAAGATACCTACTCCCTCTGTCAGCAGCTGCTTAGGGTAAAGAGCTTTTCTGCCTCATTTACACCAAGCTTCACAATTATATTTCTGTTGCAATCACTAGTTTTGTTCCTGACTAAGAATCCATGTAAAATTGAAAGGGCAAAGGAAGAGTGACTTATGAATACCTTCAAATGCCAGGAACTCTTACTTCTCTTAAAATGAAATATTATCTATTTTCTTGTGGTATTGGGTGACTCCAGCTCATTACACATGCTCGTTAAGTCTTCGGTCAATGAGTGAATGAATGAATGTTTCTTAGCAGATTATTCATTTCCCTTTTGGCTGTGTTCTCTTTCACTTCAGGTATTTCCAATGCTCTGTAATACTGAGATAAAAGACTTTGTACTTGCCTATTCCTCTAAGGCCTCTACTATTTATGCACTCTTTGCTCACTTCCTTTAATTACACAAAAGCATTGTGCTGGATAATTTGAGGGGTATGATGAAAACATCTAAACCATGAGCTTGTCAGTATTCAAGATATTTAAAATGTGTCAGGAAAGCAAACCTCATATGACAAAGGCAATGAAAATAAAATGAGAAGCGTCACTCTTCCTGATTTCAAATTATATTACAAAGTTATAGTAATCAAAGCAGTATGGTACTCTGCAGTTCTGGCATAAAAATAGGCATATAGACTAATGGAACAGATATAAACCCATCCATATATGGTCAACTAATCTTTGACAAGAGTTTCAAAAACACATGATGGGGGAAGGATAGTCTCTTTGGTGTTAGGAAAACTGGATATCTGCATGCAAAAGAATGAAACTGGACCCCTATCTTATACCACTCACACAAACTAACTCAAACTGGATTATGACTTAAATGTAAGACCTGAAATTGTAAAACTCCTAGAAGAAAACAGAAACATCCTTGATACTGATTGGTCTTGGCAATAATTTTTTTGGATATGGTACCCAAAGCATAGGCAATAAAAGTAAAAATAAATAAGAGGGATATATCAAACTAAAAAGTGTCTGGACAACAAAAGAAACAATCAGTAAAATGAAAAAGCAACCTATGGAAAGGGAGAAGATATTTGCAAACCATGTATCTGACAAGAGGTTGGTATCTGAAATATATAAGGAAATTAATAGCAAAAAACAAGATTAAAAAACAAATGATTTTGATTAAAAAACATTTAATCTGATCAAAAAATGAACAAGGGAGCTGAACAGGCATTTTTGCAAAGAAGACATACAGATAGCCAATAGGTACATGAAAATGTACTCAACAAAGAGCTTATAATGAGATAAAAATACAGAGATTAAATTTCATGAATTCAAAGCTGATAGTAACTTCTCATCTGTACAGAATAAAACAGAAAGGACTTACTATCAGCTGCAAGCATTACGGAAGTCTAATACAGGCTCCTTCTCTAAACTCGCTTACTACCACTCTACCTGGTGCTCACTCCTGGATGTCTTTAACACTCACCAGGCATCCTTCCCTCCCGGCACATTTATATTTCTGGCTTCCTCTACCTAGAATGCTCTTCTCCCAGTTATCTGCATGGCTTGCACCTCACTTAATTCAGTACTGCTCAAGTGTCCCCTCACCAAAGAGCCTTGGTCTGACCATCCTATCTGAAATAACAACTGCTAGCCACCCTGTTCTTTTGCCATGCGTTATGTTTTCCCCCGATTTGTCTGCTTATTGTCTGTCTCCTCTCCCTAAAATGTAACTCCTATGACAGCAGACTTAGTGCCTAGCACATAACAGAGACTCAAAAAAAATTTACTGGATGAAAAAGTAGAATATTAAAAAATAAGCAGAGCTAGATCTGAAAGGTGAATTCTGAAGTATGAAAGCATTTTAATGAAAAGTCGTAGTTTGTAAAGGTTTGTCTTGCAGTGGCATGCAGAGTGGATGGAATGGGAGATATCCAAAAAGCAGGACGGCTAATTAGGTAGCCTAGGTTGAGTGAGCCTGGCCTGGGAGAGAAGCTTTGGAGCAAAGAGGAATGTTCGTTGCAATCAGGCCTAGTAACCACCAGGTAACCACTAGTAGGTCTGAGTCTCTTGGCATTTTCCCTGGATATTCTGTGTCAGCTTTTTCCCTTCTAAAAGATTAGTGACCTTTCAACAATCCCAGGTTATCTGAAGGTATTCCCCTTTCCTCCAATGTCGTTATGCACCATACAGCTACAGAATTGTTCCATTAAATGCCTATCTTTAATCATGAAATTTGCATGCAGAATGCACTCAGCTCATCTGGAATGAACTCCAAAGGCTAGAGTGAGCACTTAGCAAGTTAGGCAATCATAAGCTTTAAGAATTATGTTGAGTTGCATTATGCATATTTGAGTTCACTTCCGGAATACAATTTAAATCTTCACCCTCAGACTAAGATATACCCTCTTCAGACCTTGTGCCTAGCAAGCAGTCTCAGATCTGAGCTTCCCTGGATGACAGTAAACCAAAGTTCCTAACAGGTAATCAGAGGATGTGGAAGGTGGTGCTGAAAATGCTCTCTTCGTATCTCTGGTACCTTGAGCTAGCTCAGCATGCAGCCATTTTCACCACTAGGCCTAAAGAAGGATTGTGAGTTTGTTATACCGTAATTCCAGCTTCGCCTTATAAAATGCTTTGTTTTAAGCTTGCTTGAAAGCAGCACAGTGCAAGTAGATTATTCATTTGCTATCTGTACCTCACTGAATTTTCTTTTTAACAGAGTGTTAGTTTGGCCTTCTGTGAGGTGTTTCTTTTTTCATAAATAAAAGGCACAAGGAAAGAAGTATGACTACCTGACAATGTGAAAAGCACCCCAAGTGGATTCTGCAGATGAGCTAGAAATGACAGGTGAACACTGTCTTAAAGTCACCCCAGGGGATTCTCTCTCTGATGTGAAGGAAACAGCAGGGTCCATCCTTTCTGATTTAGTCTTTGACAGGCTGCTTTTCTGACAGTGGCTGCAACGTACTAAGTGCTGGATTGGGAAAAGGATAATGGCTGAAGGGCGCCATTTGCCAATGGCAAGGGAAAGAAGGGAGTCTGAGGAGCTAACAAAATGAAATATGTGAGAGGTTAAATTAGGAAAATCTCTCTAAAAGCAGACTTGCACTTACCTTTGCAACATCAGAAATTTCACCCTGGTGATAATGTTTTGGGAATGAATGAAAAGACTGAATTATCATGCATCTCTTTGTAGATACAGTTTTAGTTAAGAACTAACACCCTCTGACAGATACGAACTTTGGGGGTTAAACAGTGGGAGTTAACACACCTTTAGTAGGTTGACAAACAATAAAAACAGTTATTTACCTGTGAGTGTCTATGTTTTTAAACTTTTTAATTCTGCCTGTGGAGAAGTAAGAATATAAGAATCAAGATTTTCCCCAAATGCTCAGGAAAAATGATGTTTCACACCAAGGAAGTGTAGGAACAGAATTTAACACAGTTGTTAGAAATGCATATACACTGACTACTTACCTCAAAAACAAAAATTCTAGGACAGAAATATAGACATCAAAGTGGCAATGGAAAGATGGCTATAATTCTAATTTGTATCTAATGTCTTTTCAAGGGCAATCTAGAGACAGCAAAAGAATAGATTTGCCCCTTTGATTATCTTAGGTCAAGATTTTGAGACACAGCTCCCATTCTATTTCTTTTCTATAGATTCAAAACTCAAAGTTACCTTAATACCTTGAATGAATTTATTTAACCCAGGGCACACAATTTATTCTTAGAAAACAATGTACTTAGGTTTCTTCAACATAGCTGTTAGTTAACTTACTATTTTATTGGTTATGTCTTTTTTTACCCCATAGTTTTCCTTCAAATGGGAATCAGTGAACTAGATGATATATTTAAGTGCACAGCCAGCAGATGGTCAGGCTGAGATGAGAACATATGGTTGAATATATTGTTTGGTTCAATCTTGCATTGGCACAAAAAGCATATTTGTCTTAATATTCCCCTTTAGCACCTGGATAAAGAGGGTAAAAGATTTCCCTTGATTCTAGGAAATATCTATGACCATCAGTAGAAGAACTTTACTACTCCGCATCTAAAAAAAAAAACACTGGCATTGGACATTTAAAAAAACTAACCACTAAGAAAGCCTAGCATAAAGACTTTCCTCTCCTTTTAAAAGTCAACTTTATTGAGGTATACTTTACATGTAATAAAATTTACCAATTTTAAGTACTTCAGTTTCAAAGAATTTTGACAAATGTATAGTCATGTAACCACCTCTTAAGTCAAGATATGGAACAGTTCTATTATCCCAAGAAGTTTTTTTATTCCCCTTTTCAGTCAATTCCTTCCCATTATTTTAGCCTCTGTCGGCCTATGAAGTGCTTTCTGTCATTATAGTTTTGCCTTTTCTGAAATTATATATAAACAGAAATCATACCATATGTAGTCTTTTGAATCTGGCTTCTTTCACAAAACAGAATGTTTCTGAGATCCATCCATGCTGTTATCTCTTTTTATTGCTAGATAATTTTCCATTGTATGGATATACAACAGTTTGTTTATATATTCACAAGTTGATGGACCTTTGGGTTGTTTCCAGTTTTAAGCTGTAATACTGATATGAACATGCACTTACAAATATTTGTGACTAAATTTATTTTTCAGTTTCCTTGGATATATATGTAGGAGTGAACTTGGTGGGTTGCATTAAATGTCTTTCTCTTTTTGATTTTGAGGGTCTTTAAAAATTGAGGTGAAATTCACATAACACAAAATTAACCATTCTAAAATAAACAAATCATTAACATTTACTACATTTATCATGCAACTAAATGTATATATAATGCACATATGTTATATATGTTTATATAACAACAAACTCCCTTAGCTTCATATTATTCAGCAAGAAACAAATGTTTATTATCACAAACCACCAAATTTTAGGAATGTTTGTTAAGCAGCATTATTAAAGCAAAACCTTATGCAAAGATTGGTAGTAAGAATAGGATGTAGCCATAACATCAACCTAAAATATGTGGCATTGTCTTTGGAATAAGGAAACTGTTGAAACGAGCCTGGAAATGGCAACTCATGTCATTTGCAGGGTAAACATTTGGTAAATCTGTCTTCTAATGAACTTGTGGCATTGGGCATGGAAATTTTGAGACAGACAATTGATAGGATGAACTGACTGCTACTTGTTTTATTTGATAAGGTGCCTCAAGAAAAAGAGGAACTCAGGATAAAAATATTTGAAAGGAAATGTAGAATGCTTAGAAAATCTAGAATTTTTAAGGCTGAAAAGTGAAACTCAAGTCTGCACCAGTTGAAGGTAAAATTAAGCAATATTATGAGTTTAAAAGACCTTTCCTCATGGCAAAAACCAAACTGGGGGTTGGTTTTAAAGACAGCCTCACAACAAAGACGAAATAAGGATGTGGCTGCAACACTTCCGGTAAAGAACTCTGAACAACTTAAGATAGGGCTCAGTAGATCATTACAGTTGGACAAAATATTCCTATAAAGGAGACTAAGTATAAATATAATCCCACTGAAGGAGGATACAGTGAAAGGACCTCTAATCTAGAGAGAGAGGGAGAGAAAGACATGCCCCCAAAAGAATTATGGATGTAACATTTGGCATATAGGGCTGACTGATCAAACTCATAGATTTTAAAAAGGGGGTAGGGTGGGTTTCAGAAAGCTGTATTGACAAAAGTATATCAGCCTGGATTTTAAAATAAGCAATGAAAAAGAACATTGGGATTACAACTTTATACAAGCTGGAAACAGGCTGAGAATGTTGTTCAAGTTCTAAAAAAGGCGTATCGTCTGATGGTCTTTTCAGATGTGGCGAAGGATAATAAGAGGGTGGATCCAAGAACCATGGAGAGCAATAGACTAGGAACTTACTCCTAGGAACTGAATCTAGGGCCTAATCAGGACATATTTACTGCCTTCAGTGGGATTTTGGTAACTTCTACGTAACTCTTAGCTAACTCCTAAGAAACTGTTAGCCTACTCCTAAGAAAAGTTATTTTCTTTTCCAAATTGGGGTGTTAATTGTGATTACCCTGCCTTTTTTCATCATTGTATATGTATGTATAGAAGATGGCATGTCATTTTAATTTATAAGTCTCTAGGTCATGAGTTGCTACATTTTGGCCTGAGATAGATACTGTCATAAGATCCGGGAGTTTAACCTTGATTGAATGTGACTCTTGAGGCATCAATGACTTGCATTTGGGAGGGAAACTGTGACAACACGGAAGATTTTGTTATATTGCAGGGGTCAGAAAATTATAGCTCACAAGTTGCCTAGTACACAGCCATACCTTTTGTGATGCTCTTTAATATCTGGTGTTTTTAGAAAACATTTGCAGGCCTGTGGTGTATTGTATTATTTGTAAAAAAAAAAAAAAAATCCTTCTCTACCCTCTTTTCCCCCCTAGTTAATGCCATATGGGCAGATTTACTTCCCTGACTCACTGACTTTTAATTTGACCATGTCTTGCTTTGGCCAGTTGAACGTGGGTGGGAGAGAGTGTGCACCAGTTCTAAGATGAAGCCTTAAGAACATTTCTGTTCACATTTCTGTTCACCTCTTGTGTTTTGACCATCCACCATGACAGAACGTAAACTGAGTAACTGCAGAGCCCAAAATGAGAAAATAAACAGAGTGTATTTCAACCCAAACCACAAGTGGGACCAAGCTCAAATGATCCCAGCTAAGCTCAGCAGAGTTCCAACTGACCTTCAGGAAGATCCATGATATAAAGAAAATTATTTATTCCTGTAAGCCACTATGGTAGAATAAAAAATAAACACTTGATCCTTGTCCCCAGTTTCTGGGGAGCACAGAGCTCCTAAAACTCTTGGAATTTTCTGTCTTTTGCTTGCTAATTGTATGATTCATAGGGGTGCCCTGGATAGCTTCAGAGTGGGTCTGGTCACCAGAAAAACCAACCATGAGATTAGAGGATTAGAACTTTCAGCCCCAGTCCCCAACCTCTGGGGAGGGGAGAGAGGCTAGAAATAGAATTCAATTACCAATGACCAGTGATATAATCAATCATGCTGACATACAGAAACCTCCATAAAACTACTAAACAATGAGATTTGGAAAGTTTCCAGGTTGGTGAACACATTGATGTGCTGGGAGGGTGGCACACTGCCCTGATACCTTGCCCTATGCCTCTCTTTCATTTGGCTACTCCTGAGTCGTCTCTTTTATAATAAACTGGTAATCATAAGCAAAGCACTTCCTGATTTCTGTAAGTCAGATCACAAACCTAAGGAGGAGGGGTTATAGGAACCACCAAATTTGTAGTCTTCTATGCAAAAGTGGGGGTAGCCTGGGCACCCCATTTGTGGCTGGTATTTGAAGTGAGGGCAGTCTTGTGGGACAGAACGCTTAACCTGTGAGATCTGCCGTAGCTCCAGAAGTTAATGCCCTAATTGAATTGAATTGTTGCATACCCAATTGGTATCAGAGAATTGTGGAGAAACAGAATGTATTTGGTGAGAGCAGAAAAAGAACATGCACTGAATTTGGGGGGTGCTACATGGTATTATTATAATGTAAACCTGACAAATACATAAACTATTTATCACATAGAATTTCAAAAAAAAGAGCTATGTATTGAAACAAAACATTTGGCTAACTAATCATAAGTTTAGGCATAAATTTCTAGTGTTTTTAATGTGACTCCAATGTACATAGATTTATGCAAAGCTAGCTGATGCTTAGTCCAAAAAGGCAAAATTATGGGAGCTCCTAAGAAGCTTTATTTCACATAGCTAAGATTCAGTGATGGAAATGTTTTGTAGGAATAATGAAACTGAAAACAATTTTTGACATTTCTATCCTAGAATGACTAAAACTTACGACAGTCTTGTTAAGTGCTTTTATTTTTTAAGGAATGAAGGGACTTGGCAAGCACTAGATGTTAGAGCAGGTAAAGCTTACAGAATAGGGAAAAGACAAACTTTATTTCTAATTTATGCTTAAGGTATAAGACATAAGCCATGGTATTTTATATGGAACCCCACTGTATTTGGCAGATAATCATCTTAATTTTCTTTACTTTGATTTTTTTTTGTTGCTTTTCTTCCTGTGAGATCAATTTTTCTGAGATATTAAAAGTTTTTCATAGACTCTTAGGGACATTTTCATAGGTAACTGCTAGTGTCCAAAGCCAGGTCTAGCAGAGTTCAAGCCTAACTGGAAGAAATCATAACTGCAAATGACTCTGGGCTATGATTATCCAATCTCAGGTATACTGTTCTGTGGCATAGCCATTTATATCCCTGTGATAACTGGTTCAAGAGAATTTTCTAGACACAGAAATTTCCTTTAAAGTCAGTATTCTCAGCAGAAATTGAAAATTCTATGCAATTTCCAAAAATCCATTGGAAGAAACAGGAATGACAAAGTCAAGTTTATCTTTTCCAAAAATACCTCAAAACAGTTTGTTCCATACAGAACGGAATTTCCTATAAATTTGGTATGTCATGGACTCTATTTAAGGCATCATTAAATAATGAAAAATCAAAATGGCATATTAAAAAGTGGCTTTACCCAAATAATTGTGACATGTCTTAATAGCATTCTTAAGTATTTGGGCTGGATATTATATGTCTCAAGAGTGAGGCTTCTGAATATTTTATGTGTTCTTTATAGGATAACATTGCATATGACACGAAATACATTTAAGTATAAGGATTAGTGACAAGTAACAAGTGACTTTTGGTTTTGGAAACACATCCCACCTTACTTAGTCCATGAATAGATGTACTAAAAGGTCTGAGTGAAGATGGTTCACATCTAATCACACTTTTGTATTTCAAAATTTTGAATGGGTTTTGTATCCAAAAGCTACTTAAGATTGAATTTATGAACAATGTTTTTTACTCTTCAGATTCTATGGAAACTTCTTTGCTCCCTTAATTAGGTCTTGATCTTTTGTTTGAACGGCCTGCCAGTGGTTTTTTTAATCCCTTTTTCTGCTCTTTGAAATGGTTCTCTTAATCTCATACTTCTTTGGCTTAGGCCAACCCCTTGTGGGTTCCTTTGGAGAATAAATTCCAGTCCCCATTGCAGTGGCTGCTCACAATCAGAAGAGTTGGGCCTCAGTTTAGACATCTGAATCCTTCTTGAGCAGTATTGCTCAGTGACATCTACTGTAGGGGTGCCCCCTAGTAGCCACTCTTCTGTGACCCAAGAATTCAGTATTTGCAAGAAGTTTGTGAGAACCAAAACTGAAATTTAAATCAGTTAGGTTCATTTTCTTCTTCAGAAATCCAGAGATTTCTGCAGATTGAATCTAAGGCACCATTGTTATTTCCTTGCCACAGTTAGTGGGCTTGGGTTGGCTTAATTCAGCCTGGGTCAACCATTAGCTCCACTGTAGTCTTACAGCCATGTCCCTAGCACCCCCTCTAGGTTCTATGCAGGGCACTGACAACTGGCCCTCTATGCCTTTGCATGGAGGGAGATTATTGACTCTTATTTCCAGAGACATGTTGGGATTTTAGAGACCCTAAGGGTAATGGCCAAAGAGAGCCTCTTCTCCCATTTGAATCTCAATGCTGTGTAGACCCACCTGTGTGCAAAAGGGAGGCCTGAGATCTTTATCTTGTGTCTGCCCTGACAGCAGTTTTCTCCATCTGCTGTGAGACACAGCCTGCTTATCAGAAGGGAGGCAAGACCCAGCTAGTTTTTGTAGATTTTAAGCAGGTAAGGGGTGATTTTTTACCTTAAAAAAGTTTTAATTTGATAGTTTAAAACTGGCATACAGTCTCCATGGCCAGAGGCTACTTTATTCCTCTGACATAGATGACTGAGAAGCCTTGGAACATAAATATATGCAATAAGCCAGTAATTCTGCCTGCCTTTCTGCTGCTCCTACAGGGTATCTCAGTGCTGGCAAACAGAAGGGTAATGGGAATTAGAAGGAGGGGAAAAACAGCAATAAAAATATAAATCAAAGAAAGAAGGAAATCCATTTGCTCCTTGGCAGCAGAGACAGTGCTCGGCTAATCCTTGCTGAGTGCAATCCAATACTCCTTTATATAATCCTGTGCCGGTGGAAGAAAATTAAAGTTTAATGCAATAACGGCTGACACAAATCATTTTTGTTGCCCAGAAGCAGATTAAAGAATAGTTAAAATCATACAAATCTAATTTCTTTTTTGTTGTTGTTGCTTTATTCTGTAACATCTTGATGCTTTAATCCCTAGCATCAGTTTTTGATTATTAAACATATATTACCAACATAAGAAAGATTGTGGGAAAACAGTGACAGCCAGGAAATGATTTGTGCTCAAATGGTACATGTTAAAGCTCTTTCAAAATCCATAAATTTTTTATAGTTTCATAGAGGTCTGTGCCTTTAATCAATCTGTGTCAAGGGAATTTTAAAATAAGCATAAAGGTAATGGAATGCTATCAATCATAATTGGGACTGGAAAGAACCATCACAGTCCATCAGCTATCACTCTTGCATTGCGTGTGTGTGTGTGTGTGTGTGTGTGGTGCACACATGCATGTCAGAATGGTGCATTACCATTCTCTATTTTTGATTACTGCCATCAATGGGATAATTAGAGAATCTTGTAAGAGGACCATGTCTACCTATAAAGATAGATGTGAATTTTAAAAGACAACTTAATTGTGGCTACAATTTCCCTCTTTCCCTGCTCCCTGTCTTTGCAGAGACAGTGACTTACTTCATCAGAACAAAAGTGTTTTTATAAATAAAACTCCTACACCTTGTAACCTATATAAAATATCCCTTCCTAGATATAGTTGCTACAAAGGGTTTAGAATTTCCCTGCTCTACCCAAAGACCCAGGACCAACACAGTGAAAGGCAAACTCACACAGGTTTCTTCAAAACAAAATTTTGATGGGATGGGGCAGAAAATTTTTTTGCCAAAACTTCTGCTGGACTTAAGTAAAACTTTTGCTTTGATGCCATGGGTTTCCAGTAACACTCTCTAAGTGTTTTCCATAGAAAGTTCTAACATCATCTGTATTCCATTTCATGAGAACTTTGTGGTTAATAGGCATTATCTATATTTAGCTTATAGTGTCAGCAAGAGGTTTCCAAGGAAAGAGAATTCTGGATACATGGTTCCTATTAGTAGAATTTTTTTCTCTCCCTTTGACCTGAATCTTTTTATGTGTGTGTGTGTGTGTGTGTTTTAACTTTTATGATGGGAAGTTTCAAACACAAAATCAGAAAGTATAGTATCCCTCAACTTAATTATCCAGTAAGTCCAATTCCAGTGGATCTATACCTTTACCCATTCTTCCCCACCCCTGATTATTATGAAATTAATCTCTGATATCATATCATTTAATCAATAAGTATTTCAGCATATATCTCTAAATATAAGGATTCCTTTCAAAATATAGCCAAAAAGCATCATAGCAACTCAGAAATTACCAGTAATTTTAAAATACCATTAAGTATTCATTGTTCAAGTTTCCATGATTATCTCATAAATGTTATTTTTTATTTGATCAAATAAGAATTGAAAGAATGTTTCCAACTGCAAATGATTGATATGCTTCAAATACTTTTCATCTATAAGTTTCACCGTTTATTATATTTTAACCGCTCCCTCTCTCATTCTCTCTTCTTTTTAATACTTGTACAAACATCTGAATTTCACTGATTGGACCACTTGGTGTTATTTAACATGTACTTCTCCTTGGTATTTCTCATAACTTGGTTGTTAGGTCAATAGGCTTGATCTGTTCCAGAACAGATCCTCCTGGTTCAGTCCTCTTACTAGTTCAAATATTGATGAAGTTTGATGGAAGGTACTTTTGGGCCAGTCCTAAATTGGGTTTAGACACAATCATTCAATGGCCATGCCAGAAATAATTACAAACATTGGAGGCTTTGTATGGAAGGGTTTGTTTCAGAAAAGCCATACTGGGTTCCAGTACTCAGTGGTTGTCCTATATTACTCATTTCTTATTCCCCTCACCTAAGAACACTGTAAGCCCATTTTTCACTAAATTTATAGACACTTAGAATTTTGGATCTGGATATGATAATAGAAATTCTAATCTATCCTAAAATATTTACTTTTAATAGGACACTGTGGCCAAGAGAGAACATGTAACTTGTGCAAGATTGTATGACTTTTTGACACAAGCTTACTCTGAAATTCCCACCTTTACTAAATCCAGAGTTTGGCTTCAGTTCTATGAACTCTGTATCTTCTGCAATGTATTGTACACACTTTCATAGGGCCAAAATTTCATTCAGGGTGCCTTGCAACTTAGTGATCATTCTCCTATGGGAATATTATTGGTATAACAGGATTCAGTATTATTCTCCAATGAATTAGGTGATACAAATTGAATTTATTATTAAAGTTGAAAAACAAAACTCTATAAGCAAACGTATATGGTCAAAAATTTACTTGTCCCTCCATCATCAGGGACATTTAAAAAATCAGCGGTACTGTTGCATCACGTAGATACTAACAAAGCCTTGTGATTTATCATATTTAAAACTAAAACCCTTTTTTTTTTTTTGCCACCCATATCTAGATGGCTTGAGCTTTGAGAGTGGACCATTTCTGGTGGTAATGCTGACAATTTATGCTCAGCTGGTTCATAAACACAAGTGAAATGTGACTTCAACAAGTATAAAAAAAGAGCTTCAATTGATTAAATGCCTATTATATGCCATGCACTGTACCAGATTCTTTACACACTTGGTTTAAATTCACAGATGAAATGACTGTAAGAGGTATGTTTTTGGTGTTGTTATGATTAACATTTTATGTGTGAAGAATTGAGCCTTACAGAGTTTAGGCAGAGTTGCCTGAGCTTACACAGCTAATAAATGGAAATGCTAGGATTTAACCAGAGTTGTCTAAGTCCAGATCATATGGTTTTCTGCCGTGATACACTGCCTCTGTGATGGTGGGACTTTGAGTCAGAAGATATAGCTCTGCCTCTAATTATCTGTGATAAAACTGAGCAAATCACTTGCTCTTTGAACCTCAGGTTTATCATTTCTGAAAATAGATTAAAGAAAGAAATTATATTTGTCATTAGAGTCAAAGGGCTGGTATATGTGAATAACGCTTTAAAGATGGTAACGTGTTATACAAATGCCCGTCATTCTAATTTACCTCCTTATCTCTATCACACTCATGACAATCATTTTGCCTGGGTGAGTGATTAGAGGATTAGAAAAAAAATGAGAATCTCTGTCTCAAAATCTGGGTTGACTTCCCAAGTCAGTAACCCCTGAGAGTACTTGTGAATCTGGTGCAGAAGTTTGTATGGTTTTGCATAGAATGTGCAGTGGGTAGAGAAGCACTGATCAGATTCCCATTTAAGAAATGATTTGTTGGTCAGTTTCTGGGAGTGCTGTTGACAGTCAACAGCCAGCTCTCAGCCTCTATAGGATTGCCCCAGCTGCAGAAACCTGTGTCACCCAATAGTAAATCTTCTCCGGACCAGCCCAAATACAATGCCTAGTTGTAGCAAGGAAAGAAAGCCCAGCCATTCAGTCCATTGTAGGATCCTTTTATGCATGTACAATCCAGAACTACCATGTGGTTAGACAAGGTTTTGTGGGTCTGCACACAGTTTGACTTCTCTCTTAGATCAATCCTGCTTTCTCCTTCTCCCTTCCACAGGTATGCATCCCTAGTCATACCTAATCAATATCTGGCATGCTGTACACCATTTCATTGTCACCTTTCACAGAAACTAAACTGTGACAGACATGTATTTCCAGAAATATTTTCTTTTCATGTTGCATTCTAGGAACACAAACTATAATATGCCTGCCTATTACAAACAAAGTCTTTTTCGAATGTAATTCCTTTAGACTTCTAATAAAGTGCAATGTGTTTAAAAAAATGGCAAATACTTTCCAGTTTGGGTAGGGCATTTGGGGACTACTTTCTTTGGATAACTTGAATAGAAATCAAAAAAAATTTTACTGCTGTTTGCTGCAATGCCTGAATGTATCGACTGGATATCATCAGTAACAATGCCCACAACACCCAGAGCACGTCATCATTCAGTTCTTCCTTTCTTGAGAAAAGAGGAAAGGGTCTTTGTTGGTAGATTTAATATTTTACTTGAGGTTGTTTGGATTTGACTCTAAGAATTATAGTATTGTGACTGAGAACCAAGCAGTGAAGGTGATGATTTCCAAATACAGTGGAGGAAATGAAACGTAGGAAAACGATAGAATTAGAACCAGGCTAGAACCTTGTTGGTGCTCCAAAATGTGCCTAAAATCAGGTAGATGGGATTAAAGAGAAAGAAATCATTGCACAAAATAAGGAAAAGAGATTATGCTAATAAAATATGGTTGGAAAGTGTATATTCTACTTTATTTATTTCTTAAATACAGAAGTTTATTCATTTATTTGTTTCTAAATACAGAAAAAAAAATATTATAAGGAAGGAATGGCTTCTTATTTCACCATCACCTTTTTTCCTAGCCAAAAAAAAAAAAGAAAAGTAAAAGAAAAACTTTGTAGAACAGCAATTATAAAAAGCAAATTTTAAAAACTCAGAGTAAAGACAGCCATATTAAGAAAAGGAAAAGCTTACCTTTCCTTTAAGCATCTGTCCCTTAAAGAAGCAATCTTTTTGGGAAAAAAATTAGACATATATCATTGTGTATGTGCATTTATGTGTTTAGCTATCTGTATTTGTATGTGTGTATGTATATATAAATATGTATATATTATTTTTTCTGATTATATTACTAAAACAAACTACCCCAAAATTTAGTGGTTTAAAACAACAATAATTTTATTATATCTTCTGATTGTGTTTATTAGGAATTTGAGCAGGGCTCAGCTAGGTAATTCTTCTGCTCCACATGGCATTGATTGGGCTTCTAGGAAATCTTAAGTTGGTGGCTGATCTGGTCTGATGTGCCCTCTTACGTGGCAGCTCAGGGATTTCAGTGATCAGGACAGAAGGCAGAATTGGAATAGGGTTACTCTGTGTTCTCTATTGGTTAGCACAGTCACAGCTAGCCCAAATTGAAGAGGAGGGAAATAAGATCTCACTTATTGATGGCTGAGTGTTAAAATTGCCATTTGAATTTATTTTAACTGAGTATTATATATATTATGTACCTATTATATACCTATGTATATGTACATTCTGTATTCATTGATGCATTTATTTATATTCCACAAAAAATGCATATAAAAAGATCAGGCATTCAGTATTCATACAACCAAAGAGTATGTATGATGTAGGATAAACTATCAGAAGTAAAATTCCTCTCGATTTTATAAGGTATCATAGAACTATAACTTCTTATTTTAGAGTATAAGCCTCAATTACTCTTCATGACATTAAAGGAACATACAGTTCAGGACTTGAGATTGAACTCTGCCTAAATGTGGAAGCATTTTCTGCCTGCAACTATAGAAGACGCCTATTAAACTACTCATCTTATTATTCTGGATGTATTGATCATTAACACAAAGCAAACAACAGAACACGAATAAAGAAAAGTCTCATTATTGATTTTAAGGATTCTTTTCTGTTCCATTTGCTTTTCATTTTTTTAGCATGCTGTTACATGATACTCCTACAGTTTGGCTCTAGGGAAACTGTGATAAATCACAAACAGTAAGTCTCAAGTCAGTATTTACTAATTTAGGCAGTAAGTTGGCGTGTCTTAGCTAGCTGTAAGGGAATTATCGGAGGTGAGAGTATAAGAGAATAAATTCTGTGTAAAAGTGAATTGAGTTTTTCCTCCCTCTCTTATAAATCTACTCTAAGTCTTAAGTACTGCCCCTCCTCTTCACTCCTTCAGGTCATTCTAAATGGTAACTGAGCTGTACAGGACTAATGGGACTGCCTGATGACAATTTAGAGAACTGTCTCTTCCTTATTGTGACCTTTCTTCCCCATCCTTATCATCAGAGAGGGGGTTGTGTGTACTCAAAACTTCTCTTCTTGTCTCTAACCTCAATGACTCACTCCCTGAATCACACACAGACAATACATATAGTTTTGTCCATCCTCTTCCTCTTTCATTCCTTCTCACTGTCTTAGTTCCATTTGTTCATAAACACAGCAGATATACAGAGAGCTTTCCATATTTGTATGAAAGACAATGCACACATTTTAAAGGAAAATCATTTATATTCAAAGAAAGCACTGTTTTTAAACTCTGATGAACTATATAGAAAAACAGTATTTCTAAGCTCTATTGCACAGACTTCATGGCTTTATCAGATAAATGGACTACTACCATGATTTAATAATAAAATGTATGCTACTACCAATGTACTTGAAAAGTAATGAGGCCACCCTCACTCATTCATCAGCAGATATTTATTTGAATGCCTCTTACACACTGGCTACTGTTTTAGGAACTTGGGGGTATAATACTGAAGAAGCAGACATAGTTCTCAAAAAACTTATATTCTATTGTTTATGTGCATGTAGTTGGCTAGTCAAGGAGAGCATTAAGCTTCTTTCTTAATCTCTGTCCAGGGCATTTAGGTTCTAATCACAATGGCCAGCCAGCATTCACAAGGCCTCAAATGTCATCATTTGGTCTAATCATGGCCTGGGATTCTGAGGTACAACCCACATGCCTCTGTATTGTCTTTTGCTTCTGAAAACATTTCAGATTTTATATTTTTCTAAACAACATTTGGTGGACAACTTTGCATGTGTCTCTTGTGTTTCTGCACATCTTATGAGTGAGGCATTTCCTGCCCTTTGTTTCAGATTGTCTCTTCAAGGATATTTATATAGAGAAGAACCTTAGCCAATAGGGATCCAATGTCTCCCTCAGTAGCAGAGGACAGGCATGCTTCCTGTCCAGTATAATAAAGATGATGTCTCCCTCTGGAGTAAAGGGCAGGCACGCTTATTGCTCATTATAAAAGATTCAAGTTCCCTAAGTTCAGGGTTCCTTTCTCATAATGCAACCCTCTGTGTGTGCAGGTGTCTTCTGGCTTTCTTCATATTCCCCTATGAGAATTTGGCTTCATGGAATTGCTGCAGAAATGCTCTAGGCAAGAATACTCTAGCTACTGCAATTGCTGTGAGTTATAAGCTGTCCTTCATCTATGACCCAGGAGTCTTATATCTCCTGCCATCATCCATGAAATTTGGCAGGATAACTTGTTAGCTTGAAAATATGTAAAAATCTCAGACCCTTCACCGTTCTCGAAGGCAACTTTGCCAAAGAAACGATATTGAAATGAATGCTATTCCAAAGGTGTTACCAGTAAATGATTAGTCACTACTCCAGAGTTTAATAGAGAATGAAGCAGGGAGAAGTAGGGGTGATGTTCCCTACCTTCCAGTTCTTGAGAAGTGTTCCCATATGTATGCTCCACACTCAGAGAGGAGAGTGGAGTCATAGCTCTGAGGACTAAAGTAAAATGTTGATATAGTTCCTTTGGCACTATTCTTTTTTGGATTGACTATCACCATGTACATTTTAATAAAATAGGTTCTCTAGTTTGATGCCTTCTTGAACACAAGTTATTCAACATGATTACAGCTTTCTGCAGAATGCAAGCCCCTCATTACTAACATAACTTACTACATTAAATGAGTGCTGTACTCTGGCTGCATTTCAGATGCCTTGGGAGCTGACAGTGAACTCTGCTGTCTCCTTCCGAGGTGTTGAGGGGCCACTTCACCAGAATGTGGTCTTATTCTTTTGCTACTTCCAACCTACAGACCCAGGTTTGTAGATCAATCAACTGAAGTTCATACAAACCCTGGGCCTCATTCTAACATAAAGAGGAGGGTGGCCTCTCCACATAGTAAATTGCACTAGCTTTGTGTCTGTTTGGCATCTCCCCGGGACTTTCACACTTTGGGCTGTATCTGACAGAGAGACGCGGTGGGTGTGATGTGGTACTCTCTTCATTTTCTAGATGCCTGACTCTCTTTTCCAAGTTTTACAAATGGCCTTGTGTATCATTTTTTATTAACCATAGAGTGAATCACTTTTCTGTGTATGCTCTGTTGTCTTTTTGGCAATGGGTATACCAATCATGTACTAATTACTAACTGATTTATTTTCTAAATGATGAGACTACTGATTTCTTCAGATTGTGTTTATTTTATTTCATTATTTATTTTACTAATAGCAATTATATAAATTATATTAGTGTATTATATTAATTACATTTTATATAATATATATTATATATTTTATGAAATATTCATTTATTATTTATATAACATATACAAAATAAAATGACACATGTAAAATAACATTTCTACCATATATACAACATATAACTAAAGATAATATGTATATATTTATATAAATTCAGATCACAAATATCTGTATATAAAATAATTATACATGAATATTTGCCTAGATAGATAGCAAGATGGATAGGAAGGTAGGTTTTGTTGTAGTGACAAATTTGCTTCCAAATCTCACTGACTTAAATCACAAATAGTTATTTATTATTCACACTCTGTGTCTAAAATGATTGATGAGAGATCCTCTTCTGCACAGCTTCTTGGGTTTCTAGGTTGAGCCATCTTGTGATTCTGCCGTATCCACATATGGCTTTCCGGGTGGGCAGTTAAAGAGAAGAAAGTCTGGAGAACTTGCATCTTCTCTTAATTGCCTCTGACCTGCATGGCACATGGAACTGCCACTCAAACTATTGGCCAAATCTAATTATGTGGCCCTCTGTTAACTGCGAAGGAACTAGGAAATATAGGGAAGCACATGAGATATTTGGTGGGCATTACTGCATCTGCCACAGTAATAACTACCAGAGCTGCCTGAGCAGTAGAGCAGTCTGCACGCCTATCTTTGGTATGGCGAGGATGTGTGTTTCCTATGGCATTGCAGTAAGTAGCTCAGCTTGAGTCTTTTTCCTATAAATCCCAGGAGGGATGCTCACCAGACAAGGTGACCCCAGAAGCAAGAAGGCCATGCAATACTGCTAGGAGTGGGAACTAAGGGGAGTGAAAATAGAATCATGAAATGGGAATTTGTTAGTTCCTAGAACTAACAAATCTGCCTCATGAGAGTCAGCATTTCGACACCTACCACATGGATGACATTGAAGCCAGGCAGTGTCTGCCAGAGAAGCAGGGGCAAACGGCAAGAAAGAACTGCAGTCCCATGTCCAATTAATTGACAGGCCCATGTCCTTTGCTCCCTTATTCATTCTCTTGACACCTGACATGAGTGGAGTAGGGCTTTGTAAAGAAGAGAACAAATGACCCCAGACCAAACCCATTTCCCAACCAATCCTGACTGCAAGATGCAGGTAGAGGGGATGAGCAGAAAAGCACATGCATGCATGCACACACACACACACACACACACACACACACACACACACACACTCTTTAGTGTTCTAAAGCTAAAGCCTCCTTGGCCATGGGGAAAGGAACACTTTAAATCAGATAAAGTATAGAATTTTAAACTAGACAGAACTCTTATTATGGTTGCCTGCATAGGCAGATGGACCACCCACCAAAAATTTAGTTGTGATTTTGAGTGATGACAGCAAACAAAAACACACACCAAGAAGGTGTGAAAAGATTTATTACTTACATAATTGAGGTCCCTGAAGGGAACAGGGCAGGTGCCTCAAACAGGTTCAAAATGTCCAGAGAACCAGGAAGGGAGACGGGCCTGGGTTTTTATTGTGGTTAGGGACTGTGGTTGGGTGAGAGTTCACCCATATATGTGCAGGTAGGGGCTGGTGTGATTTGACTCTCCCTCCCAGGTGCCACAGCAGAAAGCGCCCAGGCTTTCTTATCCACTTGCCCAGATGTGGGACACAAAGGGAAGAGTGAAGGTAAGCTTAAAATCTGTCACAAGCATCAAACATCAACAAATGGAGTCAGAATCCTCACTGCTACTCAGTAACTGAAAGTGATGGGGTATTGTGGAATCTCCCTGAGGCATTCACTGGTTGAGGGTCAGAGGAAAGGTGATATTTTGCAGCTGAAGAAAGGAAAGATGAGAATGCACATGTCACGTCCCCTCTGTGGCAGAATGACCCCTGGAATAGATTGAGACACAAAAGGCTGGCTGCCAGTTCTCATTGCAGACTTAGTCTATAGGTCAGTGCATGTCCTTGTTCCTATTGCTACTTAAGTGAGTTCACAAAGTTGAAGAGATCCTAAAAACTACTGTGTTCTTATTAAAGTGGAGCATCACCATATCAGCACCTGTCTGACCAAACCAGGACAGGAATGACCAGTGCGTAGGACTTGGGTATAAGGCCTCCATTGACCAGCCTCAAGGTGATGCCCTCCCACTAAAGCGTCAGATGTGATGTAGTCCTAGGGTTCGTGGAAAGCTGGCACATTAGGCCAGTGGCTGAGAGGTGAAAGACATCAGGGTATCTGCAAGCACGTTATGAACCAATGGCACATTTCTTCATAAGCGTTAGTGTCATCCTCAAATAAATTACTTAATTTAACATTTAATTAGCCATGTAGAATAGTTAAAAGGCTCACAGTGGAATTATTTTAAAGAAAACCTAGGTTAGAAGAGAGGAGATACTTCGGAAGGGGAAAAAGCCTGTATTATAAAATACAGTGTCTTCTTTTTTCCAAAGCGTTCAAAGGTTATTCCCCATAACCTTAACTTAAAACCTTCAGGTTTTTGGATTAAAGTGAAGTTTTATAAAAGCACTGTATTAAAGCAGGGATTCTTCCACCCCACTTCTTTTGTGATATATATATGTGATATATATGATATATATATATATATAGCAGTGGTTTTGAGAACATACGAACTGGCCGTAAGAATTCGTCTGGGTTTTGTTCCACTTAGTTGATTCTATTTTGGACCAGCTGTGAAGAGGGCATAATTTGTTGGTTAATACTCAGCTCATTGTGGTTGTTTGGTGAAACTGTCGGTGTCCTTTCCTCTTTGTCTAACAGCACCCTGTTTATACCACCATTAACGCACAATTCACATGCTATTGCCCCTTCAGAAATACATCTTCCCCCAAACAAGACTGAGCTTCTAGGAGGCAGAGAGGAAATGTTTTCTAAGGTTGAATTTCACCAATTAGGACAAGGATTATTTGTTGAACAAATGTAAGAATTAATGAGTGAATGAATGCATAGATACATAAATGCATGAATGTGATAATTACATAAAGGAGTTCAAAATAATTATGAAACAGGCAGAGGACCAAAGTCAGTCAGTAGTTCTTTTTCAAAGAGAGCTTATATGACCATTATTCCCAAAGAGTTGCTAACACATCCAACACCATAAAAATCTGAGCAGTAAAACTTACATATAATGAAGGGGCCGTAAAAACCTCTGAAGATCTTTAGTGAAAAGCAGCTGCTAAAACATTCTTAACAGAGAGAACATCCTAAGAGAGAAGTGGTAAAGCATGCCATATATGTAACCAAAAAACACATATGTGTCATATGAGAAAGCTTTTCAAGTAGAAACTTGTTAAACATTTGTACTATACTTTTTACTCATTTATTAACTTGGATTCCTGCCTAACACGGCCGTATTTCTCTTCTTTGAAGAGTTTTATGCTTGTCTATCTATTTATCTGAATATCTATGTTCATACCACGTTTGTTTTTTGTTTTCTGGGCTGTTTTTTTAACTCTATATAGTGTCTCCTCTACCACATCACACACATTGGTATTTAATAAAGATTATTTGAGCATGAAAATTTGATTACTGGCAAATGGCAGTTGAATATTCAATAGAAGATGACATCTTTGCATTTAGATGTACATTCGTTTTTAAAATGCTAACCAGAAATAGTTGGGGGGGGAAAACTTTAAAGAATGAGCTATCATGTTTCTAGGTTATGTCGGCAATAATTCTCTACTATATTAGTTCCTTCAAAGGTGAATGGTTTTTGATTATGATATAACCTTAACTTGCCATCTGTTATGAAACGGTGTATGAAGCTTAAACTTAGGCTTTTCAGCTTCACAAATTCTCTAACAATTATGAACTCTTACTGACTCCATAATTAAGTCTAGACAAGGTTAACAATCACCTGTCATTCTGTTCATGTAATTGTTCATCTGTGAACCTCACAAATTCTTGTAATTGTGATATTTGCTTTGAAAAACAAACATTCTTATAACCTTTCAGGGAGTGATAAATCCTATGACAAATCAGGAAGACTTTTGGGGCTTTCCAAACCATCTAATTCAACTCTCTGACCAATTCCTGGAACAGAACCCCAAGTTGAAGAACATAAAGATTAAGGAACTTTTTCAAGATCAACTCTGTGTGGGGTAGATTTGGGGTTAGAACTCATGTATTTATAATCCATAATTCTTGGCAGTGTCCCACACAGGTTGAACGGGAAGATATTTTATAAACGAAGATGAAATTTACCCATGGCAAAGCATTGAAGGGCTATGCTTATATGAAGCAATATTCTTGTGATTATGCTGTTATATGACTTTTACACAGTCAGATAATTTACAGAAACTTGCTGCTGTGGGCAGCAACTGCCATTGCTATATATGATTTGCTGAGTGTTTTTCTTAGTAAAATATATACTTTGATTACCAGATAAATTGTCAGTATCTTATGAATTATATGCTCATATATAGTTCTTATGAACTGTAACTTATTTTCCACATAGTGCTCAGTAGTGACCAGGAATTTAATAATAGTCACAGGTGTTTGCCTCTGATATGAGGAGCTTTTACTTTTGGAAATGTTAGACCTACTGCCATTAATAAGGAAGCCCTTCTTAGTTCAGCCCAGCTCAACTCAGCTCAGGATCTCTCTCTCTCTCTGTGTCTCTCTCTCTTCCCTTCCCTCCTCCCCTCCCTCCCTCTCTTTTAGTAGAGGCTCAACTAGTGGCAGGTGGAAAGAAATTCTAATACAGAAATGTTTGACCCCAAACTCTGTGCTCTTAGCCAGTTTTCTGTACTGCCATCCACATGACCTGCTCCGCCAGCCTCACCGGGCCAGCCTGAGCTAACAGCCACCTCCAGTAGCCTGGTGCATACAACTCAGGATCCTTGCTCAAATGCACCACAACCTAGGACTCTCTCTGATCCTGTCCCCATCATGCAGAGTGGGAGACAGAAAGCTTCTTGTCATGAGTGTTCAACATTTCCTTGATCTTCAAGATTATTTTCCCCCTGAATGAAAGCCTTCTGGAATCAAATTTTCAGAGTCACCAGCAAGCAACTCTGGTTCTCTAAAATATGTTCTTTCATGATGAAAAGCCCCCTTTACCACTGAGACCTTCCCTTCCCACATATACTAAATACAATCCAGTTTAATGAGAACAGGTCTCGCCAATCACAGGTCATAAGTGAATAAGTCTTTACACTGGGTGCATCTGACATATTAGAAATTATTCTCAGAGGAGGGTTATCAATTTAAAATGTACAATTTGCGGAGATATACTGCTGGTTCTACTGCTGAGCTGTTCTTTCTGACACAGTCAAATGTGTCTTTCCAAAGAACAGGGCTTCACATTGCAGGTCAGGGCATGGATATGTGAGGTCAGAGAATAATCAAAAAGCCGCCCCGTGATGCAGCCTTTCATTCTCTCATTTGGTCATTGTCTTCCCCTTTCAGCCTTTCAGAAGAAGAAAAATATTATTCCTATATCAGTGTCTAAAAGAATTACATTGGGCCCATTTAGACAGGAATTCCAGCAGTTCGGAGTTTTCTTGCCACTATATATTTTTTAAATACTATTTTTATTCTGGAATTCCTTCCTACCTATCTCCTTTTCCTCACCCCCTTTTCTTTCATTGTTTATTCCTCTTCTCCTTTGTTTCCTCACTCGTTTCTTCCTTTTGCAAACTTGTACTGTGTTATCGCCTATATTCTAATCCCTAAGGAGATGCTGGCTTACCCCTGCCTTCATGTGGGACTGCTTATGGGTAACACATGGTGTCACAGGAAGAAAGGGAGAGAATGGGGAGGCTTCAGAGCAGTGGTTCCCAATCACAGCTCCAATTAGAATCACTTGGGAACTTAAAAAACAAATTGCTAGGGATAAACCCCAACATCAAATCAGAATTTCTGCAAAATGGTGGCTGGGTGTTTTCTCAGGATTCAGAACCACTGCGTTCAATGGAGAATGGGAAAGGAAAGAGGAGTTCGAGAAACAGGGTAAGCGAACCTTCTGGTGTTTCCTACTTGCCTATATTTCCTGCAGGTGGCCTAATAGCCTTTTAGATCAGGAGAAACTAGCAACACAAATATCAGTTGGCTTTCCTAAAGTTAACAAGGCAAAATATCTTTAATTCTTCTACCAATTTACACTGTGGTGATTACAAAGCAATCTATTGTCCTTTGGGAATGCGGGTTACAGGGTCCCTGAGCTGGCTGACCTCTGCTATGGTGATTGTCCTCTATATGAGTAAGCAAGGCTCACCTGACATCTCTTAACCCAGGCAGCCCACTTGCTTTCTGGAATGGTAACTTCTGTTTCATGAATTTCAAATTGTAAGGACTAAGCTTCATAGGGAAAAGCAAGTGTTGGAGACTTGAAGGGAAAGCAGTTTTCCCTTAAATGGGTAACAGAACTCCAGGTATCGGTCAGAAAATATTTGCACAATAGAGTGTCCAGCCCATTTTATGGAGGAAATTAAGGCAGCGTTTAAGTGACCCCCCCAAACCATTCTAAGTCTTCCTAAGACTCAGATCTCCACTTTTCGTGTCTCTGTTTTGGTGCCGTGATGCCTAGTTATGGAACAAACCATGTTTTTAATACACTACAAGTATCAACCATGAGAATGGAGAAGGCAGTCTCCATTAACAGGAAAAAATGTATTTATTTAACCCGTATATATTGGAACACAGAGACCATTAAGCTTAAGTCAGAGTATAACTAGGAGGGCAAAAAGCATGATTTTGGACTTGAGGAAGCAAAGTAATTGCTCGGCTCCAAGGAAGGAATGGAAGGAAGGAAGGAACGAAAGGAAAGGAAAAAAAGCAGTAGTAGGTAGTTTTGTGGACTGGCAACAACCCCAAGGTGTTTTGTGGATCTACATTGATATGATAATGACCACAGTTCTCAAATCATAGAGTGGGTAGTGCCAGCACAGTAGAGCCATGGTTGCAAATGAAACACAAGTAGAGGCAAACAGACACATTCCTTAAGGGGATACACGAGGTATTAGCTGAGAAGCTATGTGCTTTGTTCGGTAATGGAAATTATTGGGTATGGCTGAGTTACAGTCGAGACTATGAAATGCCCTTGCTATTTTCAGGCAGGGTACAGGATGTAGGAGAGAAGGGGAAGGGAAGAGATGTGACAAAGAGTGGCTAATGTGCAGATCTCTTGGCTGTAATAAATTCACAGTGCCAGTTTCTGTGGAATTGGTTTTGTTCTTGGTTGAGCAGATAATACAGATGACATAGGTAAGCACTAGAGGAAGATGCTTGCAGATGTGATTTTAATGTCCTGCTTGGGGGACCGACTGTTTAAAGGTCTTGGCTCTTTCCAGCCTGAATTGGGTTGCTCTGATGATGTTCAAGGTCAAGTAATCCAGAACATATTGATGTTGACTTTCATTGATCTCTGTAAATGTCTTACTGGGGCTATAAGGCAAGATCACACTTCAACTGGCACACGTGAAGTTTTCCATCATGGAAGTGGGTATTCCTATTGTCAGTAAACTGGGAATAGATAATTACTAGGGCAGGAACATGGCTTGAAATAAATCATTAATCATGAAAAAGAAAGATACTCCTTCTTTTTCTGGACTCTGCCATGGATGGTCTTAGACTACAAAGCCTAAGTACTCAAAATATTCCTTTGAAATGGGTGAACTGATCTCAACTGGGTGGAAAGAATGTATAGGCTAGAAAGAAAGTGATTTTTTGGGTGAACCAGAACATTTTCTTTTCGTAATACTTGCTGTTTAATTAAATCATTTAAAATCTTACAATCTGGTCTTAAAACTACTGTGGAGCATTAAGGAAAGAGCTTGCTTAATGCATGGAACTGTGACGACAAATGGAGATGTGCAATCCCCCCTCTAAAGACAGAGTGGTGATAGCAGAAACAGACATTTTTTACAGGATGTCCATACCCAGCAGAAGGTTGGTCTTGTCACAAGGGAACAGTGAGAGCAGAAATAGAGGACATGAGCCAAGAGATATGAGGGCCCTGAATCTGAACAACAAGGAAGCAGCAGTGGGAACTCTCCAAAAGAACTGGTAGGCAGTGTGCAAGCAATGGCTCTGAGTAATTATAAATTGGAGTATGCATGGAAATATAACTCAATTAGAGCCAAACCCGTGAAGTTTCTACTCTGATTGGCAAATATCCTTATAAGATGATCCAGGAACCAAGCAAGTACTCTGAATACACTGCCAAACATTGTCATCTGCTGTCCTTACAAGCCAGGCCTGGTAATAAAAACTGCTAACAAACCTGTATTACATGCTTTTTATGTGCCACATAGAGTGCTAACACTTTAAAATTCTTATGATAACATTTTAAGTTTTAAATCATGAGCCTTTTTTTGTCTGTGAGGAACCCGAGGCTTTAAAAGGTTAAAAAAATTGCCCAAGATCAACAGCTGGTAAGTGGTGGAGCTGGGAATCAAACAGGCATGACTTGTTCTAAAGCCTGAGCTCTTGACCACCATGCTATGCTGTCTATTAAGGCACGAGGGTAGCGGGGAGGGGAGGAGAAAGATGGATGGAACTAATACAATACAATGCCACAATTTTAGGACATATCATCATTGTAATCACATTTTAGGGCAAAGAAAGAAATAAAATTTAAAGTGTTTCAATTACAAGATACCCCCTGCTTTCCGAAATATTAAAGTGAGAAAAATGAATTTCATCGAATGTGGGACATATGGTATATTAAGCGCTTCCCATATTTCAAAGCCTTTGCATTTTATTTAATTTTCATAATGATTCTCAAGGAAGTAAATGACTCACTCAAAGTTGTATAACTGGTCAGTGATAGCAACAGAATTTAAACCCATATCTGAGTATTAACTTAATATTTAGAAGGTACAGAGCCTCCATTCATATTTTTTTTCTCCTTTGAAAGAATCCCATGGCTCCACACTTGAAAAAAATGTTCTTAGCCGTGGTCTCTGTAATTGCTGCTCCTGAAAGCAATGTAGGTGAGAGTTCTACAGTCACCTTCAGACGTTTTGGATGCATTAGAGAAAATGATAATAGCTTCTGCAATTTACCTAGTAACCACCACTTTTAGGAGCTTTCCTTTAGAGACAAGTTACTTATGCGATTTTCAGCCAGTTTGCTTTGGAACCTAACACTGAGGTTGTTCAAGGGATCATACGTGAAGAGTTATTATTACTTACCTAGAGAAGATATACATATATTTCAATGTGCCAGTTTGCTTCAATGTGTAATACTCTTGCTGGGGTATATAGACATAGGAAACTCAAGAAATGCTTTTGGAAAAAATAATTTAACTTAAATTGGTATTTATTACCCTTATGGTTAAAAGAGTTAAATGTAACTTCTTAGAAGTTGCTTACTTGTAATGACTGCATTATCTTAAATACAAGGAGTCTTGTCACACGGAGTAACAGAATTCTGGAAAATTTAATTGCCACGGAAGAGTACTTATTATAGAAAGTCCAAATGGATTGTTGAAAACTGACTACATCATATATGTATGTATGTGTGTATGTATGTATGTATATACACACACATGCATCTACATGTACATAGATATAAACACATACCCACACATACATATACACACAGAGGAAACATTTGAACTCCAAAAAAGGTAGTGGATATTAAAGTCTCCCTAGATAAATACATGCATACCATATCACAGTCATAAACACATGAACTCATATGTATACACATGCATATACATGCACACCCCCATCAAAAAATAGTCCTGAAAAATTGACTGTAAATTAAAATTTTTATTTAAATTGATTTAATTAATTTGATGAGCCAATATTTAATTGAATGACTTCTCATTTTAAATTTTTCTTGCCCTCCCTTCTGTTTTAGTTTTTAAATTTTTAAAAATTTTATTTGAAATATTTTAATTGAGATATAACTGACAAAATGACTTCTTTTTTAAAATGTTAAAATTCTTTGGGCAATTTATATGATTTACAAATAGAAGTGTATGTTTAGTCTTCTCAGAGCAAGGAATCCGTATTTTAAATATATACATGTATTACATTTGTTCCATCAATGTCAGTCACTCACGAATATTTATTTATTCCTATATACCGACCACTCTGCCAGGTATTGGAGGAGCTTTGTGTGTGTGTGTGTGTGTGTGTGTGTGTCTATATATATATATATATATATATATAGACACACACAGAATTAAGGTATGAATTTGTAATGAGAAACTTATTGAAATAATAAAAATTCTTTCGTCTCCCAGCAGTCTAGTGGTCCTTGGGAAGCTATTAACTACATATGGAACTGAGCTCTCCTGGGCACTGTTAGCCCAATCTGTCCTTAATCTCAGTCCTTTTGTCTAGCCCAGACATTTATACTTGACTCCCACGTTCAAATTCAATTCCATAGCTAGATAGTCCAATATATTCGCTTTAAAGTCCACCCTCCAACTTCAAAGTCAAGACAGATTGAGAACATTATTCCAAGCAGAAAAATACATGTTTGAATCTTTAAATTTTTTATTGCTACTTGTGACTGCATAGGAAATTTAAGGATAGGTGAACTAAAGACACCTGATGAAGAATGCTTCAATGCAGTTTAGCCATCACTTCTCTGTGTGTTCCAGATTGTATGCTTTTGAAAATCCTTCAACAGTTAAGTAATACCAAGAAATTGGCCCCCTCAAGCAATAAATTACTTTGATATTCATCACAACACAACAACAAACTGGCTGTCAAGTTTGGCAACCATTTGAAAAGAGACGGGCCTCTTCTCTGAACTCTGAATGGAAACATTATTTTCCCTCCACTAGAAGCCATCATCACTCTTTCACCATAAGGAAGGTCACACCATCTTTCACAGAAGATTTGCCTGCTTGTAATTACTGCCTGCAGCGTACAGACAAATGCAATCTTTTAAAATGCTAACTGTGTTATACTTATACCCAAGGGATCCTAGGTACAAATGTAACACGGCCTCACCAGTTTGTCTTAGCGAGACCTTACAGTGCTGATTGAAAACAGCTGAACTAAATCAACAGTTACCTTGAGCCAGGGGCCTTTGGAGAGCAATTAGAGTCAAGGCTTGGGTTTTGAACCCAATATGCTCTGTCAGTCTCAATGATTTGTGTTTGTTGTACTCAGTCTCATTTCCTGCATGAAATATGAGGCCGTATAAAGAGGAAAAATTCCCAAGATTAAAAAATATTTGACCTCAGTGCATTTGTGAGCATAGAAGTACACATGTCTAAATGACCATTTGGGTTTGTAGTACAAAGTTCTATTGATGTTGGCAGCCCGAGCTTCCCAGTCTCAAAGCCACATGAATGGTTTCGAGTTTCAGCCAAAAAATGTTTTCCACATGCTTTAGTGTGGGCCAATTTACACAGTAGATTTTGTGGAGACTGTGGCCAAGCGCTTCATAAAGGGCTGCCTTCTCTGGGATCAGGGAAACCACAACAGACACATTGCTAATGCAATCTAATTATCTGCTTGAATATTTTTCCAGATGTATCCAATGTCTAAAAATACTGCAATAAAAAAGGTATTATTTGGCTCTCTCAACTGAAACAGTGGCATAAAGAACCTGTTTGTCTAGAGGGAAAGTTATGACATTCTACTTCAATGACTGCATTTAAATCAGTCGAACAAAACAGTACCCACAGGGTGGGCCTTGCTTTCTGTTTGAATGAGGCTTCTAAACTGAGACCTTAGTATAAGAGCTCATTCTTTTATATAAAGGGGTGACCCTCTCACTTATAAGTTAATTCCTCTCATTTGTGGTTTCCTAATTTGATTGAGGTTGGTTAGTGTAATTCATGACAAAGATATCCCATGCTTTTTCTACTCAGCTCGTGGTACGCCTCACCCGACAGGACAGCAGACCGTTTCCTTCCTGTCAGAGGAAAAAAATCATTTGACTAATAAGTTGAGATTTTTACCCTGTCCCCTTACAAAAACTGGCTGCTCTGAAGGTCTTAATGTTTCCCTTTTGTTTTCCTTTGGCAGAATTTATTTTGGTATAGCAAGCCCCATACTTCAGCCTCGTTTCCTTTGTGTCATTTGGATCTCAGCTTGTCCAGCAGATACATGATGTTATGCCAGGTTATTGTTCAAGTTGTTGGCAACAATGCTCATTCCTAACACATCCAGCGGCCTGGGAGAACACAAGCACATTCAGTAGGAGTTTGTTGAACTAAATTGAGAGGTCAGTTTCACCAACCCATGTCAGTACATACCCTTGTTTTAACAGAGACTTTAAAATGAACTCTAACATTTGGAATAAATAACCAAGGCTAAACAAAACACACACACACATTTTTCCAAGAAACTGAAAAAGTTACGAAAAAATTTTATCTTTGGCGTTTTTTTCAAGCCTCCTTCTAGCAAAAAGGGCTGGAGGGGCGATGCATTCTGCATTACACCTTTCAGGAAGTAATAAATCAGAGGCAAGACATACCTTCACGGCTTTAAATGGTCTCAGTCACAACCACAAAACCACTTTGCCAGCTTCTCTCATTCCCATACTGCACCAATGGGTGAGCAGAGATACCCAACACGGAGATATCTTTAGTTACACGCTGAAGTTGTGGCTGAAACTAAAAAAGAAGAAAGCAGGGTGCCAAGAACTTCTGTGAGCTAATGGTGAGCAAGCAAGTCTCCCCAGGCTGGTTCATTCCATTTTCCTTAATTGAGCTCTTCTCCTTGCAATAAAAGTTTTCACTGATTGATTTATCTCTGTTGTTTCTTGAGAAATCTTGAAACCGTATCTTCATTCACTCCATTGTTGTTGTTTTTTATTTTTTTTCCCCCTCAGCTGGGATATGGTTTCAAATTATGTTCATAGTTCCCTAAAAGATGTCCTTAGGGAATGAAGTCACTTGGGTTTTCCAATTAGAAAAAATAAACGGTTTCATTCCTCTGGCAATCCTTTTTTGTTATATGACCCCTCCCCCCATAGCAATATATGATTATCTTATTTCCGTGTATCATCAGGATGTTCTCAGGGAAGTTGGAGGCAGGCAAGAGATGGAATGAGAGGCTACTCACTTTGGTAAATAGAGAACATTTTATTTAAAAGTGGAGTTTGTTTCAAATGTTTATTTATAATTCAGTTGTTTGAAATTCAGTTTGTGAATTCTTATAGAAGGAATGTTATAAACAGGCGCTAGGTTCTCACGAAGATTTTTTTAACCCATAACGAAGCCTGTAATATATTCAAAGTATTGTATTAGGATAAAAGGTCTTCGGTTTATGAAAAAATAGTTAAAGAAGACACTTTAGATGATACAAACTTTATGTAACACTTCATGAAGTGGACAGTCTCCTTTCAGAGAACTGCAAAATGGGGTGGAAGGCAGGAAGCTTTTATAGGATAAAGAATAAGGAAAAGAGAGACAAATAGAAAATACCTGATTGGTTGGGGCCACGTAGTCAACCTTATTTGGGATGAGAAGGCCCAGAGTTGGCTTGGGATTTGGGGATTGGCTGACTGGATATACTGCATTTCTGAGCAAGAGGCAGATTTACAGAGACACAGACATTATCTAACTTGCATTTGCTAATGTGGCACTCCAGGCAGGAGCAGCTCCATCTCTGGACTGGAAAGTTATTTCAACAGTTTCAAGATGCAAACCTGTATCCCATTTATATAGGAGTCTTGGGGCATGAGACCAAAGAGTAAGGGAATAAGAAGGGAAAAAAAGTTTCTTCTGGCATTCCTGGTTGGGTTATCCCAAGCAACATTTTGGAAGAGACAAAGCTGATTTGGCACCCTTTTCCAAAAACTCATAATTTTTCTCTTACTTTTTCACAATAATTTTTCAGGTCTTAGTTGTTTCATGTTCTCTTAGACTTTTTTTTTTAAATTGTGAAACCCTCCTTTCCTGTTGTCTTAAGTGTAGAGCCAGTTATGTACAGTTTTTCACTTACCTTGATCCAAACAGTTTGGTTTCATCAGAAGGAATGCCTAGTGACCAAAATAATTTGTGCTAGAAAGGAAAGGATCAATATGGTAGAGTAAGAGGACATGGAGCTTATCTTCCTCCATGAACACATCAAAAATACATCTATATGTGGAACAATTCTCACTAGAAACTAACTGGAAACTGGCAGAAGGACTCTGATACAACCAAGGCTTTAATAAACATACACATAATCATGTAGGAAGGGAAGAAAAATGATCAGATAGAGATCTCTGGGAGGGGAATCATAGGAAAAGGGAGTATACGAGGGGAGTGAGCAGTGAAAGCCACAGGTTGAGTGCCCCAGTCCTGGGGTCCTACTTGGGGGAGATGAGCCCCCTTGGCTGGTTGGAGGACTTGCTGGGCTAACGGTGGATGATGGGAAGCCTGGACTCCACTCCTGAAGAGCACATGCATGCTGACCTGCCCCCGGGGCAAAACAGCAGATTCACAGATATAGAAAATATCTGTGGTTAACAGTGGTGGTTAACAGTGGGCAGACAGAAGGCAGGAGGGGCAAGATAGGGGTAAGGGATTAAGAAATATAAACTACTATGTACAAAATAGTATATATTTTAGAGCACAGGGAATTGTAGGCATTATCCTGTAATAACTTTAAATGGAGTATAATCTGTAAAAATATTGAGTCACTATGCCTGCTGTACACCTGAAACTAATATGCTATTGTAACCGAGCAGGATCCTATAGAACCTTCCTTGGACAGACTCCTCCCCCATCTCCTTTGCTGTAGCTCCTCTCTAAAGCACCCAGATAATAGTATTTCATGCATATTCCCTGAGTTTTTCAAATGCTAAAAACCACCACCAAATGGAAGAAATTAACTGCTTTAGGATCATGAGCACGTAGCCCCCAGACATTCTGGCACCTAAAGATTGATCACAATTAACCAATCTGAGAATTGTGCACAGCTGATCACATACCTTGGTATCCCCCTCCCCGACTCGGCCTTTAAAAAGGCTCACCTGAAACTGTTCTCTGAGTTCTGGGTTTTTGGGCCCAGGAGCGATCCGTTCCCGTCGCGCAGCCCTGCAGTAAAACTTCCACTGCTCGGGGCTCGTGGTTTTCAGTACCATTTGGCCTCAGTGTGCTTCAGACACAGGAACTTGTGCTCGATGACAAAATTGTAAATCAACTATACTTTAATATATAAAACCGTACTGAGGTAGGAATAACTTCTTAATAATCTCATGCTATTTGTGTTTTTAGGAAGTGTGCAAATTAATCCCAGATGATCTTTAATTTGTTCATTTCAGGCAATGAGATAAAAGTGAAAAAATGCAACAACTTCGGAAAAATAAGATTTGGTGTCTGGATCCCAACTCAGAGGCGGGGCCGGCCCAGCTGGCAGCTTTGCTCTTGAGGTAAGCGTTCCGACTTTTCACATATGAATCTCACCTTAAAGTTCTGCATTGCCAAGAAGGGAGTTTTTTAGGGAAGCTGTTCCCATCTCTGAGTTCCTTTATCTGCTGTGTTATTAGTACATAGGACAACTGTGAGCCCAAGACTGACTATAGCAGAAAGTAAGGTGGAGCTCTGAGATCTAAATTTCAGTTTTAGAAAACGCTGGCCATAACCTTCATCATTGTTTTGGGCAGAGCCATGATATATATATATATTTTATTAATTTGTCATAGAACAAGCTAAGAAATAAATCACTTTGAACTGAATTGCTAGGAACTAGACTTCCATGGGTCCTAAAATTGGCTCTTTTGGTTTTGAAAGTTTTGGTTTTGGTTTTCATGGTTTTAAAGATTGTAACGTGATACGAAGCAATGCCTCCCAAAGTGTAATCCATAAATCATTTGTGTCCTCCGGTGGGTTTTCAGCAAATTGTTTAGAAATTTCAGAAGAAAGAGTTTTTTTAAAAAACTTTGCTTACAGATATTTAACAAATTTAAAACGCAAGATTAAATTTAATTCTCACTGAGGTCTGCTATGTTCTTAGGTAGTCATTAGTAACCTGAAGGTAGCCCACAGGTTGCAAGGATTTTGATAATGAGGACTTAGCCTCCAATCAATAAATTGGCTGCAGTGCGTTCAGGTTAATTTATTTTCACATAATTACCACGTTACTGTTCACATTTGTTATATTTGCCTCTTTTTAAATTGTTACTATTGGGGTTTATTATTAGATTTCTAATTTTATTAAAGAAATAATAACATAAAAGTTTATGCAAATATGAAGATAGTTGTAAAAGTAGAGACAGAAATACAACACCACCATTACCATCTTTAGTGACCAGGTTTCAGAGTGAATGCAGAATATGATTACATATGTGCTGAGACAAGGGAAAAGCAGCCAGATATAAAAAGTGAAAAAAGGAAATCCAAAACTAAACAATGGAAAATTTTATTTAAAAAGACTAGCAATCATTTAATCCTGGTGTATAGTAAATTGACTTTTATAAAAAAACTTGGTTAAATAGTGGCATGAAGCCATCAAATCTTTTCATATAAGTATTATGTACCTCTCTGGTTTTAAAAATGATTTTTTCCTGTAGAAATATTTTCCAGTTTTAAGTTGCTAGATTTTATTGCTAAAGAAAATGGGGATATCAAAACTACAGAGGCATAATTCAGAAGTTGCATTCCTTGTGGCAAAAACAGGTATAGGTGCAAGTCATATTTTTTCAAGACAGCTGGTAAAACTAGCTAAAAGTTAGTAACAAATAATGAGTTCAAATGGAAAGCATAGGTACTGGCAAAATTTCCCTATCCTATGACACTTGTACATCATGGAACATTAATGGCATGTACTGTTTGTGGTCTGGGAGATAATTTTGCTTTTAAGTTGGCAAAACTACCAGTGAACAAAGTATGAATCAGGTCTTTGTGAATGTGTGACATGTACATAGAGAAGTGCTTGATGGTGTTTTTTGTTCTGTTAATCATTCAAATCTATACTTTGAGGACATTATTAGTCTGTCATTGGTGTTTTTCTGAAGCATGAGGTACATGGGGAAAAGAGTATTGGTGCTGTTACTAATAAGGTATCATGGCTGATGATCAACAATATGCCTCCTTATCTTGGTTTTGTGTTGAAGGAAATACAGAAATTGTGGGTATAATCAGATGGTGTATGTCTTTTTAGCTTAGTCTGAAAAACGAGATTATTCTTTTCCATACTGAAGTATATATGCTGAGTCCCAAGAGGAAATTCTCATAACTTTTAAAATGCTGAAATACAAATAGAGAAAGGTGCATAGCACATAAATGTACAATATAATGAGTCATTAGAAAGTGAACACCCTTCTAACCACTATCTAAGTAAAGAAATAGAATCTTGCTGACTCTGAAGAAGCACCTCTCTGCCCCTGGGTATCCCTTCTCAATCACATTTCCTTATGCCTTTTAGATTAAAAAACACTATCTTGATATGTATGATAATTCTTTCCTTGATATTCCTTAACTTCTATTGCTTTTGTATATAGCCTTAAATAAGATGGCTAATACTGACTGGTTTTAAACTTTATATAAGTGCATTATTTAAAAAAGTTTTCTTTCATTAAACAATATCTTTAAGATTCAATCCATTTGTTGTACAGAGCTCTAGTTTAATTGTGGTACAAAATTCCACAATTAAACTAGAGCTCTGTACAGCTTTACTTGTGGTACAAATTTACATTATATTAACAACCACAGTTTATTTACCCATCCTAACATCCTTACTTCCTGATGGTTGTTTTCAGCTATTGCAACAATTTCTGCCATGAACTTTCTTTTACGTGTTTCCTGACACACATGTGAATGTATTTCTCTAGGTATGTGCCCAGGAATGTAATGTTTGGTATTGTTTGGTCATAAGATACTGTTTTGTCAATATGGGTGTATGGGTAAGGACAATACTTTTTGAAAGTGGTTGAACCAGTTTTTATTCATATCAGCTCTGAGAATTTCTTGGTCTGTATCTTCAGCAACACTTGGCATTGTCAGACTTTTAAATTTGCCCACACTCATAGATATGTAGAAGGACATCATTGTGGTGTTAATTTGCATTTCAAGATGGAAATTATCAAGACAAATCCTTGAAATAATAAGTAAAATTTTAAATGTCTTCATAAAATTGATAATACCAGTAAAAATCTTTTCTATTTGAAATGGTTCATTCAAGTGACATAACTCAGTATATTCTCTAGTAGATTGAAACTATTATTTTAAAGTTGAAATGTCATCACTTTTAATGTTAACTATAACAGTGATATTTATCTGTTACAAAGGTAGTATCTGTTATTTTGATACTTTCTCAACACTTGATATTTTGCTTCATTTGTTAGAGAAATAAGTTAATGATTAATTTACTTCTTTTGAAAATGACATTCAAATAACAGAATATAAACACTTTCCAGATGTTGATATAGCTAAAGGATAGGGATAATAATCCTTTTACTTATGTTGCAGTTTGAAACTTTGAAGCCTCCAGTTTGTGTTCTGCTCACTGACCTCATTGGTAAAAGAGGACTGAAAATTGTATTCAGAGAATTCTTTCCATGTTTTTGGTTCAATGTGTAATAGAAATATCTCAAATTCTCTGACAGAATCTTCAAACGAATGCTAGCATTCTCAATGATGCAAAGAATAGTCTAGCATAGTAAATATAAATACTAAAAAAAGAAAACTAGGTACAGAACTTATGATTTGAAGTAAAAGAGTAATGTTTCTCTTTGTGGAGGATGCCAAACAAAACCATCCCAATCTTCAATAAGAAATGATACATTAATGATAATTATATCTTATATATCATGCTTTATATTTGTTTAAATTATTAAGATGACTTTTCAGAAAAAATCAATAATTATAATTATTCAGAAACATGATTAATTGGTCTATTGATGATTAAAATTTGATAGTCACTGGCACTTTATTTTATACCAGTGTTTAATAGCTGATGACAAGGATTCTAGGACTGACTTGCAGTTCAGTTTACTGACAATCTAGGGGAATCAATGCTTCTAAATTTCCATTTCTTGATCTGGAAAGTAGATATCACTACAGCTGCCCTAAATTCCTCATACTGTTTTGTCTAAATGAGATAATACAAAATTATATGTTAAGGACCATTCTGCTGCCAATTATGATGGAATACCTGGCATCTGAATAATTGTCCTATAAGAAAACTTTGAAAGTTGGGTAAAGTGAAACAATAAAAACAATTTAAAAAAATTTTTGAAGGCATTGGAGAACAACCAAAATAGCCAGGACATGAATGCTAAGATTCTAGAGAGAAGAGAATCATAGAAAAATGAGACCTACATTTTGTAGGCAACGTCCCCTCAAGGCATTTTGTGACCACTAATCAATACTTGAACAGGGCAAGATACTGAGAAATAGGTATAAAGTAACTACTAAGCTAATGAGAGATTATCACAGCTTCAGTATTTCCTAAAGAGGAGGAGCTCTAATAAACACCCTAGGATTTTAGCAGAGAACCCTGAAAGCCTGCTCCCTAAGAATAATAGGAAACCAGAAATAGACTAGCCTTTACTTAATCACGGCAGTATACCTCTATTCCGTGTGCCTGAGAGATGAAACCTAAACCCTCTCTGGAGGAGGTAGCATCACCCAGCAAAACTATGTAATTCATACACATCATTTAGCATTCACTCAGAAATTACTAAGCATGCCTAGAAACATAACCAAACCTACAAAAATCAAAAGAAAATAGAAACAATTGCAAAAATTATCCAGTTGTTGAAACTGACAGATATGAACTTTAAAATTATGACTGTATTCAAGAAAAAGGGGATGGGGATGGTAGATAATTTCACAGTAAATTAAATGAATTATAAAGATTTTTTATAGTTTCTTAACAGCAGATTAGACAAACATAAAAAGAATTAATAAACTAGAAGATAGGTTAGTAGAAAATATATAGATTGAAGCAAAGAGAGAGAGAAAAGATACTTTGAAAACCATAGGAGATATATAGGACACAGTGAAAAGACTGAACTTCTGTGTAGTTGGTATCCAGAAAGAAAACTGATACAGAATGGGAGGGAAGTTTCTTTAAAAAGATCATGGCCTAGAACTATCCAAAATTATTGGATGGCCCACTGAATCAAGAATATCTATAAATCAAAAACAAGGCAAAATCAGAGAACATCATAGTAAATCTGCTGAAAGACAAAGATAAAAAGTAAATCCTAAAAGCATCCATAGGATAAAAAGATACATTACCTTCAAAGGAACATTAAACTGATGGCTGAATTTTCAATAATATGATTTCTTAAGCGTTTGTAAGAATTCACCAAAGGATCTCCCAAGGCATGAAATATTCTTTGTGAAAAAGGTTTAAATTTATAGTAAATTTATCACAAATATAAGAAAAATTAGATTTTCTGTTCCTTCTGTCAATTTTGATAGTTAATTTTTAAAAAGGAATTTGTTCGTTTCTTCTAAATTTTAAAATTATTAGCACAGTATTTAAAATCATATAATGTAGAAATAAAACTGCCATTTGTAGATAGCATGATTGTGCTCATAGAAAATTATCAAAATGATCTATATATAAAGCACTGGGATTAATAAATTTAGTAAGGTAATTGGCTACAAGATCAATATATAAAAATCTATTATACTAACAACAACAAAAAATTTAATGAAATTTTTAAATGACATCATTTACTCTAAGAGCAAAACAAATGATTTAGGAAAAATATATCAAGAAAGCTGTATAAGACCTCTAAAAATAAAAACCTTAGAAAACATTGCTATGAGAAATTAAAGCCTAAACAAATGGTGGCTATATCGTGTTCATGGATTGGAAGATTCAAAATTGAAGAATGTTGATACTGTAGACTCAATAAATTATAGTCTATGGAGGGAGTGGTGGAAACTGATATACTTATTTTTGAACAAGTTTTGCAGAATAAGGACAAAATGAGAGTACTTATATTTCCAAATACCAAACCTTATTATAAAGTTAAAGTAACTAACTTATTGGTGTTGTATTGGTGTGGGAAAAGACACAAATAGAATATAGTAGAGGAACCAGAGAGAGAACCTACGTTTAAAGTCACCTAATTCATCATTGCAATGTAGTGGGGAAAGATTGCTCTTTCCAGTAAATGGTGTTGGATCAGTTGAATATCCATAGAGATTTTTAAAAAGAACTTTTACTTCGTATTTCACACTGCACATAAAACCATTTTCCAGTGGATCAAAGACATAAATGTGAAACATAGAATAATAAAATTTCAAAAGATAAGAGATGTTGGGGTGTGCAAACAATGTTTTAAAGACACAGAGACTCTAGGTGAAATAAACAGGATTGATAAATTCTTCATTAAATGTAAGAACAGATACCACTAAGAAAGTGAAAATACAAGCCACAGAGTAGCGTTACAGTCACAACAACAGAGGAAAGTTTACAAACTAACAAGAAAAAAAATCAGAAAACTTAATTTTAAAATGACAAAAGACTTAGACTGACATTTCATAAACAGATAATAAGCATATGAAAGGGTGATCAGCATCATTAGTTATCAGGATAAAGCAAATTATAGATCAAAGTTCATGGAAGGGCAAAGAAGGAGCACTCAAAGTTCAGCTAAAGGAGAAAACAGTGGAATCTCTGAATGGCATAACCTACAGAGGGGGATGTCTCTCACACTGCATTGCATGACCTTCAATGGCAGTGACAGTAATTTACTAATCTCGGCACACCCACGTGTGTAGCATAGCTGCTGGCACACAGTAATAATTTAAGCTGATATGTATTCAGGGCTTACTCTAAGCCAGGCTCTGTACTAGATTTCTTACATGTATAATCTCAGTTTAATTCTCATCAAAACTTGTGAGGTAGCTATGATTTTGTCCCCATTTTAAAGTTGATAAAATTGAAGTTCACAGAAACTACCTAACTTAACAGTCACCCAGGTTGTGAGTGACGGACTTTAGATGCAAGTCCCAGCCATTGTGAATCTTGAGCATGCCCACAACCATTGTATCATACTTCTAAGAAAGATGTTGGGTATATGAGTCAGGACTCTTTATCTCTGTGCTGTAGAATTGAAAACTATTTATTAAATTTAAATTCTGGAATTTCTTCTCTCTAGGCTATGAGCTCCCTGAGACAAGGATACTATTTTATTCATTTATGGCTCTCCATTGTCTAGCAAAGTGCCTGGCTCATAAATAATAATTTTAATAAAGGTTTGTTCAGTGGGGTAGCTTGATTTGCCATGGTTGTAGGTTTACTGTAGGATTCATCCATTTCTTCACACTCATTTGTAAGTGAAATAGAAGTTGCCTCTATACTGTATAGCACAGGCAACTATATTCAATATCTTGTAGTAACCTATAATGAAAAATAATATGAAAAGGAATATATATGTATATGTATGACCAAAACATGCTGTACACCAGAGATCGACACAACATTGTAAACTGACTATGCTTCAATAATAAAAAATTACCTCTAATAGTAAACTTCATAAAGTAATAAGAATTTTCATCAAAGACTTCTGATGCAAATTATGGAAACGGTGATATTTGCTAGATCAGAAATTAACAACTGGTTCAGAAAAAAACAAAAACTGGAAAGAAGTGTCCTAGTGATTACTCGAGAACATAATTAAAGATATTTTTATACAGTCTGTAGAGTAACAGCAAACTCTAGGATTCTGAACAAAATTCCTCCATTCTATTACCACATTTTCCACTTTCTCATTGGAGTAATGGTTTCTTAATCCACTGTTTTTGTGTTTCCTGGACACTCTCCTTGTGTTCTGAAGATAAGCTGTCAACACAATCCCAGAGTCTTTTGGAAAGGAAAGAACGCTCAGGGATACTACCTCTGCCTAGAGCTCTGCCAGGAGACACATGCCCGAAAAATGTCCCCTTTTCCACCAAAGCTTTGTACTTGGAGAAGAACCAATTTTCCTTGCTTTTGGAATGCATAAGATATACAGAGATGCCTGGATGAGGAACCTAACGTATCATCCCAGGAATACTTAGTCTTTGGTTTGGTAAAACATCATCACTGGAGGTGGTAACAGCTGTGTAACAATTTATGGGTGTGGCATGGGGGTCTGGCAGCCGCTTTTATTTTTTCCCTTTCTAGAGGCTTATTTCCTTTGAGTCACTTTTTGATTGTCATGGATTTATTTTCTGTTGTATATTCATTTCAAAGATGTTGGGTAATTTTTTTTCAAAATTCATGGAAACAAAGATTCATAGTTCTGGTGGAAAAGGATGTTTAACATCTGTCAGAACCTATGTTGCTGCACATTTTTATGGCACATATTTGACTTTCTAAAAAGTTATGTAATGTCCATGGTAATGCATAGAAATCTCTAAATTATCAGTGCTCAATGGTTGGACCATTGATGAGTAAAATTTAAATGTACTTGAAGATTCCGATTACCCTTCACCCTATCAGTGTGATCATTTTCAATGAAACCTATGTCATTTATTTAAGATGAGACTGTTGCAAAAAGAGGAAAATATAACCTGAAGGAAGAATTGGTAGTTTTCTAGTATTAACAGATATGGAGCATGATTTCAGGTGACATTCTAGACTTTCATCTCAGGCAGCCAGTAGGATCTCAGAATAGGATTTGTGCTGTCCACTTCTAGCTGTGGAGTTATTGTAGGAGAGTCATGTATTTTTTAAAATAATACTTGCTTATAAGTAGCTTACTGAATTGTTTTCTGAAATTCTGTACAAAAATTCAAAATATTTTCTACCTTAGTAGGCCTGTTTATTAGTAACAATTTATAAGAATAATAAATTCATGGGATTTCTTTTTTTCATGATAAATGTAGGCTTAATGTGAGAAAGGGGCTAGGAAAACCTAGCTAACAACCCCTCACCACCACCACCACATTGTGAGTTAGGTCAAGTTCACTTTGGGCATCCTTTCATTCTTTCTTTGAGTTACTCAGTAACAGTTAAGATTTTTTGGTTGCAAGCAATAGAAAAGACCCTAATAAATTAAAAAGAACTGATTAGGATATAAACATAAGGGATAACACAAGGAAGTGATAATAAAAAATCCCCTTAGATGAATATGAGGAACCAGCAAAGCATGAGAAAACTTTGGTGAACCACCAAGGAAAGAACAAGTACCAGGGAAGCGCAAATGGTCTGTGTATCAGCAACTAAGGAAGAATGTTTAGGGAACAGTTGATTGCTGAGGCTGAGGCAGTTCCAACTCTTCATCGTTGGTTTGTGATCTGTGAGAAGAGATCTGGACAGGATCACCTGTCACCCATTGACTAGGGGAAGGCAGGAAATCTTGACTGACCTACTGAATCAATCAGCTATTGCAGTGTAGCAAACCATTCTGAAACTCAGTGGCTTGAAATCATACTTCCTCAGGCATCTGCATACAGGCTGGGGATCAGCTGATCTAAGCTGGGTTCATCTCTGTGGCTCTGCTTAAAGATGTGGGTCAGGTGGTGAAGGTGTGCTCCATACTTGTTCTTTTGGGGCTCAGATGAGGTGCAGCAGCTGCATGGGGGTGCTCTTCCCATAGCCAAGTACAAGAGTGTGAGCTCCACTGTACAGGCGAAGATGAAGTCTCTACTTACATCACTTCTATTAATATTGCATTGGCCAAAACAAATCATGTGGTCAAGCCCAAGTTCAAGCAGTAAGAAAGTACCCCTGTGGAAGTGATGGCAGAATTAACTAAGAACAGAAACAGCTAGAGGAAGGGATGAAGAAAGGGAACCAGTAATTAAACTGGGGTAATTAGCTAAGAATTAAAGAGATAATTATCCTAAAAGAAATCAATGTTTTTATATATATAAAAAAAAGGACTCTTGGTAGCAAAAAGGAAATGAGCCCAACAGATATCTAATTCCTGAACGGCCTTGCCGTCACCTGGCTCTTGTGAACTGCAGCTTTATGCGGCTCCTCTCATTGCACCTTCATACACAAATAAGACTCTGATAATCAACAAAATAATCTTACAGCAGGAATCTGACCAGTACCTTAAGATTCAAGCAGAAGTGGTCAGATAATAGCTAAATAACACACCTACTTTTAGGAACGACCTTGCAAGTGAGTGTAATTTTAATACATTAAGACAGAAAAATCACCTAGGAGAAGGAATTATTGCCTGTTACTTGTACTCAGACCTGTGAGCAACCAAGCAGCTGATAAACTAATCCAAAGCAACAAGTTCAGCTCTTCTGGCTCTTTCTGTGGCCCAGGTCAGCACTAGCTCCTTCTGAAGCTCATTCGTGGACGGCAGTGGGTGTTACTATTCTATGCTTTACATTACCTGGGAAGTGCTAATGGAACTTAAGCATAAGACTTTAATGAATCAAATGGTCCCCTAATGCTGGTCCTCAGATCTAGGCTGGGATAGCTACATTAAATCATATATTCAGATTCTAGGGCTCTAGTCTTCAGGCTAATTAAGTATATCAGTTTTGAAACCCTAGACCAAAATATTTTTCTTCTGACACTCCAAAATTCTCCAAGTGATTCCAAGATTTAACGAGGTTTAGAATCTACATAGTCTAGTGCTTTAAGTATGAAAAAAACCTGATATCCAGAGTGGATGATAGTATGATTTTCTGTCCAGTGTCATACAGCTGGTTTGTCTATATGTCAGAACTTGAACCATTATTTGATCTACTCTACAATCTTCTAGCCGGTGTTTTTTTCCCCTCTATACTCTTCTGCATTTCTGGAGAGTGAACACCATCCCTTCCCCATCCCCAGGCTCATTAATTCTTTCACCCTGAAGCACATGTTTTCATTTTTATGTAGACTTAGACTTAATTGCTCATGGGTTGACCTATTCAATTAGTCTTTAGTTACTAGAAAAGTGCACTAAGACCATTTTTAACTGAAACCTCTGAATCCCTTTGTCATATAGGCACAAAGTACGAGCCTTGGGGTCACTGTGATAAGGGAGACAGCAGCAGGTCTGTGGAAAAGACCTCCAGAGCAAAATCATCAACCCTCAGTGGAATGTGAATTGAAAGCCAAGAACTGTTAATAAAAAGAAAAAGATGAAAAGTAGAGGGAAGTGGGGAGTGAGCATGAGGTGAGAATTCAGAGGGCTTGACATCGGCCGGGCAGCCGGTCTCTCGGCAGGTCAGCACACACAGACTGGCATGCAGGATAAGATAGAGGTGAGAGACAGTCACCCAAAAGGAAGAAAGATGGTCTTCGGGAAGGGAAGATACGCTTAAAATTAAACACAGGGGAGGAAAAGGGTGTTTACAGTTTTCTGAGATGAGATTCAAGGCTGAAGTCATAGTTTGGCAGCCAAACCAACAAAATTTGGTTTCCCTCTGAAAGATTTATGTCTTCTAAAGTTGAGAAATATGTCTGGCTGCCAATATTTCATAAAGCAACAGAGAAAGAAATACTACCTACTTTAGTGTTTGGCTTGGGACTTTTCACCTTTGTTTGGGAAGATATTTTTCATTTTGAAAGAGAACAGTTCATGTCAGCTTCCTATGAAGATTTCAAAGGTCTTTGCCTAAATTATCTGGTGGTTCATAAATGTTTTACTTACACATATGCAAATATTTTAAGTGGTGAGTTAAACTTGTTGATGTACATTAAACGAACCTATAAAATTCATAACCTTTCTGTTCCAAAAGTCTTTGAGATAACATCGCCTTTAAAGAGAAAGAAAAGAAATGTAATCAGGCCCTTTGGGAATTTCACGGAGTGGTGGGGAGCAACAAATCTCAAAGCCAACTCTGCTATTTGCTATTTGTGTGACCTTGAGAAGTCACTCAACCCCACCGTGCCACAGGTTGATTCCTTATCTGTGAACTGGAGATAATAAAAGAATCTACTTCATAGGACTGTCGAGAGGATTAAATTACTTAAGCCCTTAGAACAATGCTTGGCACTCAAAAAGGATTAATTGTTATTATTACATATTGTGGAATTTTTCTGAGCTATCCCCATTTCAAATATTCTCTTACTGCAATTCTTTTTCATGAACAATCCTAAAAATGCCAACAAGCTACATTTTCAGATTATTCTTCCCCCTTGAAAGTGGCAGAAAATTCCTTTATCAGATTGAGTGTCTTTATTTGAGGTTCAGAAAACATGGTCATGTGGAGAAGGCACACAGGTTTTGAAACAATGGGGAGAGGAACATTTCCTGCAACCCTCTCCAGCTGCAAACGATGTCAGCCCCACTATTGTAACCCTTGAACTACCAACTCTTTGTATATATCCATTTAGGGTTTTATGTCCCTGTTTATTCATTTACTGGGACATTTCCCCTGGCATGGTCATCCGCATGCTCTAGCCACAATTTCCCCCACAGCCTGTCTGCAGTTTATCTTTCCTTCTCCTGTCTTTCACTTCTTTCTTCTCCCATTACTTCTCCAGAGTCTTCTTTTCTTCTTTCTTTCCCATCTTTTCTTCCTCCCTCCTTTCCTTACTTCCAAAAGTCTCTGGGTCCCTGCTGTCCTCCAGGCACTACCATTTTCTTTCCAGTTCCTCAATGTTAACCTCTATTCAGGTATGATCAGACAGATGTCAAGTTCTCTGCTTCACCTTCTCTTTAAATCTTCCTTTATGCTCTCAGTGCCCTTATCATCCAACTCTTCTGCTACGTTCTGCCTCTAGTTCTTTCTCAACAGTCTTCACTATTACAGAGGCCACACAGACAAGTAATGGAGTTGATAGATGGGACTTGAACAAAAGCTATGCAGTCTAAGTTCTCCTTTTGGTTCTTTCATTTGCCATCCGAGTGACCTTGGGCAAGGCACTTAGCAGCTGAGCTTCAGTCTCCACATATGTGCACTCTGCTATCAAGCTCATATGAGGAAGCATAAGTCAAGCAGTATGCTCAAGTGCCATGTTTTGCTGTTTATTTAATGTCACGGTTGCCCCATCATTCCTGGCAGTCCAGATATCCTACTCACTTTCAACGTACAGAGTTGGTGATTTCCACTTTTAACCCTATAATTATTCTTGTTCATAATTATTATACCTCTGACTCCCTTTCCCCCAACCTCAACTTCTCTTTCTTCCCTCACATACTGTTTATGACAGTCGTTTCATATCACTCAGTTTGCCACACATGACAATCTGCTTCTTATTCCATGACCCCTCATGTGCTGTTCTTGCTGCTTTCCCTGTGGTGATTATTTATAGCACTTCAAAACCCAGCACAGATAACTTTTCTTATGTGAAATCCTCTCTGTGAGTGACATACATCTGTTGCTGTATGTGTCATTTCAGTTAGACATTGTTTGTGTTTATATTTGTCACACCCGCTAAACTTTGAGCTTCTTGGCAGAGGCCTTGGTATCCTCAAGTCCTAGCAGTGTCTGGCACATTATATGTCTCAGAGACTTTTGTTGAATTGAAATGTAAGTTCAAGATACTTTTTTTCTGATCATGTGTGTACAGACTTACACTGGTTTTGGAGTTATACAGCTTGGTTATTGGCTGATCAGCTATAGATATTGGCTGTTTAACCTCCAAGACAGCCAGTTTTCTTATGTGTAAATGGGGGACAGCGACAACTCCTATTTATTGAATGTTCAAACTTTGCCGGAACTCTGTATTTGCTCAATTCCCTTTTTTCATTTAATTCTTAAAATTATCTGTGATGTACTTACTGTTACCATTTAATAAATGAGAAAGCTAAGGCTGGATAACTAAAATAATCTCATAACTAGAATCTTTGCTTCCACTCTCACTGTCCTTCTGTCCACTTTGTTAGAGTATCAAGAGTAATCTTTTGAAATTATCAAACATATAATGTTATGTTATTTGCAAAAGTAGCTCTAGTGGTTTGATTGCATTTAGGAAAAAATCTAAATGTCTTCTCATACTCGTAAGTCTCACACATGATCCAGTCTCTAATTATCTCTCTGATTTCATCATGCAGTACTTTTCCCCCACTTTCACAACACTCAGACACTGGCTAATGCTTTGGCTGGAACAGGTAAGCTCTTTCCCACCACAGGGCCTTTGCATGCTTTTCTTCTTCTGGAAGCACTCTTCCAGCAGTTCCTTACATAGCTGACTCCTCATTCATCTTATCTCAAATGTCACTTCCTTAAAGTAGTTTTACCTGAAACCCAAACCCATTTAGCCCCAGTCCCATTACTTTACATTTAATTACCCTATTTTATCTTCCTCAGAGCACTTACCACAATCTAAAATCATCTGCTCTATTACTTGTCTCCCAAGCTCTTAGTGCTTAGCAAAGCAGTTTCAGTACACATTTGTTATAAGAATGGATGGTCCAAAGTCAACTAACCAAGAGGGATGGGACTGAGATTTGAACCCAGACTGCCTGACTCTAAAACCTATATACTTAACCACTATATTCTTTCCCTGCCTCGGCCATAGGGTTATTGGGAAGAAACATTGGCCAAAATGGGAGACATGCTTTGTAAACTCCAAGAGTTAGGTCAATATGAAGTAGCAGAGTTATGGCATTCTGTCTTTCATTGTCCTCTGCTGGCGTCACACACATTCAGACTGTTTAGTCTCAAGAGATACTGTCATCACCAGTGTTAGGGAAGAAAGGCCATTGGCTATAAAGAGTCTTGCTGATTCTCCTTTGACAATTGTTGGTGACATCTGTGAGAAATGTTCTCCTCTTTCACTTCTACTCTTGGCCATCCCCTTGCTAATGCTATCCTTATCTTCTACACTGTTGACCTTACCTTCTTTGTTGCCATTAAGGGAAAATTTACTAAAATCTTCCATTTGTTTTTCATTAATCAATTTAATACATTCTATTTCCATGGAGATTTTAGGCCTCTGTTCAGTCCCCAACAAGCCACATTCCTACAGAGAGCTTAACAAAAATCCAAACTAGAGCTAGAATGAACAGTGCAGAGTCCTAACCTTAAGGCTTCCCCTTCCATTACAGATGAGAAAGAAAATAGAAGCATATAGATTAGTTCCCTGAAATCAACAAACTAATCACACAGCTACTTAATGGCAAAGCCAGAATAAAAACCTGGTCCCCAAGTGCTTCCTTTCTAAAACCTGTTAGGTTTATTTGTTTATAGTTTTGGTTAGAATATCATTATATAAATTTCCAGTATGATTGTGATGTAATGAAGAAAACAATTTTTACATCCACCCAAAGTAAGTGGTTATTCTATGGTACACAAATAAAGTAACAACCCATATAGTTTATTTTTGTAAAAACTCTCAAATTTCAAAAGCAAGTAATTAGTTTTGATATCAGTGACATAAATTAATGTCCCTTCACTATATTCCTTTGAACTCTTGTTATAATCAATATCATTTTAGGATTTTCTAAGGTCAAAAGTCTCTAGAACAATCTAGTCTTAGACACTTGAATAATTCTGCTATTTCCAAAGCAGAATATGGAATATTCCTTTAAAACCTATAAATTGCAAAAGTTAAATATTTATTTTTAAGTTATGAGTATTTTTAGAAATACATAGATTCTTCATGCTTTGAAACTTTAGGCTCTGGGCTACTGGTTTCTTGTCTTACAAGGATGAAAAACTTAAATGAAGACAATATAGTCAAAGCACAGAATATTACTCTTTAGAAACACAACTGTTTATCAGTTAGATCATATAAAATAAAAACAAGATTTGTTAAGTTTTTCTTATCTGAGTGTCTAAATCATCTTTCTCTTATTCAAAGAAAACAAATGGTAGAGACTGAAAAGGAAGAAGACAAAATTCTCTGGCCTTCCAAGGTGTTCTTTCTGGTACAGGTATAACATCTTAGCTTACGCACACCTACCATGCTTTCCACAAATGCTCAAGAAAGTTTTGAACTTTACCAAGTTCTTTCTTTAAAAATTTTCTTTTTACTTTTTCCTATAATTTTTAGTAAATGAAGCTAGTTTCTCCTCTCTATAGGAAATAGATTATTATGTTTGAGTCATAGATCATTGCTATTACTAGTACATAATTCTGTTTGGAGCATACTCATGCCCTAGAAATTTTCCAAGTTTACAGTGTCTACTTGAATTTTTCCAGAGAACATTTGTCATTTCATTCAAGAGCAGGCCTATGGGTAATCATTTAATCAAAACTACTGCAGTGATTGCTACTTGTACAGAAAATTATAAAGCTTCAGCGGGAGTAAAACCATGATTGCCAAGTCTAAATGGGCACTGCCTCTTTGTTAAGTCTTGGGTAATAATGAGTCCACATTCTTAAATTGGTGGAAATTGAAGATAATCATTCTTTGGTCAGAACCACATTTCCTAACTTTCGTTTCCTCTATTTTATCTACACAAAAATACGTAATGAAAATTAATAGTAGGCACATAAAGAGAATATCTAATTATGATTCAAACATTTAAAGAAAAGTCTCATTCTAACTTTGGGGCCTCTGATTTATATATATATATATAAATACACACACATAGAAATCACAAGGCCAAAAAAATTTAAAAAACATTGAATAGTATTTTTTACACTTCATCATGATTTCATATACGTCAACCGTCAAGTGAAAAAACATACTGAGATGATAGTTTTTGAGATATTCAATCTTACTATGTGAACAAGAGCTTATTGGGAGGCAGATTAGTATGGAAAAAAACTGCTCTTCTGGAAAGAAGCTTTGTTTTGAGTTTGAAACTATTAATTATGCTTTTGTATACATAATTGTCTTACTTTCGTCGTCTCTAATGGACATAAGGTTTAGTACATTGCTAACTATAGAGATGACCCCTCCGTGAATAGTTGGATATGTAACTGGAGAAAGTAAACACAGTTCCTTAAAGGGGAATACAGGGAGGTCATACTCTGCAAAAAGATTGTAAGAAAGACAGTTTTAGCTTACTATTTATTTTCTTTTCCAGTAGAATTCTTTTAAAAATGAACTCAACTTTTAGGTTAGAAGTTGACTTTCTCAAATGCTGATATAAAAAACAGGCCCAAATTGGTACCACAAAAGAGAAATTCAGCTCTCGTTTATGGTTAATTAAATGGTGGGTGACACAGGATTGAAGCTGGATCTTGTAGCAGCAGAATATATTTTCTGTTTGGAAGTAAAGCATACAAGATTCTGCTGCTATCTCACACTGGCAATAAAGACAGAAAGCTTTAAATCTGTGGCCTCTCTTTAAGAGTGGTGAAAGACGACATGAGTGGGTAGCTTTTGGAGGGGCTAACTCACCCTGAGATGATCCGAGTGTGTTGACAGAATCTCACTAACTCGCTGCCCCGAGACCAGCAATAAACAAGGCTTCCCATAGACCATGTTTAACCGCCGTAAGAAAGGATTTGTTTCTTGACAGGAAATCGCCCTAAAAAGTTTCTTGTCCAAGTTTAAATATAGTTCTTCAGGTTTTAAGGACAAACTGCTAAAATTTGTTTGCTATGAATTTCCTTACAGCAGTAAGGAGGCTGTCTGTATCCACCATATCCAGGATGGGAATACCTTTATTTGATCTGTGGAGTTAAAAGCTGGAGGAACAGACTAAAACTTACCCTGAACTTGGGCAGCAGGGGAACCAAGCCGATTAGAGGGCAGGGACCTGCAGTTCAGCTAAGTTGAAGACCTATTTGTCAGGAATACAATTCACTCAGACCAGAAAATTATATCTGGGGAGAACAGCTAAATCAGAAAGGGACAGGTAAGGACTGTAGAGCTAGACATTAAAATCAGACATGAAATCATCAAAAAGAGAAAAGAAAATCGAAGTACCATAGCACAGTAGTTGAGAGTCAAACAGCACGATTCAGACCCCAGCTTTGCCTCTTTCTGCCTGTAAGACTTTGGACAACTATGGTTATATTATTTGCTTAAAATATTAGAAACTCGTGTCTACTGGGTCCTTCCTTCAGAGCCTTCTCTGCAGGAGGAGTCCCTCATATACCCACTAATATCAGAGTTGCTTGGACAATAAAATATGAGCAGAAATAATGAAAATTGTGTCTAAATAGAGGATTTAAGTTTCAATGCATGATTTTTTCTTTATTCTTTTCCCTCTGCTATGGGAAGGACAAGTTGCAATTATACAGTTTCTCCAACTTCCTTATCTTTACCTCCTGCTCCTTCAGTCTGGATCCCAGAATAAAGAAGACTTGTAGGGGGAGCCACAGCCAAATCACAGACCTACACCTGACATTTATCACGAGTCTGTACTGTTAGCCATTAAAATTCGGGGTAGTTTGTCATGACAGCATAACCTGGCGAAAAGTGACTTATAAGGCAAATTGTGTAAGTCTCTCTGTACCTCAGATTCCTCATCTGTAAAATCAGGATAAGGTTATCTTAAAGAGAAAATGGGATGATATTTGAATATTTAGTGTTTTCTTAGCAGTATCTAGCAAGTAGTGGCCATTGTTATAATTCCAGAGGCCTGGGCTTGGAATCTGTGAAATAAAGGATCAGGAATCCAGAAGAAGGACTAGGCAGGAATTGATGAAAACCACAGGGTCAAAGGTCTGCACAATTAAATGTTGGAATGTAGCTGGAGGCATGCATAACAGACTGCAGGGTATGGAGTAGAGGAGCAGCAAGGGTGTCACTTGATGATGAGCCAGCTGTCCTCTACGGCACATGTTTTGTAGCAACTCTTGATGAAGACCAAGGTCATCTGAGAGCATAGGCAAATGCAGGCTATGTGGTGGGACAAATATGTACATGGCATAGTGGGAAGTTAGTGACATGAGGTTTACATGAGGCAAATTCTTTCAAAATAGACTTTATTTGTTCTCAAACAGGTTTTTTTCAGTCTTATTTGAATACATTATGGTTATGTGTAAAATTCCACTATGACAACATTTTCTCCTTGTGGATAGTTTTTATACAAGCTACATCACCTGCGTGTCTAAAATTGATTTTAAAAGAGAAAATGGACTAGCAGTTCTGAACAAATTTTTAATGTTAATACTTAACCTACTTACACTGATGAATTTGGCTGGTTTGGACAGTAGTGATGAAAAAGCATCATGTTTGCTGCTGATGCTACATCAGGTGTGTGGGTTTCTTCCCATAGATGTTTAGAGGAGGAAACTGATCAACTACTTTCCCTGATGCTGGACAACTGATATAGGACAACGAGCAAGTCTCACTGGATCTAACATGTTTTAGTGGGGAGATTACCACTAGAATGGGCTTATGGAGCCAGGGGGCAAAAGCCATGAGTCCAAACCAATCATTCATTGAAAGTGTTTCAGTGGTTTTCAATACTAGCCTTACATTAGAATCACACTACTTCCAATTAAAAAAAAAAAAAAAAACTCTGGGTGGGGACTAGAAATCACCAATAGGAAGCAAACGAAACTCCTCAGGTGGTTCTAGTGTGCATCCAGAGTTTTTTGAGCAGGAATTTATTTTCTTCATTATATTGTTCAAAATAATGGCTTTAGTCTCTATTCTTTTATGTTTAGTCATCAGGCATCATCACAGCCTTTTTTTTTCTCTGTTTGCTTTTGTTCTGTTAATTGAGGTATAGTTGATTTACAATGTTGTGTTAGTTTCTGTTACACAGCATAGTGATTCAGTGATACATACATATATTCTTTTTCATATTCTTTTTCATTATAGGTTGTTAAAATATATTGAATATAGTTCTCTATGCTATATAGTAGGATCTTGTTGTTTATCTGTTTTATATATAGTAGTGTATATCTGTTAGCTCCAAACTCCTAATTTATCTCTCCCCGCTCTGTCCCCTTTGATAACCATGTCTGTTTTCTATGTCAGTTTCTGTTTGTAAATAAGTTTATTTGTGTCATGTTTTAGATTCCACATACAAGTGATATCATTGATATTTGTCTTTCCCTGACTTACTCCACTTAGTATGATAATCTCTAGGTCCATCCATGTTGCTGCAAACGGCATTATTTCATTCTTTATGATCAGAGCCATTTTCTTGATAACACAGGTATGACTTTGGAAATACGACTTTACCCAGTAATTTAGCAAGCCAATTACAATATTTGGTTTAGGAGAATTTACCTGGTCTTGATCAAATTAATGCAACAAAATAGATCACAAAGTCATAAAGTACTTATTAAGAAAATAATTTCTGCTCATATAAACATTCAATTGGACTATTTGTTTTAGCTTTAGTTCCTTACTACAATATATACCACACCAAAAAAGCACACAATTAGACAGTTTCTCCAACTCCCTTATCTTTACCTCCTGCTATAATCTGAATGCTTGTGTCCCCTTAAAATTTATATATTGAAATCCTAATGCCCAATGGGAAGATCATAAAGGTAGAGACCTTATGAGTGGGATTAGTGTTCTTCGAAAAAAGATCCCATGGAAATTCCTTGCCTCTTCTACCAGGTAAGGACACAGCAAGAGATTTGCAGTCTATAAGCCAGAAGAGGGCCTTTACTAGAAGCAGATCATGCAGCCACTCTGATCTAGGGCTTCCGGCTTCCAGAACTGTAAGAAGTTAATTTCTATTGTTTCTAAGCCACCAAGTTTGTGGTGTTTTTGTTAGCAATCTGAATGAACTAAGACGCTTCCAAAGATTTGTTTCACATCATCAGAACTGTACCTGAAGTTACTTTGACAAGTGACTCTTCCAGGCTTCCCTGCCCCACCCTGCATTCCCTCAGCTGATGGTGATAGAGATGTAAATTAACAAAACGGAAAGATTTTTCTCTTAGGGATCCCTGGGGTCTTAACATGCCTGAACATTTCAGGCAGGCCTCTGAGGTAGAACCACCAGGTCCATTTACTTGAGTCAACTCGCCTGAGGATGTTGTTGGTAGGAGTAGGAAAGAGCTGGAGTAAGGGTGTTTACTATCATTGCTGTAACACATTACCATTAAATGTAGTGGCTTAAAAACAACACAGATTTATTATGCCATAGTTGTGGAAGTCAGAAGTTTAAAATGGGGGTCACTGGGCTAAAACTAAGGTATTGGCAAAACTGCATTCCTTTCAGAGGCTCTAGGAGAGAATCCATTTCTTAACCTTTTCCAGCTTCTTTTTATTTTTTCCTTTTAAAAAATCAGGATTTAATCACGATTATCATGATAATGACAAAATAAGGTTAAGTTGAAATATAGCGTGACAAACCTTTTGAACAAATTAGCAACATAAATATTCTCTTGCCACCTTTCTTCATTTTACGAGAAGCTGTCCAGCGTTAGGAAGCTTAGTCCTTTGCAATCTCAAAGGGTCTTTTTCTATAACTGAAAAGTCTCTCACTCTCTTCAGTTTCATGGTATTGAAATTTGGCCTCTAAATTTTCCAGCTTCTAGAGGCTGCCAATATTCCTTGGCTCGTGGAGCTCTTCTATATCTGAAGCCAGCAATTATATCACTCCAATGTCTACTTTCAACTTTGCATCGCCTTATCTAATTCTGATTCTCCTGCCTCCTTTTTCCATGTGTAATAGCCCATCCAGATAATCATGGATCATCTCCCTATTTTAAGGTCAATTCATTAGCAACCTTAATTCTTTCGTGCCACACAATATAACATATTCACATGTTCTAGGGTTACGACATAGACATTTTGGGGGCCCATTATTTTGCCTACAGCATAGAGATAGAGAAAAGATGAGAGAAGACAAGAATTGATCTTAGAGCTTATTCCTTTTTTAAGTCACTATGAGTCACCCCTCGGTGGTTGTAAATGATAGTAGGAAGAAAGGAAAGACAAAGCACTGCACTCTGAGATGCATGGATTCAAAAGTAATACTGCTTTCATTCCAGTCATGTTGAGGGAGGGGCACAGAGTGGGGAAATATGTTTCTACTTCTTCAGGGAATGTAGTTAGAAACCTGAAGACCTCCACAGGCTGGACTGCCATCTCTGATTCATGGATCATCGATACCCTGTAGGGGCAGTGGACCAGCAGGGGCTGCACAGTAGTGGAATAGTGGGCCCCTGAATCAGTGACAAGATACTTAACTGGTTTTTACAAGCATTGGGGCAGCTTAGCCCTAGACCACACCGGGAAGCACTAGGAAATAAAGCAAGAACATCAACTATATTTCTTTACAAAACACTTCTGGAACCGTCCAGAAATAACTGCAAGACCATTTCCGGGGGCTCAAAGACAAAAACAAAACAAAGAATAGGCAGAGCTAAAGCTGTAAAACAGGATTTATTATGTTAATATGGTCCCATTTTTCACAGCATACTTCAGCATCCAGAAGAAACAGATTATGTTCAGGAGATGGAGCCTCAAATAGATGGCTAGAGAAAAGAAATAGCTTTCATTTCAGTAGAATAATGCCAGTTTGTGATTCAAGGGCTACCTCTGGTAATCTGTACCTCTGATTTTGATTTCATTTTAATTTAATGTTAACTGACAATTTAACTCTCACCTCACTGACCAGATGCTCGATTTACTGACATATATCAATCTTATGGGTTTCAATTTGGCAGTAATTTCTTGACTTTTTTTTTCAGAATTAAGGTCTTATACCTATGGTTCTGTGCCTGGGGCATTTCAAGGAGTTTGAATGTCCTGGTGGGTGCTGTGGTGGCCTGCCCAAATACCCTCTTTAGGACCAGCTTCTATGTTAGTATTTGCTGCTTCACCTTGCACTTTTTATGTTAGAGAGACAATTTCTTTACTTAAACCTTATGAACTAACCTCTGCCAGCTTCAGACTTTTCTGCTGCAGCTTCTTCATCTCTCTCAGCCTTCACAGAACTAAAAAGATTGTTAGGACCTCTGAATTAGGCTTTGGTTTAAGGGATTGTTGTGGTTGGTTTGATCTTCTAGCCAGACCACTAAAACTATCTCCATATCAGCAATAAAGCTGTTATGCCTTCTTACTGTTTGTGTGTTCAATGGAGTTACACTTTGAATTTCCTTCAAGAACTTTTTCTTTGCATTCACAACTTGGCTAATTCTTTGGCTCAAGAGGTCTAGATTTCGGCCTATCATGGCTTTATATATGCCTTCCTCATTAAGCTTAATTTCTAGCTTTTGATTTAAAATGAGAGATGTATGACTCTTCCTTTCACTTGAATACTTAGAGGCCACTGTAGGGTTATTAATTGGCCTAAGTGCAATACTGTTGTGTCTCAGGGTATGGGGAGGCCTGAGGAGAGGGACAGAGACAGAGGAATGGCCTGTCGGCAAAACAGTTGGAACACAAGCAACATATATCATATGCTGGAACTCTTTCTTCATTGGAAAGGATAAATTATTACATCGTGTACTAGTAACAGGGAAGCAGAATCTCTGGTAGACCTCTTCTGGTTCTGGAAGCAGAATATTTTACATTTTGCAATATGGCTTTGACTCATATAGTGGGTGACATGAAGTACTGCCAATTTTGAGTGGGACTCAGAGTAGAAAAGGGGTTTGCAGCCAGTCCATCTGGATACCAGCAGCCCTGCCTCTTAGGCCACAGGATCTGGTAAATCCTTTGGAATTAGAAGTATTTATGGTAGAAAAAGAAGCTATGTGGAGTTTATGGCTAGTCTCAGTGGAAGAATCATAACATAGACAGCTAGAGGTCTGGAACAAGGCCACATCATATGCAGCTGAGAATCATGCCTAATTCGAAACACACCTTTTAGTGTGCAGTAGAAATGGAGCCTCTGACCAAGTGAAATTGTGGCTAAAACTGCTCATCATGAGCTAAATTTTATCAGACTAATAAATGTATAGTATTAGGCATGATCAGCAGCAAATCTTTGTAAAACAATATTGTACCTGGGACTGGGTAGCAGTAGGGCTGAAGGGCCTAAGTAAGCCATGTGAGTAGGTGCTTTATAATCCTATGTAATACGCCAGTTTTATTACTGCCTCTGTCAGCTCACGTCTATGACCACATTAGGGGAGGGTCTCTTCTGTTATAGTTGGTCAAAAAGGAAAATAGTCAAATTTGGTTCTCAGATGAGTGGTTTTACCTAATGAAAATGAACAACTGCTGCACTCTAGCCCCATTCAGGAGTGACCCTGAAAGACAGTGGTGAGAGAAAATCTTCCCACGGCTAGAGCTTTGGGTGATTTCCTGGGTTACCCACTTGGTATTTCCTGTTTAATTGATTTACAGTCTTCATTAATTTTTTCTGTTTGCTTACTTTTAATTTAATTTCCTCATCTTTTTTATGTTTCTCAAAATGGAAGCTTTTATTATTGACTTGAAAACTTCCTTTTTTTTTTTAAACTAATATAAACACTTAACGTTATAACTGTCCCTTTAGGCACTACTTTAGCTGCATCTTAAAAATTTTGATATATATGATTTCATTTTCATTCAGTTCAAAATCCTTTTGAACTTCCCTTTTGATTTTTTTCATGACCCATGACTTACAGAAAACTATACTTAGTTTCCAAATATTTTGGGGTTTTCCAAATGTCTTTCTGTTGTTGATTTCTATAATTTACTGTAGACAGATAATATACATTGTATGACTTCAATTCTCTTAAATTTATTGAGACTTATTTTACGACTCACAATCAACTTGATTAGTTGGTTCCATGGGTACTCTGCTGTTAATGAAGTGTTCAGTAAATGTTTCATTAAGTCAAGTAGCTTACATAGTTCTTCAAGTCTTCCATACTAATTTTATGTCTCCTTGTTCTATCAGTTATGTGAGAGGAGCATTGACATCTCCAGCTATTATTGTGGGTTTGTATATTTATCCTTTCAATTCTCATCTTTTGCTTCATGTATTTTGAGAAATTATTAGGTTCTCTTGATGAATTTATCCTTCCATATTTATGCAGTATTCCTATAAATCTAGTCATTTTCCTTGCTCTAAAGTGTTCTTTGATATTAATATATATAAAGTTAGTTAATCTTTCTTTCAATTAGTGTTTGCATGAAATATCTTTTCCCATCCTATCTCTTTGAACCTATCTGTCTTTATATTTAAAATGGGTATCTTTTAGATAGCATGTAGTGGTATTGTGTTTTATTCAATATGACAGTTTTTGTCTTCTAATGAAGTTTTAAACTATTTAATTATTGATATGGATTGATATAATACTACCTTTTTTCTTTTTGTCTTCTATTCTTAACTGGTCTTTATTACTTTTGATCTTCTTTTTGACTCATTTTGGATTAGTTGATATTTTTCATTGATGATTCCATTTTATCTCTACTCTTGAGTTATATCTCTTTGGGTTTTATTGTTGCTATTGTTTTTAATTTTGTTTTGTTTTTAGTATGGGTTGTTTTAGGGTTTAAAATACCCATCTTTAATTTATCATAACCTACCTTCAAACTGCTTCACATATAATGTCAGAAACCTGTAACAATAAACTTTCAATCCCTCCACCATTTGTGTTATGAGTATACATTTTATGTCTACATGTATTCTAAACCCCACAATCCAGTGTTATTATTCTTGATTTAAACAACTATTAACTTTTAAAGATAGTAAAATGAGAACAAATTTCACTTACACTTATTCACAAATTTACCATATGGGGCACTGTTTATTTCTTTATGTAGATCTAAATTCTGATATGATATAATTTTCTTCTGTCTAAAAAAATATTGTTAACATTTTTTGTACTGTAGATAGAATGATGAATTCTTTCAGATTTGTTTGTCTGAAACAGTTGTATTTTGACCTCAGTTCTGAAGATGTTTTCACTGGGTAAAGAATTTTAGATTGACTGTTTTTTCCTTCAGTGCTTAGATTTCACTATACTGTCTTTTGGCTTGCATGATTTCTAATAAAAATCTGCTGTTATTCTTATTTTTGTTCGTCTGTGTGAATGTCTTTTTTCAGCTACTTTTTAAAATTAACTTTTTAAAAACTCATTTTAGATTTACAGAATAGTTACAGAGATAGTACAGAGTTCTTCTTGTGCATCTTACACCTAGTTTTGCTTTACTGTTAACATTACTATGGTACATTTGTCACACTAATGAACCCATATTGATTCATAACTATTAACTAAACTTTACACTTATTCAGGTTTCATTAGTTTTCCCCTAATGTCTTATTTTCCATAATCTATCCACAATAGTACCTTATGTATAGTCATCATGACTTCTTAGCTTCCCCTGGATTATAGCAATTTCTTAAACTTTCCTTGTTTTTAGTTACCTTAAGTAGTACTTACTGGTCAGGATCTTTTGTGGAATGTTCCTCAATTTGGGTTTGTCTGATGAGTTTATTATTATGGTTATGGGGCTACGGTTTTTTGAGGGGAAGACAAATGAGGTACATGCCACTGTTATCACATCTTACCCAAGGTACCTGCTGTGAACATGACTTATCCCTAATGATGTTAACCTTGATCACCCCACCGAAGTAATATTTGCCTGATTTCTCTGCTATGAAATTACTCCTTTCTCTCTTTTCCAAACTGTACTCTTTAGAAGCAAGTCACTAAGCATAGCCAATACTTAAGGGGTGGATAATTAAATGCCACCCCCTGGAGGGGGCAGCAGCTACATAGATTATTTGGAATTCTTCTGTACAAGATATTTGCTATTCTGTTACATTTATTTATCCAATCATGTATTTATATAAATATGGATTCATGGATATTTAATTTAGTTTGGGTTATAATTCAAAACTACAACATTCATTTTGTAACTCAAATCATTCCAGCTCTTGCTATTGGGAGCTTTTTCAGATTGACTCCTGTGTCCCTTTAGCATACGCCAATTATTTTTTTAATACTTATGACAGCCCTCAGCATTTTTTTTTATTCTTTATTCTCCTTGGAGTTCACTGAGATTCTAGGGTCTTTGGGTATATTAGTTTCCTAGGGCTACCTTAACAAATTACCACAATGAGCATGGCTTAAAACTGCAGAAATTTAGTCTTTCACAGTTATGGAGCCTAGAAGCCCAAAATCAAGGTGTTGGCAGGGCCATACTCCCTTCAAAGGCTACAGAAGATTCCTTTCTTGGCTCTTCTAGGTTCTGGTGGTTACCAGAAAGCTTTAATGTTTCTCACCTTAGATAATCACTGTAGTCTCTGCCTCCATCTTCACGTAGCCTTCACACCTGCATCTGTGTGCAAACTTCCCCCTTTGTATAAGGACATAGTCAAGGATTAGGATACATCCTAAAACAGTATGACTTCATCTTAATTTGTTTACATCTGTCAAGACTGTATTTCCAAATTAGGTCACATTCACAGGTTCTGGGTGGACATGAATTTGAAGGACGGAACACTTGAAAAAGTTTGGCCATTATTTTTTCAGTATTTTTTCTGCCTCTCTCCTCCTTCTGATACTCCAATTATATAAATGTTAGACTACTTGATACTCTCTCAGGTTACTAATACTCTTCTTTTTCCTTTTTTGCACTTTTTTTGTACTTCATTTCATTTTTATATCTTGAAGTTCACGATCTTTTACTTTACAATGTCCAATCTACTTTTAACCCCATCCAGTGGATTTTTCCCCCCAAATGTCAAGTATTTTCTATTTCACAATGCTCACTTTTTTCATCTATTTTCTTAAACACATTGAATGTATTTATTGTAGCTATTTTAATGTCTTTGACTTCTACTTACTTCCTTTTTAATGTTTGTTTCTATTGTTTGATTTTTTTTTTTTTGTCTCCTGGTTTTGTATCAATTTTCCTCCATTGAGAAATGCATGATTCTTGATTGAATGCCAGATACTGTGAACTTTTCATTGCTCTTTGCTAAATTTGGGTGCTTTCTTTTAAGTCATATTGGATTTTGTTCTGGCATGAAATCAAGTTACTTGGATCCTTTCAAGTCTTTGTTTTGAACATTGTTAGGGCAGGTCCAGAGCAACTTTCTGGTCCTCATCATTATACATTGCACAAAACTATATGATGACATTCATGTTTGCAGTCACCTTAGATTAATATATTTATTCTAATTTTCTAACAGAAGGCAATAAATATCTTAGGAATGAATGTGCTCATTTTTAATAGTGGTAGAGCTATTACCAATGAGGAAACATTCATATCTTTTAAGGCCCTCAGTCTCTTTTCCATCTTGGGAGATTTCAAGATATTTCTTATAGTTATCTCTTATCCTTGCTTCCTTGGGTCAGCACCTGACTGAAAAATGTTGAACCAGGTTGAAAATGTTCATTTGCACTTCTGTTTTTTGATTCAGTAGCTATAAGAAGCACTCAACTTAGTGATTTGGTAACTGAAAAATTCCAGGCTACCGCAGAGCAGAGTCTCCCAAAGACCCGTAGCCTGTGCTCAATATCTTTTACGCATAGCCTCCTCCCCTAAAAGGGTTACTCTGCACCAACAGTGCTTGGAAATTATGGACATGCGTTGAGTCACTGCACCATAAGTCTAGGGCGGAGTTCAGTTCCCCTGACTGGTGGGATGACTTAGTGAAAAGATCATGGACTTTGAGGCTGAAAAGACATAGTTTCAAATCCTGGGTCTGACATCTACTAGCAAGGTATATGGCCTAATTAATTTATTTAATATCTCCAAAGCTGTTTCTTCATCTGATAAATGAAGATAAGTGCCTCACAGAACTGAGATATCTAAATGAGGTAACACATAGACTATACAGCTCTTGATAGATGAGCAATAAATGCTATTTCCCGTTCATCTTCCAACATAAGTATACATGGGCTAAGTTGGCCATCAAAAAGTTGTTCAAGTCATAAAATAATACAGAATAAAAAAGTGTCACATTTTTTTGGTCCAACTCAACATCTGTAGTGCTACTATTTCCCCAATAGCATCCACATCAATCAGCATCTAGTCTCAAGTTAAACATTCCAGTGATAGGAATTCCCCCTCCCTTCTGAGACAGGAAGCCATTGGAAAATTCTATTGAAAAAAGAAATCAATCACAGTAAGTAGAACTCAACTATTGGTCCTGGCTTTGCTTCCTGTAACCCTGTGAAACAATGCTAATCTCTCGTCCAGAGGATCCCTCCGAATATTTGAATAAAACTATTAGGATCCTTTTGAGTTATCTCTTTAATGCACAGAATATTTGTACTCCCTTAACCTGTGCATGTGATACAATATTGAGCTGTGTCACCATGGTGTTGAAACTCTCCAATTTGCCTTTGAGTTTCCATTATCATTTCTGTGTACCCAGTGCTGTCTTGTTATTAATTTCCTAGAAATCCCCTCTACCCCTACACACACAGACACACACACACACCCCCACCCTCTGACATTCCCACCTTAGTATCATCCCATTACAGACATCTCTCCTGTTCCCCTTTATTAAAACTGACCTAGATCATTTCTCATCCTCTTAAACTCTGAGATAAGAGTATTGACACATTTATAAATATTTGCACCTTGATAATCTTCAGTTTCTTACCTAAGGGAATGAGTAATCTGGGAATTTTAAAGACAGTGAGAAATTCAGTAAAGGAGGCCCTACCACCCATGATACTTCCTGGCATCTACCTCTTACATGGACCTCTGTGTGTTTAATTTCAATAACCTGTCTCTGTCTTGCAACTATTTCCATGAGCCTATCTCTGTGCTTGTGTTGGGACGCTAGCAGGCAAGAGGGAGACAAAGGTATCTACTAAAGGAAGGCACCATGATTACTTTTGGTTAAAGAGGAGATTTCAAGTAGAACTCTCAGAATGTTACTAAAACAGGAAGCCAATGAATATACCTTTATCCCAAAAGCCTATAAATAGGTGTTGGCATTAAAGTAACTTCCTAACTTGATCTAGTGATTGTCATCAACATTTCTTCTAAGGATCAAACTAATATAATGTGGGTTAAATAGTATCGACCTTAAATACTTTTTAATCCCATTGATTTCCCTCATTCTTGCTTTTAAGTTTACATTTTAGAGTGACAGTTAAAGGTGCATGCACTTAAGAGCATTTAATTTTTTTAATATTAGGGGTCAACTGTATAAAAAATGGTGCAAAATGTAACAAATGAAAAGGAAAGCATGCTTGGTATTTTAAAAGTGAGTGACAACATATGGCAGAGGGATGCAGGGGTGGTAGGAGTAATCTGAGCTATTAAAGACAGCTTAGGCTATGAATGAAGAGCACAGACTGAAATAGTAAGTTGCAGTGACCCTGTGCATTTAAATTGATTTGCCAGCCTGAACAGTCTTTAGGAGCTGAAACTGGTTGATGTTCAGATGCTGTCTACACTGGGTCCAAATCATGAAACTTAGTATCCATGTGCAGCTATATGCAAGGCAGATCAGGACTTAGCTTTGTGCTCCATTTTAGCGCACTTTCACCCTAGACCTCCAAGCATCTTAGAAACATTGCTTCATTCATCCCTGTAACATTCCATTTGGGGAATTAAGTTACAAATATTATGGGGCCTGTTCTATGCTTGAGAAAACTGGATTACAGGAAGGTTAAGTGGTCTGCTGAAGGTCAGAAATTGGTAATAGAGATCAAGAGCAGACTGGAGGGGACCCAGTAACAGTTCCCAGGATACCTCAGCAGTGTCACTACAAAATATTTTCAGTGATTACGTTATTCCCCAGGGCAGTGAATTCACAAGTGCTAATAGGAAGCTTCTATGAGGCAGTTGTACAGGCAGTATTTTTTCTCTAGGGGACAGATACTGTGCTGTTACTTTAGACCCTTCTCCTCCATTTTCAAAGAGGCAGAATTAATGACCAAATTAGTCTAACACTGGATACACCTCACATTTAAAGTCACACATGCCACCTTGCAATAGAGATATCCAGATTTCAGAAACACTCTTGATGAAGTTTGTTGCAATGTAAGAAAACTCTTGGGCTTTCCGAAGCCACAGCCTAGATACAGTTTCTTTTCCTTCAAAGAGGAAACTTGAGAGGAAATGTTTAGAATACCTTCACAATCAGTCCTTTCTACAGACAAGTTTTGACTTGAGAAACTTCAAAGTGTTGTCCTTAGTCTGTGGTTATCCTCATCTGTCAGTTTCAAGTGAATGGGATTGAGGCATTTTTGTGGTTTCTTATACTTTAACTTTCTTACTAACTGGCAGTCCAGTGGCTTCACAAGAAGGCGAGGAAATGGGAAGGAAATTTGGAATTGTGCAGCTACTCTCTTGGTGTGAGGCCTATACCTCTGATGGTAGCCACACTTGCCTCACTTGGGGAGTAGCAAGTTTAAGGCTTTTTGAGTCTGTTTTCAAGGGTGAAAAGAAGATAAGAAATTATCTGCAGATTTCTGATCCAGTAATTTGCAAAGTAGGTGACACTATTTTCCAAGATTTTAAACTTTTGATGTGAGCCAAATTTTTGATGTGTCTGTAGCTTTCTGGACAATATATGGCACATCATAAACTTCTTTTCAAATATGAGAAATATTTTATTTCCTGAACCACTCAAGAATATGTAGTTTCTTTGAAAATATTGCTACCTTGAATGTTTACAATATTATTCATATAAGAAAATCCACAATTACTGTTCATTAAGCAGCATGCTACCTAACTGTACAAAATATGTATATGGGTATAAATTATATGTGTAAAGTATGTATGTATATAAAGTACATATTTAAAGTACTTAAAGTATACACACACATGAAATCTCATTTAATAGTTATAATAACTCTTCATTATAATTACTGTTATTCTTATTTTACCTTTGACAAAAGGAGACTCTAATAGACTCGTGGTCTGACAGCTATACATTGCTGACAGAATTGTCTGACATCAGAACAAGAGGTTAAATTTAAAACAAACAAAAAAGAAATATGCTATCTATGTACTCCCCTATATAATCTGGAGAGAGAAAAGTACTAGGAAAGAAAAGTCGTTATCTAATTATACTGTCAGATAATCTATATGGTTGCCTAGAGCAGTTAGGCCCAATTTTCTGATGAAGACTCTGAGGCCTACAAGAACACAAATTGTTGCCTGTGAATTGTTTAAAATCAACCAGGAGCTCAATAGTAGCTTCCAGATTGTGGGAATCTGCTATGTGCCTTTCTTTATTGCCTAAATTCACTGAGAGAAGGTCACGTTGTTCAGGCCATAATCCCTAGAATCAGGGTAGAATTTTCTTAGAATATGCCGTTTGTATTCCAGCAGTAAGATGGTGTAAAATATCATCATCCATGTTGACATACACCAGGAGTGGGCCTGGGAGGTGCACAAATATCCATGGAAAACGTAGCCATAGGGTCATAATTGGTGGGTCAGAAATGTCAAAAACATGTAAACAGTAGCATTTAAACTTTGCACACAGTTCAGGAAACATTTTCCGCCTCCTTAATCTTTAGGGCTTTGGAACTAGGGGGTTGAATGACTTCTTAGGTCAAAATATGACTCCTCTATTCCTCTAAGTTTCATTACAAACTCAGAGTCATCTCAAGCTAGAACTCTTCATTTATTTGACAGGCCAGTGTGTCTCCTCTGTGTCCACTCACCTGTGGACAGGCTGGTATAGTCACTAAACATCTCCCTATATAGTAAGTAGGTAGGTAGGTAGGCTGGTAGGTAGGTAGATAGATGAGATGATCGGTTGATAGGTAGGTAGGTAGGTCAGTCACACTTCACGCTTCTGAATCTAATATTGAGTTGCTGCAACATGGTTTTTCTAGCCCAATAGACTCTTAACTTCTAATGCATTTTCTCATTTCACTCATTGGTCCACTCACAGCAAGATTCCCATAGTGAGAAGGTTTCAGAAATCCCAGTTTACCACCATTTGGATTATCTACATTTCACCTGGCTTCTCCACTCAAATGTATTTTTAGGCCAAGAGCCCAGCAGTGTTATTCTTTTAATTTTATATGCCCACAGAGCTGAAACATTTGAAGTGCAAGTGTGGGACCGTGTACTTTTCAATTAGATGTTGGCACATACAAACACTCACAGATACTAACTGGCACAGACCAACTACCATTCACTTAACTTAATGGATATCCTCTAATGGCATGGCCAGTGGCAGAGCAATGTTGGAGCCCCGAGAAATGTAGAAGCATTGGAAATTATAGTCCACAGCATGACAAGAAGTCCTTTAGAAAGGTTTTGCACAATTAGCTTATTTCAGAAATGAAGAATGCAAGTTGGATTAATCTGCCAAATTTTGGCAAGACATTGATACCAATTGCCTTTTGTCACTATTTATTTACCTCTGTTTCCTTAGATATGGAGGAGCAGAAAAAAGGTTGGCTTCTTATAGGAGTCCATGAGTATTTGTACTAGAGGCTTTTTACTTGAGAAAAAACAGGATGGTGAGTCCTGCTTCCCTCTTTTCCTCTTGCATTCTGTGAATTTTCAAACTTTAAGTCCCCTTTTTCACATACGAAGTTTCTCATTAAATATGCTAGGTCTGTGCTCAGATTGAGATTTCTTTGGGGCTTGTAACTACAAATCAAAATTTTTATCTATTGGGATTATTATTTGCAAATACTAGTAGTCATTTTTATAGTCTACAACTATGGGTGTTACTGTTCCCTTTCCATCTTATAATTTCAACTAAATCGAGCAATGAAAATTTTATAGTGCATCCCTAATTGTGCACCAGACTGGAACTGCTCATACAAATTCCAAGCAATTATAAGGCTTTCTGGGAAACATTGGCAGCAAACACTGGATTAAATGTTTATAACTGCAAGCCAGATGGGAAACTGTGATAAGGAAAATCTCATGGAAACTTACTTTTTTTCCCAAACCACAACACTATTTTAAATTAACCTGGCCAAGGGGAAGCACTTTCACACTGTTGACAAATAGTTTTTGGTAAGTAATAGCAGTTAAATTGTGGGAATAATTTTACAAAGACATAACCCTTTGTGTCAACTGTGACTGACGTTACAAAAAGATACCACATAGACAGAGTTGGTGACTGGGACTCCAAGGATATATTAGAGAATGCAAGTTTTAAAAGTGGCTGCTTTAACATTAAGATATGCTCTATATTATACTGAAGTTGGAAAAAAATTACATGGCAGTATTTAGCTGTACTTGAAAATGTTTGCATGGAGACCATGGTGCACATAGTCATCTTACTCATGCTAAAAATACTTTCACTTTTTGAGAACTCAGAGTTAAGGCTGCCATTTTTTCAGATAAAAATCTCTTAATGGAATTGGGCAATAAGTGTCTCCCACCCACTTGAGCTCATGCTTGCTTCCTCTAATGTGATTTAAATGATCTGAAAGTTACAGAGGTAGATTTATAGGGAATAATAACACCGAAGTTTCAAGTTCCCTCTTGCATAAGCACCTTACCCAGAAAGATTCAATGTGTTCACATTCTCATTTATTTTTTAAATTTTTAAATTTTTGTGAGGGAAGATATTTTAACTATAATTGCTTAAGACTACTGTCTCTTTCCACTCTTATTTTTCCCTCCCTCACATTTCCCCCTTGTTGGATGATATTAGAGCATCCATGAGCACATTTGAATTATGGCTGAGTGAAAGTTATATTTGGGAGACATTTTTGGGGTTTAGTTGGATATATTATGTGAGATATGGTCAACTCTGGGTATAGTTAAGTTAATGCTACTCTCTGAGCTTAGAAATGGCTTCTGAGACCAGTGTCCCACCCACTATATTTAGTCACTTGACCTGGAATCATGAAAGTACAGGCCAGAAACACTATTAATGCATCTTACCATGCCTGATGTGCCCTAGTGGAGGAGAAACAAGGTTTGAATTCGTGCAGCATGGAGCTAGTCTTTGGAACATTTTTCCAATCAACAAATGTGTTAAAGATATTTAGATTTAAAACATGACTCTAATGACTTTTTAAGAACTCTAAGTTATATCTTCCAGGAACTGGAAAAAGAGCACAAACATAAGCAAACTGCAAAAATCTACTGAAAAAGTTAGTCAGGCTCAAAGACAACCCTTTAACTACTATTTGGAAAGATGTTAGAGTATTTAAGTGAAAGAGAAGAGACATTACAGATTTCCAGTTTGGTTCAGGTAGATGGCATTGAAGGAAATACATGGCATATATAAAGTGAAGATGTGTTGGTCGGGCAACTCAGAAAGGAAGAAGGAAAGATGAGCAACGGCTGGCTTTATTCAGGGATATTGCTTTGTATAATTTACTACATGATACCTCTCACAAAGGGTAGAGCTGCAGATCCTTTAAAGACTCTTAGAAAGTCATCTAATATAGATCCCCACCGTTTACAACAGAGGTACTTAATTTTCTCTACCCCCAACAACCTAACTGACTTGCCCTGGATTGCCTAACTAACAGAGCCAAGGGTTTTTGTTGTGTTTCCTCAGCACTCTTTTGGCTAAATTACCAAGACCAACGATAGTATTATTATTTGAAATAAATATTTGTTCTCTAAAGCCATCTCTATATTAATTCAGACCCTTAAAGTTACTTCTGGTGTTCGCTATGCTGTGCCCTCATATTTTTCAGATTTTATTCCAAGGTTGAAATCTCTAATCCTCATTCTTCGTTTCTACTTTGTTGTTTACTTTCATTTTCCCTTCGTATTGTTGAAACATTCTAGAGATATAATTGCATACAGAGAATAAGTCTTTTAAGAAGGAATTGAATTCTTCCCATTCCAGGAACTGTTTGAGTGCACTATTAAGGAAGCTAGATAAAGCCTTTTAGATTTGGCCCTTGATAAAAGCAAGCAAATTCCACATACGCTATCTCTTTTATAAGTGCCTAGAATATGTTAGAAACTTAATATTTATTTGATAATAAGAATCATGGGATCTCCATCACGTGACTCCACACTGCCTTTATAGTTACTAGTTATCAATAGTCATATATGCTAAATGACTGTATTTTGACCCTGGATGGATAAAAATGAGGTTGAGCTGAGCTATTTCCAAATGGCGAAAAGGCCAATTCTCAGTGCATCTAGAAAAAAAGTAATATTAATAGGTTAAACATGTATGGCAATGTAAGTTTTTGTCTTTTAAAAATTATCTCAAATAATCATTTTACAAACTTAATAAAAGTAAGTCAAATAGGGGTTATTAACATTTTCAGTTGAAGAAATTAAGGTACAGAGACATCAAATGATGAGCTCAAGGTCACATATCACAGTAAGGACATAATTGGGGTCAAGCCCCAGATGCTGACCTTGGTCCCATGGCTTTTTTCCTTCCTAATACCATCCATCTTTTCCAAACTACATATCACAGTCCCTATACCCTCTCCCACATCTACTCTAAAAAAAAGGAAGTAGTTTCCTTGGTTTCTAATACTGTTGAGGACTTTTTATTTTGTTGTTTAATGAGTGGCCTCGTGCCTCTTTATAATAACTAAACAATGACAACAAAGCTCACTTCCACATCAAGGGATTTTGTGAGTAAATAATACGTAACTGTGAGGAATCTTTGAATCAACCTAAATGTTTCTGTAAAACTTGAGAGACAACATGGACAGAAGTTATAATACTTGCAACCATGAAATTCATGCACTTGGAATCAAAGAGCAAATGCCTGTGGATTCACAACATAACCAATAATTGTAATGATTTAAAAAGTATCCAAAAAGTAAAACCTATTGTATATAATAAGTCTATTATATTTATTAGCTTCTTGGTTAACATGTCTAGAGGCTAATGATAGTGGTAACTCAAAGCTACCATATGATAATTTATTTTACTTTACATTTCTAGATAAAACAGCAAAATCATACTTATTAAAAACACTACATCACTTTAACCTTCATTACCTCTCACATGAAGTTTGCCCAGAATCATTATCTGACGTGAGTCCAGGGCCTCTGAGAAGAAAGCCAATAGCAAAGGGACAGAAGCTGTGAGGAAATCTGGGATGACTGTGTAAGCAGGTCTTAATGGCTGTTCTTTGGCCTAATTTACAAAGTCTTCTTGCTACACTTTTAAATTCTGATGTTTCAGACACAAAATGAAAATGGTGCCACAACCAAATCATGGATGCAAGTCCAAATGCTATGTAATTGCTCCATCACCCCTAGGAGATGTTCTGATTAAAATAAGTCACATTGACCTTGGATGACATGGCCTAAGGGGCAGTTATTCCCCAAGGGACTTAATTAAATGCAATTAGACCAGTGAGAATACATTTAACGAGGCCCCTTGTGATACCTATGTTTCCAATTTATTTTTCCAGCAACTTTCACTAACGGTTTGATTCACTCAGAATCCATCAATAGATAATGATTGGACACTCACTCCTGCAAGGTGATGATGGGATATGTGGATTCCACAACTCAAAAATTAGAGAGAAAAGACACATGACAAGTTAAACAGTCATGCAAGATTGCAAGTGTTTATGGGCCAAATAAGTGTGCGAGAAAGAACAAAAGATAGAGGGAAAGTCTCTCACTGTGGGTTGGAAGCAGACCACAGATGGCCTTAGTGAAAACTTGGAGGACTTAGGATGTGGATGAGGATACCTCTGAATCATGGAACTCTTGGCAAGCTTGGAAAATGTTTTCGAAATCATCTTGTTGTATAACCTCATCTTGCAGTGAGTACTCTGGAGCTCTTACTAGGTTAGCTGGCTTACTCAAAACCATGCCACCGATATTTTGGGGAAGAAGAGCAATATGAGCCAGCTGAGTGATACAGATGCATGAGGTATATTTTGGGGATGAAATGTTGACCAGTTAAGATAAATAGTACAGGTAAATATTGGTTGAAAAGATAGGTTTGGGCTTGTTTATAAAATGCCATGTTTGGAGTTCAGAATTTATTTTGTCAACAAAGAGGAATGTAGACATGTACTTGAATTGTGGGGTTTTATAATTTAAGTAGTGTTTTCCAGAAGATTAATCTGGTAGTTGTGTTCCAGATGAATAGAAAATAGGGACTGACACAGGCCTGGACCAGGCCAATAATAATTATAACAGGAGCATCAGGTAGGAACAATGATCTCTAGTGATGATAGGAGAAATAAAGAGCATTGCACAAGTGATTCTGGGCAAGGGAGGAACAGTACCAAGTATGACTCCAGGGTTTTAAGCAAGGATGTAAGGAGAAAGCAGGCAGTGGAGGCTGTCAGAGATAGGAACAGGGTTGAAAGCTGGAGGGTCAAGGAGACACTGAGAGGAAAAGGGGTGGTCCAGGACCAGAGAGTTCTGGGAAGGCCCAGGAGTTTATAGTCAGGAATGAGCTAGTGTCCAGATGAACAGTTTGGAACTGAAGTGAACTTGGGCACTTCAGGTCCAAGCAAAGCCATGGAATTAGCAGACTGTCAGGGGCCAGGAGGGCTCAGATACTGAAGGGAAAGGTATAGCCGGCCCAGACCAATGGTCAAATGCAAGGAATTTGGAAGGAACATAATCCAGACCTGCAGCCTAGGCAGCAGCAAACAAGGAGAGTCTGGTGAGCAGGGAAGTCTGGTGAGGATTTAGGCAAGAGATCACAGTGTGAATGTGCAGCATTAAGGAATCATTGTCTGCCTTTGGTGGAGCACCAATATCAAAGGGTTCCCTTAGGGCATCTGCAAATCTGTAAGAGCACTAAGAAAGGGGAAAAAAAAAGAGAGAAGAAAGTGAAATTTTAAAAATATATGGAAGTAATCATCACAGGAAAAAAAAAAAGGACACTGTAGGATTTTTTACATTACATATATACACATTTACTACTAACTAGTAAATATACATACATTTGTATCTGTTTTTTACCAGCTAGTACTGTTTTTATTTTTCATTATATGGGGGCAGGGAATGCGTATGGAAGCAGAACATGAAGTTGTCAGTGAGGCTAAATGTACTTATCTGATTTCTTCTGAATACTGAGGAAACCTCTGCTCCAACCAAAACATTGCTTAGATGTCTCCTTCTATGTTAATAAGGGACTGCCTTACCCCAGAATTGCTGTAGAAGTAGGATCAGGTGCACTATTGCTTAAAAGAGTAGAGTGGAGACGGAATTTACCCAGATTTGATTTAGTTTTTGGAAAAAAAAAAAAAGGGAGGGGGCAATATCAGGAGATAGAGCTGGTTTCCAGGAGAAATGATAAGTTTGCACTTCATGGTGCTGATGGGGAGCTGACACAGAACATTGAAGGAAAAGTTTCTACTAGCCAGTTGACAGAGGATAAGAGCTAGAAATGTCAATTTTAGAGCCATGCACAGAACTGATAAATGAAAGTCAGCAGGGGAGGCATTGTTGCTTGTCAACAGTAGTCACATCAGCTGTTATTTACATGAAATTGTTTCTGTTACCTCCATTTTGAAGGTGCTGACTCATTTCGCATAAATAAAAGCATGACCGACTGTGGTAGGCTTTGACTTCAGCTGGACTTGATCATTATTGGGTGGACATTTAGGGAAGTTTGTGAATTGCAGATACATCTGGAGGTATGGCATGGATTTAAAGAAACCTGCTGCAGGCCAGAGCCAGGCCAGAGCTGAGTGGCTGGCTGGCTGGCTGTCAGCACCCCTGGACACTTGCTTAATAAAGCAGGGTTTATAGCTCCATCAGTCACTTGAGACTGACCCAAGTAAGCCTTTGAAAAATTAGGGGAAATATGGCTGAAAAGATTCTCTTGAGGTTTCAGTTATTTTCTGGTTGCTGTCATAGCATCCTTATCCTGGCCTTTCACATGGCATTCTGGAACTTATACCCCTATTTCATCCTAAACTACAGAGCCAAAATGAAAGTAAAAAATGAGATCAAGCCAAACCAAAGTATTCTGTGGGGAAAACTGCTTTTGAATAAAGGTTCTTCTTTGTTTACATACATTGGTTTATAAAATGTCAGAATTTAGAATATAGTGGCCAAATTCTTCAGGTACTCCTTTTTTTCACTGAGCCAGCTTTAGTGCCATTAACCATGGGTGAATAATGGGGTGGGTATGACACCGTTAACGCAGAGACAGGTCTGGGTCCATTGGCTTGGTGATAGCAAGGATGAGTGTGTTCCATGCCAGCTCTGTTGAAACGCACCCAATTTTAGAATGACAATTTAATATAAGCAGCTAAACATGGACTTAGTCCAACCTCAAATGTCCTACTAAAACTGTGTGATGGCTCATAAAGATAGCTCTGTCTCTAGGAATTTTATGGACTAAAGCAGTGTGTTGAAGTGATAAATAGCACCCCCAATACCTCCATTAAGAGCTATGTCTGTAGTGCTTTGGACCACCATGCAGTGAAGAGAAATGGCCAACTGAGGGGAATTAACTATGAAGCCTATATTCTCCTCCTTCTGGTTCTACAGACATGGCTCCATTTTTTTTTAATCTAAAAATGGATTAAAAGTTCTAATAACCAATTGAAGGAAAAGAATATTGTGGTGCTCCATTGTTGTAAGAACACATTTTCTACTGTGTCATTAATGTCCCTTCTGTAATAATTCATGATCACTGATGTGTTCATTCAGAATGTACTGCCATGCACACATACTTTCTAAACATCGTTAAATTTAATTTCAAATAATGAGAATTATATGACACTTTGGGTTTCCTTTTTGCACTACTTTCTAGGGAGTTAAGAGCTAAATTCAATGCTGAATTCCTTATACCAAGCATTAGATACAGTGATCTTCTGCCTTCTTTATGTGTTGGCCCTCTTTTAAAGAATATCTGTTATAAGTATATTTTGGCAAGTTTTTAACCTCTCAATATTTGGAGGGCAGTTATGTGGGGGTATAAAATTAAAGAAGAGCAAGAATTATGATCAGCTCTCCATTGCCCATGCTGCATGCTCATTACGTGAACTATTTTTCCCATCACAGTCTAGCTTCATTGGTGGGTAATATTAATGCTCAGTGTCTGTCTTGCCACTGAGCTTACTGTGGGCTGCTGTTTCTATTTATCATACTCCAAACTAGACGGGAGTGGATTTAGGATGGAAGGTAGAGGGGGTGAGGTAAAGGAGGATCAAGGAAAGAATGAACAAGTGGGTGAGAATAAAAGTATGTTTCAGTAATTTTTATCAAAGACTTTGAATTTTTTTTCTTTGCAATTTTATACATCTCCCCACCATTAGCTTTAATGGCAGTGCTATGGGGTCACAGAAAGAATAAGGACATACAAAATTTTGACCATATGAAAGACCCATTGAGGCAAATACTAAAATTATCTTGTAGGTAATAAATGTTTTGACTTAATGTTTGGTCTTAGATACTGAAATGTTTTATTCTATCCAATCCTTTTGCTCTTTGCAATTTAGGGACCGATATAATGCGTTTTGGGCTATCTCAAAATATCATCAGCTATGGGATATATCACTGTTAATGAAATCATAAGGGTCCCAACAAAACAAACTCCTGGATTGGGCTTATCTAATGATTTAGGATAGAAATTTCTCAGAGAAATTATGAATGAGTTTATTCTATGAGAGGAAAAAAATGCCAAAATATGCTAGTTCCTTGGGATTCCTGAGAACTAAAATCTTATTCATGTTCTCAGGAAGAACCCACATTCTTCTGCTAAAATTTAAAGTTATAAATTGTAGCTGTATTGCCATGACTTGGTAACATCTCTTACACAGAATGAATAAGGTGATAGTCGAGAAACTAATTTTATATTTCAAAATATGTGTACACTAAGGAATAGCAAGTTATCACATCCTTAACTTAATAGCAACTTCCACTTTTTATAAGACTGATAGGAGAAACCCAATGAGAAAGGACTGATGGAGTATTGATGCTCATGTCAATAGTTGCATTTCTTTTTCATTGAGAGTTTCTTAATCTCTCCATTGCTGGAACACTGTAATCCCTCCCTCCTGAGGTCTATAACAGACTGAGTCTAGCTGGGACTGCAGGAGCTTTTCATTCTGATTGAATTAACCTTTCCAATTCATCACAGAAGTAGCCCCAATTTCCATTAATTTGGCCATTTTATAGACTAAACTGACTGATTTAAGCATTTGTTTCAGGGTCACTTAAAATGTGTAACTGTGATATCCACGATATCTGTAAATTCAATAGGTCTTATTGAAATCTAATGTTTGAATACAAAAATGCCCATTGCTAAGGTACACAGGAAACTGATATAAGGCCAATTTATTTTTCCATTCATTTTTTATTCACTTATTCAACAAATACTTTTTGAATACTTACTGAGCTTTCAACTGTGAACTTACAACTCTGAACCTGTCAAACTTACTATGCCCTGTATCCCTAGAGCTCATGGCTAGGGGCTGGTGGGTGACTACCATGTCACAGTGTCCTCAGTGCAAAGTAAGGAGTTAGTCCAGAGCGCCCTGGGAGGACATGGGTGGGTCATCTCACCTGTACTGAAAAAAGGGGTCAGGGCAGAGAACAGACAAGGCTTCCCAGAGGAAATGACCAAAGCAACTGGAAGGGATAATGGGGAGAGACTGATACAATTAGAGAGAACAAATACATGATCTATTTTCCACTGTATCAAAAGAAAAGAAGAAAAAGATGAGCGTGGAACATTTGTGATTTCCATGGCAGGAATCTGTGAGAATTCTCATCCAATGGTTTCTATTTTCTTTGTGAAGCAAGACACAGGGGGACAATTATATCCTCAGAGTGTGGAAGAAAAGTGGGGAAATACAGGGAGGGAGGGTTGTGTAAGGGAAGTAGAAGGTTTAAGTAAAGTAAGTTTGAAATGTTGTTAGAAAGAACCAGAAGGAGAAAACACCTTAGGAAAATATAATAGGATTGTTTGGATCATGGAGGAGCCAGTTAAGACTAGAGATCATGACCTTTTAGAGGCATCATTTCCTGTAGTTCTGTGATGTTGACCAGCAGGACTCCACTGCCCAGGTGTAGATACAGAGGAAATGGAGAGATGGATGACTAAGGGTGAGTGTTAAAATAATCACAGGCAAAGAGTGAGTTTGGAGACATAAACCATGCAATCTCAGTTGAATAGGAAAAGCAGTGAAGTCTGGGTAAGGCCGGTAGAGGGCTTCAAGGCATTATGAGTCTCAGCACGGTCAAAGAACAGATCTAAAGAGTGACTTATTAAGAGGGTGAAAGATAAGAATTGGTGGGGGCAGCATACGAACTTACAGTTGATAGGGGAGCTGTTCTAGATGACAACACAGTACAATGTGTCTGAGGGAACAGATGGCTGATGTGAAGTAGAGGTAAGGATCTCTGGAAGAGGAGCCCTGGGTGTCAGGGGAGACATGCACACAGGTGTGGGAGTTGCACAGGAAGATGTTGGGATGTGAGGCATGATGGAAAACCATGAACCATGGGTTAGACTCACTAATGTACTGACAGCAGGATGATAAGCATCTCACAGAGCAGAGTTTTTTAAAAAATACTGGGGGAATTGTAACATGGGGATCTGGGTGGAACACCAATCCTACCTCTCTGCCCCAAGCTGGGAAAATGAGTAGCTTCTGCTAGAAAATGTATCAGAAACTTACTCTTGTCCTTAGGAGAGAGCCTTAGGGAAGAAATGTGCCAAGTTAAGGATTTAGACACCAAAAGGTACCATAACTTGCCCAGAGCCACCAAACAAGACATTATCAGGGTTTTACCTGTATCCTTTGGTACTTACAGTTCTAGTATTTGCCAGGGGCTTCCTACTGAAAGTACCTGCAACTCTCTTCCAAGAGCTTTTTATGGCTGTGGGAACGTGTTCCCCCTGCCATCTTACCCAGGGCAAACAGCTTAGGTGGGGCTACTTATGCCACCAGAATCAACCCTTAAAAATGGTGGAAGGAGATGATGAATACATACCCCAGGTTCCTTTGTCTTCAAACAGGACAATTCTAAGATATGTTCTATACAGTTTACTCATGTTCCCAGAGGGACCAAGCTACAGTTGTCCACACCTGTTTAATTAGGCATCCTACACTGGTCTCCTTCTCATGCCTGTCTCATGTGTCCACTCTCTTAGCTTCCTGGGATTGAGGTTGCCAGATAAAATGCAAGATTCCCAACTACATCTGAATTTCATATAAACAATAACTGATTTTATTTTGTAGTGTAAGTATGTCCCAAGTACTACAAGAGACATAACTTAAACTAAAAAATTTGGTGTTTAGTTGACATTCAAATATAGCTAGGCTCCTGTATTTTTATTTGCTAAATCTGACAGCCCTATCTGGGATCGCCTTCCAACTAGTCTGCTTGTATTCATACCCTTGCCTCAGGGTATACTTCTGATAGAGCCCAGACTAAAGTAGCCAACAACTCTCCTGGAGGGATAAACTTTGAAGACGAAAAGAACAAACTTCAGAAGCAACGTTCAAATCAGGCTGAAATTATAAAGAGCTTTTGCTCTACTGCCAGCTATAAGCTAAAGTTACCAGGAAAAGGCTAAAAAACAGCCTCAGTGTTTAGCCTGATTTGTAGAAGCCATCACCTCATCAGTAAAGCACCTGTTATCCAGTCACCTTTATTAAACTGAATGCCAAGTATCATTAGTACAGCAATGCTGTGATGATACTCTGGTCATTCCATCACCAAATGTCCTAAATGTCTATCATTGGAGAGCAGCCTCTGTTTAAATAAAATAACAGAAGTGAATAGGAGAAGGGAAGACTATGCATCCCTGGCACTCTCCTTGACCCAGCCACTTCGTAGCAATAAATTGGGCTGGACTGCATCAACCCTGGAAGTCCCAGATACATTATCATTAATGAACTTCCAAATGAGACTGTTTGTTAGTAATTAAAATCCCAAGTGTTTACTTGTTGCTTTTCCTCCTCAGAGACCCGTCTGCAAATTCTGGGTAGGAACTACTTCACCCATCCACACAACAACATTGCGAACAATTTCCAAGCTGATATTTACCAAGCTCTGATTCCTTATTCCCAGAAAAGCCTCCAACCCTTGATGGAGGTGTGGTTTTATTTTTCATCAGTGTGAAAATAAGCCTTCCAGAGAATCTACATCTCCCCCACATGCCTGGTCTTTTTTTCATCTTGAATTACAGTAGTAGAAATTAAGTTTGTGTATTACTTTTGTTCATGTACAGTGAATACAAATCGTTGGTGCTAATGGGAGGTTGTGTTCAGTTCAGGTGTAAGCCTTGTTCAAGTATTGAACAAAACTGTTGGTTTATGAATGTGGGATAACTTCTCTGAATATTTAAAATGATGTTCCATCAGTGCTATCTATGTTGGACATTCACACACTGTCAGTATTTCAATGTAATATGGGCTCTTTCATCTCAGCAATAGATAGCACCAATCTACAGCAGTATCAGCAAACCTAAGGGCTGCCGATAGCACTTGAGGCACCGGAGAATGCCGGTGAACTTCACTTTAAAGAAAATGATTCTCCCTTTTCCATGCATTCTGCAGACTTCCTTTGATTTCCACATTGAGCCTATTGACTTCAAAGTGTTCTTTCAGGATCACTCAGAAGGCCAGAGAGGCTCATCTGTGTCCTGATTTCTTGACTTTGCTCCATGCTCAGCGCTTGTTTGAAATCTGTAGGGTACTGTCTAGAAGAAGCTCAATAGGTGGCAGAGAAAGACAAGTGTCTGGCCTCAAACCTCCTTCCGGAATGATTACAAAACCAAGTAGAATCTGGGGAACCAGTTATCATCTTGCCAATGAGTCATCTTCTGAAAATGAGTACTTATATCCAACATGGCAGGAGAATGGCTACAAAGGAAGGCACATTGTATAGGGAGTTCACATCTCTCTCCTCTGCCTGGGTAAGTGCCACCATTTTGAAATTTCAGGAAACTGGACCTGTACCAGAGTTTGAAGGAAAATAATCTCCCAATTCACAAATTATTAAATTGCTTGAATATAAATGAGAGATCAGGGAGAGTGAAGATAGCTATCTTCATTTGTTTTCCTCACACATTCCTGATCATAGTTCAGGATCTTCCCTATGGAATGGATGAATGACAGGCATCCTGCCCACGAGAGCACTGAGGGTTCTAAAAGGATGCACAGAATTGCACTGAGCCTCTCCTATCTGCCTCTTTCCAAGGTCAGCATCGTTCTAATAATAAGGACCAGATGGTTTTTTTTTAATCAATGTGCAATTCAGGCCAAATAAGTAATTTTGTGAGGCCAGTCTGAAGAACCATAGTCCTTCTGTCCCCTTTCCTTGGTCCATGTGGCTGATCTTACAATATAGTTGATCATGACATAGTAACACAGTTTGATCGCATGGTGGGCCACAGTGACAAGGCATCCCAGGCTTTGCATCACCCACAACAGAGGGCTCAGTGCCCAGTCACCTGTCTCCAGTGCAGCTTTGTAATTAATTTCACTCAACTACTAAACACATTCTGAGTGATTTTACATCATTTAGTGTCCAGACGATGCTTAGATGTCATAAGATCAAATGGATGAAACATACAAAGTTTCACACAAAATGAGAATTAATCATTCTGTGGGATGAGCTCTTTGGTTTCATGAAATTCAACAGTCCATGTTTAGAATTACTTTTTCTTCATCACGTGAAACCTAGCTGGGCATATCAATGTTTGCCAAGATGAAAAGTTTTTTCAGTGCTAATGTCTCGGACCACCATTTGTATCCTTTATGCTGTCTCACCTGATTACGATTTTGGAAAGACTTAAGTTGAAAAATAAGAATTCACAGGCATCTCCCCCAAAGCTTTCTGGACCCCCATGTGAGCCACTTGCCACTGTTTGTAGGGTGCTCCTCAAAGTGTGGTGGGAGCCTCTTGCTGTGCAGTTTTTCCAAAGACTGGGTCAAGGGCCATGTCATTTTAATCTGGAGAATGACTCTTTTGAGCAAGTCCCAGATAAAGTTAGTGATTTACGAAAGCTTTTATCAGTCTCCTGATGGCTTTTACAGAATGGAACACTACATGACCCATGTGATTTGTTTTCATTTACAAAGGTGCAGAGGCTTTGAATTTAAAAATGGAACGTTTTCTTCTTGTGCCAAATGTAAACAATTTAACATCTATTTCCCATCCAGCTATTTTACCAGTTCAAAAGAGTTTATATGAATCTTATCTGTATTATATTTCCTGCTGATTGGCAGTGCCTCCTACTTCAGCTGGGAAGCCAAAAATGTGCTGGCTCAGATTTGAACAGGAAAGGAATAACAAAGAAAACTGGGAAATAAATGTAATGAGTGGTTACGTGGTGCTGAAAACTATACTTATCGTTTCTTACTCTCGCAGAGTTGGTGCTGCCATATTGATTTATGCCTGGGAAGTCTTTTATGGAAACACACAACAAAAGCTTCAGATTATTTTGTCAACAAGAAAACACAGTTTACCTTATCTTCAAAGTGCCCACCTATTCCTGATTTGAGCATTTCCATATTCCTTGCTTGCTGAGATCTCTGTGAGCCCAGGAGGAGATTTGCATTGGATACAGTAATTTACCATAAAAGATAAAAGCCCCCGGAATGTCACAGAGTTGGTTTTCAAGGCCAGTGGAATAATTCTGTGGGGACCACAAGGAGTCTAGGGAATGAAAAGTATTGTGGCTCTTCGATGCCAGCTTAGAGTCAGTTTACTGAGCCCCTGAGACATTTTTTTTCCAGAATGTAAAAGACATTTATTAGGCTTATTGTTAGAAGATCTTAACTCTCTCCCTCTCACATTCAAGGCCTGCACAATTGGAAAGGAGGGGAAGGAAAGAACGAAAACAGCTGTCTAGTTGTTTCCTAGTGGAGTATCATGTTTATATGTCCTAATAACACACTATGAACTGAGGTAAAATGCTAGATCATAAACTTGGGCCCTATTATAAGGAGGAATGGGAAGAGTTATGGTTTTTGTTCAAAAATTAAACATTAATTTTCTTCAAGATTACATAGGCAACAATTTCTCTTTTTTTTATTGAAGTATGGTCGATTTACAATGCTGTGTTAGTCTCCAGTGTTGAGCATGGTGTTCAGTTATATACACACACATACATGTACATTCTTTTCCATATTCTTTTTCATTATAGATTACTACAAGATATTGGATATAGTTCCCTGTGCTATACCATAGGACTTTGTTTATCTATTTTATGTATAGTAGTTAGTATCTGCAAATCCCAAACCCCCAATTTATCCCTCAGTGCATATTCCCTTTCCCCCCAGTAACCATAAGTTTGTTTTCTATGTCTGTGAATCTATTTCTGTTTCATAAATAAGTTCATTTGTGTCATTTTTCAGGTTCCACATATAGGTGATATCATATTTGTCTTTATCTGTCTGACTTACTTGACTTAATATGTTTATCTCCAGGTCCATCCATATTGCTGCAAATGTAATTATTTCATTCTTTTTTATAGTTGAGTAGTATTCCATTGTATATGTATACCACAACTTTTTCATCCATTCATCTGTTGATGGACATTTAGGTTACATGAGCAATAACTTCTATTAAAGACCTTCTTCCAGCTGCCCTTTCTAGAAATCTCATTTGCCATTGGCTTTCCTGCCCCCACATTCCCTTGCACTCCTCATCCTACATTCCACCCGTGATTTCTACTCCACTCCCAAACCTCAGTTTAACTGGACTTACCAAGTATGTGGGGAGTGTGTTATTTTCCAACAAATACCTGACTTTCCTGTCAGTCAGCACTATAACTATCACTACCATCTAACAGTTGGACGCATGTATTAAAGATAAGACATAATGTAAGGTAATTTTCATACTGAATAAAGAGGGATAGATGGGGCTATGCTTTCTTTTTTTTTTTTTTTTTACATTTTTATTGATTCATAATCATTTTACAGTGTTGTGTCAAATTCCAGTGTTCAGCACAATTTTTCAGTCATTCATGGACATATACACACTCATTGTCACATTTTTTTCTCTGTGATTTATCATAACATTTTGTGTATATTTCCCTGTGCTATACAGTGTAATCTTGTTTATCTGTTCTACAATTTTGAAATCCTAGTCTGTCCCTTCCCACCCTCTACCCCGCCCCCCCCCCCGGTAACCACAAGTCTGTATTCTCTGTCCATGAGTCTATTTCTGTCCTGTATTTATGCTTTGTGTTTGTTTGTTTGTTTGTTTTTGTTTTTTAGATTCCACATATGAGCGATCTCATATGATATTTTTCTTTCTCTTTCTGGCTTACTTCACTTAGAATGACATTCTCTAGGAGCATCCATGTTGCTGCAAATGGCATTATGTTGTCGGTTTTTATGGCTGAGTAGTATTCCATTGTATAAATATACCACCTCTTCTTTATCCAGTCACCTGTTGATGGACATTTAGGTTGTTTCCATGTTTTGGCTATTGTAAATAGTGCTGCTATGAACATTGGGGTGCAGGTGTCATCCTGAAGTAGATTTCCTTCTGGGTACAAGCCCAGGAGTGGGATTTCTGGGTCATATGGTAAGTCTATTCCTAGTCTTTTGAGGAATTTCCACACTGTTTTCCATAGTGATAGTGGCTGCACCAAACTGCATTCCCACCAGCAGTGTAGGAGGGTTCCCCTTTCTCCACAGCCTCTCCAGCATTTGTCATTTTTGGATTTTTGAATGATGGCCATTCTGACTGGTGTGAGGTGATACCTCATTGTAGTTTTGACTTGCATTTCTCTGATAATTAGTGATACTGAACATTTTTTCATGTGTTTTTTGATCATTTGTATGTCTTCCTTGGAGAATTGCTTGTTTAGGTCTTCTGCCCATTTTTGGATTGGGTTGTTTATTTTTTTCTTATTGAGTCGTATGAGCTGCTTATATATTTTGGAGATCAAGCCTTTGTCGGTTTCACTTGCAAAAATTTTCTCCCATTCCGTAGGTTTTCTTCTTGTTTTATTTCTGGTTTCCTTTGCTGTGCAGAAGCTTGTAAGTTTCATTAGGTCCCATTTGTTTATTCTTGCTTTTATTTCTTCTAGGAGAAAATTTTTGAAATGTATGTCAGATAATGTTTTGCCTATGTTTTCCTCTAGGAGGTTTATTGTATCTTGTCTTATGTTTAAGTCTTTAATCCATTTTGAGTTGATTTTTGTATATGGTGTAAGGGAGTGTTCTAGCTTCATTGTTTTACATGCTGCTGTCCAGTTTTCCCAACACCATTTGCTGAAGAGACTGTCTTTATTCCATTGTATATTCCTGCCTCCTTTGTCGAAGATGAGTTGACCAAAAGTTTGTGGGTTCATTTCTGGGCTCTCTATTCTGTTCCATTGGTCTATATGTCTGTTTTGGTACCAATACCATGCTGTCTTGATGACTGTAGCTCTATAGTATTGTCTGAAGTCTGGGAGAGTTATTCCTCCAGCCTCTTTCTTTCTCTTCAGTAATGCTTTAGCAATTCTAGGTCTTTGATGGTTCCATATCAATTTTATTATGATTTGTTCTAGTTCTGTGAAATATGTCCTGGGTAATTGGATAGGGATTGCATTAAATCTGTAGATTGCCTTGGGCAGTGTGACCATTTTAACAATATTGATTCTTCCAATCCAAGAGCATGGAATATCTTTCCATTTTTTAAAGTCTTCTTTAATTTCCTTCATCAATGGTTTATAGTTTTCTGTGTATAATTCTTTTGCCTCCTTGGTTAGATTTATTCCCAGATATTTTATTACTTTGGGTGCTATTTTAAAGGGGATTGTTTCTTTACTTTCTTTTTCTGTTGATTTATCGTTAGTGTAAAGAAAGGCAACTGATTTTTGAACATTAATTTTGTAACCTGCTACCTTGCTGAATTCTTCGATCAGCTCTAGTAGCTTTTTTGTGGACCTTTTAGGGTTTTCTATATATAGTAACATGTCGTCAGCATATAATGACACTTTTACCTCTTCTTTTCCAATTTGGATCCCTTTTATTCCTTTCTCTTGCCTGATTGCTGTGGCTAGGACTTCCAGGACTATATTGAATAGGAGTGGTGATAGTGGGCATCCTTGTCTTGTCCCAGATTTTAGTGGGAAGCTTTTGAGTTTTTCACCATTGAGAACTATGCTGGCTGTAGGTTTGTCATATATAGCTTTTATTATGTTGAGATATGTTCCCTCTATACCCACTTTGGCGAGAGTTTTTATCATAAATGGGTGTTGAATTTTATCAAATGCTTTTTCTGCATCGATTGAGATGATCATGTGGTTTTTGTCCTTTCTCTTGTTGATGTGATGTATTACATTGATTGATTTGCGTATGTTGAACCAGCCTTGTGTCCCTGGGATGAACCCCACTTGGTCATGATGTATAATCTTTTTTATGTGTTGTTGGATTCTATTTGCTAAAATTTTGGTGAGGATTTTGGCGTCTATGTTCATCAGTGATATTGGCCTATAATTCTCTTTTTTTGTAGTGTCTTTGCCTGGTTTTGGTATCAGGGTGATGGTGGCTTCATAGAATGAGTTTGGGAGTATTCCTTCCTTTTCAATCGTCTGGAAGAGTTTGAGAAGGACTGGTATGAGTTCTTCTTTGTATGTTTGGTAGAATTCCCCAGTGAAGCCATCCGGTCCTGGACTTTTATTTGTAGGGAGGTTTTTAATTGCTATTTCTATTTCCTTTCTAGTGATCGGATTGTTCAAGTGTTCAGTTTCTTCTTGATTCAGTTTTGGTGGACAGTATGTTTCCAGAAACTTGTCCATCTCCTCTAGGTTATCCAGTTTGGTTCCATATAGTTTTTCATAGTATTCTCATATGATATTCTGTATTTCTATTTTGTTTGTTGTAATTTCTCCATTTTCCTTTCTTATTTTGCTAATTTGTGCTCTCTCTTTTTTCTTCTTTGTGAGTTTGGCAGGAGGTTTGTCGATTTTATTTACTTTTTCAAAAAACCAGCTTTTGGTTTGGTTGATTTTTTCTATGGTCTTGTTAATCTCTATTGTATTTAATTCCTCTCTGATCTTTATTATTTCCTTCCTTCTGCTGCTTTTTGGAGCTTTTTGTTCTTCTTTTTCTAATTGATTTAGGTGGTGGGTTAACTTGTTTATTTGAGATTGTTCTTCTTTTTTGAGAAAGGCCTGTATCGCTATAAACTTCCCTCTTAGCACTGCCTTTGCTGTGTCCCATAGGTTTTCAGTGGTTGTGCTTTCATTATCATTTGTCTCAAGGTATTTTTTAATTTCAGCTTTGATTTCCTCATTGATCCATTGTTTTTTCAATAACATATTGTTTAATCTCCATGCTTTTCTTTTTTTCTCCTTTGTTTCTCTGTTGTTGATTTCCAGTTTCATGGCATTGTGGTCAGTAAAGATGCTTGAGATAATTTCTATCTTCTTAAATTTGTTGAGGTTTCTTTTGTGTCCAAGTACATGATCGATCCTGGAAAATGTTCCATGTGCACTTGAAAAGAATGTATATTCTATTTTTTGGGGGTGTAAAGCTCTGAAAATATCCACCAAATCTAGTTTTTCTATTGTAGTATTTAATTTCTCTGTTGCCTTGTTTATTTTCTGTCTGGAAGATCTGTCTAGTGATGTTAATGCAGTGTTAAAATCTCCAACTATGATTGTATTCCCATCAATATCCCCCTTTATCTCTGTTAGTAATTCTTGTATGTACTTAGGTGCTCCTATATTGGGTGCATATATATTAACGAGTGTAATATCTTCATCTTGTATCACTCCTTTAATCATTATAAAATGTCCTTCTTTATCTTTCTTTATGGCCTTTGTTTTAAAGTCTATTTTGTCTGAAATCAGTACTGCAACACCTGCTTTTTTGGCTTTTCCATTTGCATGGAATATCCTTTTCCATCCTTTCACTCTCAATCTATATGTGTCCTTCTCCCTAAAGTGGGTCTCTTGTATGCAGCATATTGAAGGTTCTTGCTTTATTATCCACTCTGCCACTCTATGTCTTTTGACTGGAGCATTTAGTCCATTAACATTTACAGTAATTAATGATAGATGTGTGTTTATTGCCATTTTGAACTTATCTTTGCAGTTGAATTGGTATATCCTCTTTGTTCCTTTCTTCTTCCTTTTGTGGTTTGGTAATTTTCCTTTGTATTATCATGGATTTTATTTAATTTTTGTGACTCCCTTGTAAATTTTTGACTTGTGGTTACCCTTTTTTGTAAATCTATTAACCTATACCCGTTCTTAATAAACTGATAATAACATGATCTCAAACCCATCCTACTGTTAAAAAAATTTTAAAAAGAAAGAAAAAAAATTCTATATTTCCCTGCCTCCCTCTCCCACTTTCAGTGATTTGTATGTCTTCTTTTATAATTTCGTGTTTTCTTTATTTGTAATTCATGAGTTATCACCTTTCCAGTTGTACGTTTCTCATTTCTGTAGCATCCTGCTGCTTTTCTATTTAGAATAGCCCTTTCAATATTTCTTTTAGCATGGGTTTAGTGTTGCTAAACTCCTGCAGCTTTTTTTTGTCTGTGAAACTCTTTATTTCTCCTTCTATCCTAAAGGATAGCCTTGCTGGATAAAGTATCCTAGGCTGCATCTTTTTTTCATTCAGGGCTTTGAATATATCTTGCCACTCCCTTCTGGCCTGTAGTGTTTGTGTAGAGAAATCAGCTGAGAGCCTTATGGGGGTTCCCTTGTAGTTCACTCTTTGCTTTTCTCTTGCTGCCTTTAGAATCATTTCTTTATCCTTGACTCTGGCCATCTTGATTATGATATGTCTTGGTGTGGGTCTATTTGGGTTCTTCCTGTTTGGGACCCTCTGAGCTTCCTGTACTTGTATATCTGATTCCTTCTTTAAGTTTGGGAAGTTTTCAGTCATGATTTCTTCAAAAACCTTTTTAATTCCCTTTGATTCTTCTTCCCCTTCTGGGACCCCTATTATGCGAAGATTGGGACGCTTTATATTATCCCATAGGTCCCTTATGCTATTATCATTATTTTTTATTTGCTTATCTTGTAGTTCTTCTGAATGGGTGCTTTCTGTTGCCCTGTCTTCTAGATCACTAATTCGTTCCTCTGCATTAACTAGTCGGCTTTGCACAGCTGTTAGATCATTCCTCATCTCTGTCATTGAGGTTTCCCATTTTGCTTGGCTCTTCTTTATAGCTTCAATTTCATTTTTGACATATTTTATTTCTCTAAGCATTATCTGTTTTAATTCCTTCAGCAATTTGATCACTCCTTTTTTGAAATCTTGATCTAGTAGGCTATCGATGTCTATTTCATTGAGCTTTCTTTCAGGGGATTCCTCTTGTTCTTTTAATTGGGAAAGGTTTCTCTGCTTCTTCATCTTGCTCATACCTCTCTGGCACTGTGGTTTATGGAGTATCAGTTGTCTATTTTGGATCTTAAGGATTTTATCTATCTAATGCCTATTTAGGAATAGAACTTAGGAAAAAAAAAGAAAAAAGAAAAAAAAAGAGAAAGAATAAGAGAGAGAGAGAAAGATTTTTAAAAGAAGGGAGAAAGAGGGTTTGAAAACAATGTATAATGAATAATAGAAGAGCGGGTTGAAGCAGAGTATTAATCGGGTGGAGACGTCCTTTTAAAACCTTTAAAAAAAAAAAAAGGGGGTGGGGAGATGAATATATGTGTTTGAAGCCTGTGTCTAATCAATAACAGGACATCAAAACCCAAGAGAAATAGAAATGAATTAAGAAGTAAAAATTAAAAGAGTAATTGAAAATAGAACAGGTAAAAACAGATTAAAACAAAACAAAAACAAAAAACAAAAAAACGAAACAAAACAAAAATCCAAAAAAAAAAAAAAAAAAGGGGGTTGTCGGTGTTCTCCTGGAGTGTGTGTGCTTTTAATGTGATGTCCTTCTGTCTTCGTCCTGTTTTGGAAGCTCAGCTTGTTTTCATAGGCCCTCCGTTGGCGCCCTCTTCCGTGCTGCTCCCAGCACCTGTAGGCAAGCAGATCGTGCCTCCTCCTAACATGGGGTCAGATGCAGCTCTCCTCTGCTGCGGGCGGGCGGGTCACTGCCCCTCCGGATGCCGCAGTCAGATGTTGCAGACTGGCCAGGCAGGAGGGCGGGTCGTGCCCCTTCCCAGCACCTCGGTCAGGGGTTGTGTTCCTGCCCGACAGGCGGGGGGCCGCTCTCCCCCTGCCTGCGCCGCCGGTAGCTCCGCTGCTCTGTGCGGCTGCGCGCTCTGCGCCGGCGCTCCGCCCTGGCCGGCGCTCCGCCCTGGTCGCGCTCCGCGGGTGGGCTCGGGGAAGACCAAGGGGCAGCCTAGTCCCTGATCCGAGCCAAGACCCAGCTCCTTGTTTGTCCTTGTGGAGCAAGTTCTCTGAGGGACCAGGATGGAAGGATCCTATCTGCCCCGGGCTGTAGGCCCGTCTCAGTCTGGCCCTTGAGGCTGCTAAGCCCTTCGGTGCGGATGCAGGTTTAGCCCCCGCCCCCGCCTGGGTGCTAAGCGCCGGAGAATATGGCGGCTCTGCCTGGGCCCCGCCCCTCCTCCCCTGAAAAGTTTCCGCGGGTTTTCAGAGATGGGGGTATGCACCCTTCCCCCGAGAGCACATCAACCTTGCTGTTTTATGGAGGGCCCAGGTTGTTCTGTCCTGTACACCCACAGCCACGGCGCTCAGCCCCTTGCCATCCCACGGAGCTGCCTCCGTGCAGCCGCCCCCGTCCTCCGCCCGGCTTGTGCAGCCTGGCCCTGCCTGCCGCTGCCGGCCCGCATCTCAGGCTGGGCGTCGGGGGGATGCTCTGTGCCCGTTTAACTTAGTTCTGTCAGACAAGGGCTGCTCTGTACAGATCCGAGCCCCGGATGCTCCCACTCCGTCCCGCTGGCCTCTCAGTTGGAGAGGGGAGACCCAGCGAGCGAGTCCTCCTTTGCCGCTCCCTCCCCGCGGGACCCGTCCCGCGCTGCTTTGCCTTTTGTTCTTTCTTTTTTCCTTTTCTCCTACCAGATTTTTGGCGTCTTTATCTTTTGAAGAGGGCGATGATCTGTTGGAGTTCCGCAGGTGCTCTGGTTGGCTGAGTGGGTCTGTAGATGTGGGTCTTGGTGTATTTGTGGGAGAGGGTGACTTACAAGCGTCCTTCTACTCTGCCATCTTGCCCGGAAGTCGGGGCTATGCTTTCTGAGGGTCTCTAGGCAAGATGTATTTGGCAGAAGGAGCATTACAGGAGTCTAGGATCTAATCCTTGTGTAAGATGTGAAACCTCTCTGAGTATTTTATTCATCAATCGAATGGGGACACAGAGCCTGATAACTTGAAAAGTCCCTCATTCTTGAAAAGTTTTTTAAGCTTTTAAGCTTTGTGTTTCCTGAAAGCTGACTATGTCCCTGAAAATTAGTTCCTGACATTAGATGCTCTTGCTATGAGGATCACAAGGTATTTTACTAGAATACACATTTACCAATCTTTATATTAAATCTTACATTTGTTGAGTGCTCTTGGTTCACTAAACAGCTTGGTTCACCTACCAGCTGAATTCTCACTCATTAGCCAACACACCAGTGTCATGGGTAACAGCACCAGCTGCCACATGTGGTATAGTAACATTCTAAAGAGCAAATGGGATGGTGCATATAATGGCAAAATAATTGGAAAGCCAAAGCTCACCAGCCAGAAATTGTAATGGACTTTGTTTAACAGAAGTTTCGTAGTTACTACTTTTCTTTACACCCTGATTCATGCCTCCTTTTTTTTTTCTCTCTGTATGAAGAAATATACTGATTTCCTGTCCCTGTATTTACATATGGTTTCCATTAAAGGTCATCAGTTATTTGGACAATGATAACAAAATATTTCATTAAAAAGTAATCTCCAAATACTGAGCAACTGCAGAGGTGGAATTCCCATTAAGTTATTTAATGATATGCAGCATTATGCAGTTAAAATTGAAGGAGGAGACATACCATTTCCCCAGCCTAAAAAAAAAAAACCTAGGCTCAGATAGGACACCTTGAGATATGATGTTTTAGAAAGGGACAAGTTTATTTAAAAGAATGTGTATATTTTGCTTCTACCGAGATACTAGTCCGAGAGCAATAGTGCCTGGCTCAAATTAGATGCTCAAAGAACATCTGTTAAAGCAATTAATGGATGAATGAATAAGTTGACTTCATGTTAACATGTATTATACTGGTCACTGACTAATGGGTTGTGGTTATTGTGTAACCTGTTTCACCAAAGATGGAGAAACAGTATTAGCGGATCTTGTATTATCTCTTTCTTTACCTGAGTGTTTTCTTCCCCAAGGGAAAACAATTAGGCTTATTAGATACACACACTATTTAGGCATTTGAGATTTGAAACTATACAAGGCTCTGTCCTAAAGTGTCAGCCCATTAGATAATCAAATGCCTCATTCACATCTGCTGTAGACAACCATTAAGTTCCTTTATGCCAGGCACTGACTGGACTGGTCCTTGGGCTTATCACTCAGTTTTCCTTGATATAAATGAGGGAATAGAGCCCACATGACCTCCTGGCTCCCTCATGGCGTTAATATCCTATGGGTCTGTGAAAACAACAACTTTGCTCACAGCATGAACTTTGTTCACTGTAATATGCAATGGATAAAGGTGATAGCGTTTATCAGTGGTTATCTTTGAGTCATGCTATTACTGGTAATTTTTAATTTATTTAAGGTTTTCTTTGTCGGAACTTTTTTACAATGAACATATGTGATTTTATAATCATATGAAACAAAACAGTCTTCTCCATTTTGAGAAAATAAAGGAAGAAAAATAAAAAGCAACAACAATAAAATATTAGTTTCTATATCCAGGTCTAGGACCATGTTTTTCAGACTTTAACCCACACATTTCTAGACCCCATCCTGGAGATTCTGATTCCATAACTCAGGATGGAGCCTGAGAATTTGCACTTTAACAAGCTCCAGGATCTTACTTTGAGGAACCTGGGTCTAACAGTGCTACATCATGTGGATATGGTTCTTGGCTTATATTAGGAACTGAGTCAATCCTACCAAAAATTCTTCCTTATCTTTGACTATCACAGTTAAAAGGAAAAATTTCTGCATCAAAATCTATTTAACCAAAGAGGCATCTAGGGCTAAAGAATTGTCAGAAGGCTTGGCTCCACTGGAAAAAGTGTGGTTCCACTCCAAACAGGACTTGAATAAACCCAGAATGATCAAATCAGCTTGCCATCCCAGAGTTTAATATATTTGGACCTGGTCCGCCAGGACCCTCCAAAACTGTGCACTAAGAAAACACAGACTGATATCTAAAGTCAGGGATAAATTGATGGGGCAGTGGCTTGAAACAGGGTTTTTTTACCTGGGGCTTTGGTACTAGAACATGCTCTCAGTAACAAAATTATGGGTCATCCCTCAGCAGTGGATTAGCTGGTCAGTGAACTGAACTGACTATTTCATCACCGGATTTTATTTGAAATGTCAAAAAAAAGAAAAAAGAGAAAGAGAGAAACTAATGTCTCCTCAGAGCTGTCAATATTAACGTATTAAGAGTTAAATCCTGTGTGAATTATATGTATAATAACTAAAAGCATAACATCTGAAAACGAATACCAAGTTAACTATCATTTTGCTGAGTTGACCACATTGCTGAGGTCTAAATGACAGAAGAAAAGTAAAATGGATCTTCCAACCACAAAATGCCATCAATTTATAAGTCTTCATTTACAGAAGCAGCAATGTTGTTTATTATTTATTCAGTGCTGGTTATGAACAGAATGTTTGTGTCCCCCACAAAGTTCATATATTGAAGCCCTAACCCTCTATGTGGTAGTATTTGGAGATGGGGCCTTTGGGAAATAATTAGGGTGAGATTAGTTCATGAGGGCAGAGTCCTCACAATGGGATTAGAAGAAAGGGAAAAGATCAATCGCTTTCTCTCACCATGAGCAGACACTGAGAAAAGGCCACGCGAGGGCATAGGGAGAAATTGGCCGTCTGCAAGTCAGAAAAAGGGCTGTCACCAGGAACCAAATCAGACAGCAGCTTGATCTTGAACTTTCCAGACTGCAGAACATTGAGAAATAAATTTCTGATAATTAAGCCACCCAGTCTATGGTATTTTCTAATTAATTGCATTACCTGATTTAGCCATCCCCACATGGTCACTTTGAACAAGAGGCTCCAAAGCATCAGAATCTTTGAATGTTTTCCAGGTCAGTGTCACTTTGGCAGAAGTGCCCTTTTGTATTTTGCTATATGCTGACAGCTAGAGAATTTGGTTACATATTTCATTTGTGTGCATGCTCATTTGGGAGATAGAAGGGTGTATTTGTAAGTATGTGTGCCTGAGGATAGTGGCTCCTTGGACCCAATTTATTCAGTGGCTAATTCCCTCCCTTTTTTCCTTTAAATGATTCTCTGTTTCCACATTATTCCAGAAGGGGGAGAAGAGGGGTAAAGGAAGAAGGAGAAAGGAGGGAAAAATAACCAAGAATGAAAAAAAAAGTAAGAGGAGAGAAAGTGATGGAAAGAGCAAACAGGGGAACAGGATTTAAAAAGGAAGAAATGGGGTGACTCTGAGAGGCCTTGCTTTCCCCAGCCCTGCTGTCTGCTCTTTTTCCAAATTCCTAGGCTACGGCCAGACCCGTCCTCCATGCCTCTTCTATCCATCCCCTGACCCTCTGCATGAAAGCAGAAGCTTTCACCTCATTCTGAGTTCCGCACCCAGCCTCCAGACAGAATCAGAAATAAAAGAAAACTTCCAGTTCCCACCATTAGTATTGCACCAAGAGGCTAATTAAAGAAAACACACAAATCTACAAGGAATTTCTGACACTTTCCAGTTCTTTAAAATGTGAATGATGAGTGCGCAGCTCCTTACAACCCTTCATGAGGCGACCCACCACTTCTCCCTCCCATCTCTGGAGATGTCCTTAAATTTATGCAGAATGAACAACAGCAGCCCCCTTCAAATTGAATTCAAAACTGCCCATTACACATCACCCCATTATGCATTCCATTCTTTGCAGGGTTTTATTTTGAGGATGTACATTGCCAAGGAAAGAGGCCTTTAGGGTACAGTATATTTCAAAACACAATTAAAATAAACTCTTCAAGTGGAAATGCAAAAAGCATTTGTATTCTATTAAAGCCTTTGGCCTTATCAACTGCAGAGCACTCCGTAACAAGGTCATTAGTAACCAGCCTCTCACAATGGGCAACAGGCATCAGCTGCACAAAAACAAACAGGGGCCCCAAACACCACAATAACTTCCTGTACCTGCTCTTGTTTGCTTGCTGAGTCCTCGAACTTTGGGAGTTGCTGAAATACATAAAAGCGTAACAGCTTGAGTCAATATTTGCCAGCCTAAGCGAGTGATTTTATTTAGTGAGATGACTGAACCCCTTTGAATAAATACATTTCCTTGCAGGCAGGAGAACCACCCCAGAGCAGACAGGCACTAGGGGAGGGGCTAACGGCAGAACTAGTTCCGCTCTTGGGGTGGGGGTGGGGCTCTGAGACTTCAGAGGGTCTTTCTCTGGCCCCTTTCCTGCAATTCTCTGCATCCTAGGGCAAGGGGTCCAGCCCCAGTGGCATGGGGTCCAGTCCAGGGGCAAGGCAAAACTCCCCCCTCTAGGCTGCACTCTCTTCTAGAAGGGTGGTTCTCATCACAGCCGCCTGGAGTGCTTGATCAAACACTCATGGCCAGGCCCAGTGTTGCTGATTCAGTATGTCTGAGAATATGTGTTTCTAACAAATTCTCAGGTGACGCTGATGCTGATGGTTCTGGGTCCATGCCTTGAGAACCACTGGTCTAGACCACCTCTGCAATAGCAGTAGAACATTAGCCAGATATGTAATTTGGAATTTCCCAGTATCCATATTTAAAAAAGCAAAAAGAAACAGGTGAAATTAAGTTTAATAATATATTTAAAATATTATTTCAAAGCATAGTCAATACAAAAATTATTAATGATATACTTTATGTTCTTTTTTTTTTTGGTACCAAGTCTTCAAATTCTAGGATGTATTTTACACTTGTAGCACATCTCAGTTCAGACTAGCTGGATTTCAAGGGCTTAGTAGCCATATGTGGGATGTGGTCATTGTGTTGCACGGAGCAGTTCTAGACCATGCTCTGGGTAAACAGGACGCAGGAATTCCCAGACCTACAGTCATAAGCTACCTCCAGGGCCTGAGTGTCCTCACAAGTGTGCATCTTGCTGGTTGAGTAGAGTACATATCCCCAGGCTCAAGGGTGACTCTCCCTGAAGAGTGCAGGTTGAGGAGGTGAAGTGTATTGGAGTAAACTTGGACATAAGGACTAGGGCATCTGTATCTACGAACAAGAGGCCCCTTGAGGTGTGGGACATACTTGGAGTAGGGAGAGAAATGGGGCAAGTGGGCTGTGTGTGTATGAGAGGTGAGATGATTGATTCTATTCTGGGCTCCCTTCAGTTACAGAACAGTTTGCTCCCCACGCTACACTCTGAACGGATTTTGCAGAGAGTTCTGGTTGTCACTGCATCTGTATGGTCTCACCTGTCTTCAGGACAATTAGCTTTTTGGGTCTGGAGCTCTCCCAGAGCACTGCTCATAAAACGGAGATGCCTCATATGCCTTCCTGCTGCAGGGCTCGCCTTCCTGGCTTTTCTCCTTTCTTTTACAAGTGGCTTGGGGTCTGACTTGAAGGAGTGATCATAAAGAGAATGATTACTTTTACACTGGCTGCAATGAAGAGAGGATTCTGTGAGGAGGGATTTATATGTGGAAATCAATACCCGTATTGGAGGGCATCCCCTTCTGCCCATGTAAGTGCTGCTCACAGGGTCAAGAGCTGGAATTAACCTGGATCCTTTTTTATTAGTATTATTTTTAATAAAGCTGCTTTACGATACACTCTGATGTGAGCTCCCACTCTGCAACGGCACCAATGTGAAGGGAAAGAACACACAGTTGCATTTAAGAATTATTTCTTGTCCCAGGGGGTACCACTCCCCATGCCCACGTCCCTCACCCTTCAAGTCTCAAGAGAGAGATGAGTGAAATTAAGCCTTTTATGAGCATAAACTGATACCAACATAAAAGAGAATGAGCTCATTGCCCTGGTTTTATAGGTTGTTTAATTTGTGAGGTACAATAATGAAAATCAGCTTTTGTAGGTATGGCTGTACTGAATGCTTACTGGAAGCCATACTGCATGCTTGGTGCTTTGCTTACCTTATTTAATTCTTTCAACAATTCCATAAGATGAAGAAATGGAGACCTGGGATGGATAAAAACCCCAAGGAAGGTAAAAGAGGTTGACAGCCTTCCTCCTACCAAACTCTTTGGACTCCCCAGTCTGTGCCGTTTGCTGAATTAGACTGAACTGATGACTGCTCCTTACTTGCTAGAACGTGTCAGAAGTCTCACATGCCAGTGTACCTTATTCCAGCAAACCGGCATTCCTTCTGTTACGATGTACAAAGAAATTGCTTTTGTGATAACTCTAGAGTCAGTCCTTGAATCCTGTTTTTCTCACACCTCATAACCAGTTCATCAGTAAATCCTGTTCGCTTACATTAAGTATATACCAGGCCCTAAGAATGCTGGGCCACCTCCATCAGTCATCCACTTCCAGGCTCGTCTGCCTGCAAACTGTTCTCCACACTGTGGCCAGAGTGATACTTGAAGTTAGGTTGTGCAAGTCTATGTTTAAAATCCTGCTATGCCTTCCATCTCATTCAGAATAAAAGCCAAATTCCATGCAATGGCCTATAAGGCCCTACATGTTCTTTACACACACACACACACACACACACACACACACACACACTCTCTCTCTCTCTCTCTCTCTCTCTCTCTCTCTCCCCCCCCACCCCATTTCATCTTTTGCCACTTTCCTCCTTGCTCAGACCTCTCCAGCTACATCGTCTCATTGTAGTTCTTCAAAGTCGCCAAGCACCCTCCTGCCTCCAGGCCTTTGCACTGATTTTTCCCTCTGCCTGGAACACTTTTTCCACAGTTGATAAAATAGGTCACTCCCTCATGTCCATCTGGGGTATACCCAAGTGTTTTTATCAGAGAGAATTCTGCCCTGACTACCTTATAAAAATAGCAATCTCTCAATCCTTATCATCATCTCTGAGCTACATTCTCTCCAGCATTTCCCACTGCCCAACATATTAAATATTTATTCACTTGTTTGCTGTCTCAGTCTTTCCTGCCCTCCACCCTCCTCATAAAAATATAAGCTCCATAGAGGCTATTTTGGTCACTACCCAAACAGTTTCTGAAATAGCTTCTGACAGGCAGGAGGTGCTCTGTATGAATAAATGACAACCATATGGGTGCCACCAGATATGAGAGAAGGGGCAATAAAATGAACTTTAGGACAGCCTTTGGGTACCCAGACAATAAAAGCTTCCCCACTAGGAACCAGTCCTGACAAAACTCCTCAAATGCAAACCCAGAAGGAGGTTTCAGCACCACTTTGAACTAGAAGTCAACACTTACTCTGTCTGATGCCACTTTATAAGCTTTTGTCCCTGGCATCCATGGCATCTGAATAAAGCAAGAGCACTGTAGTTAATAACTCAAGTTGCTTCTCATGATCCTTTGCATTTCTCAGATCTCAGAGGACAAGTTGGCATCAGGGTGGGCAGGCGTGCTCACTCAGCAGTGTGGCTGTAAGCCTCCACTCTTTCCCTGGGCAATGCTGTCTCATCTGCCCGAATCCTCTGGGGGCAGAGATGTATGTAAAGAAGACCAATTGGCAGTTTGTAGACGTAACCAAGTCCTTGTGCTGGATGGTTCCTTCAAGGTGACGCTGTATACCTTGAGCTGAGTGGATTCATGGATTAGGCATTGAAGCATAAAGCAGAACTTGGAAAAGTTGATCTGCTACTCAGGGGACAATCTGAACAGGGTTCAATATATAATTCAGCTCTTGCTCTTCTACCCAATGTGGACCCAGCAGCCCTAGAGATGATAATGTTGGGGAAAGCTCAACCCTTCAGAAGGGAGCACTGACCAGTCCAAATTGGTACTTGCCAGCTGGTGAACTGGTGAATGAGTCTTAAGAGCTAACCTGCACAGAGTCAGTCCAGGCAGTGTGGTAATTTCCATCTCTATTGAAACTTTTCTGGCTTTGAGGATCTTGCCATACCTGGCTGGGCTATCTTTGTTGGTTCAAATAGCAGTAATTTCTAAATCTCCATATCATCTTGTTTGGTGTGGCACAGTCCCACTGCAGGTATGTGTGCCTCATGAGCCTGAAGCAACAGCCTGTATCAGAAAAGCCTGGGAGGATGGCTCCAGCCTCCTAGAAATATTTCAGTGGCTGGCTGCCATAGCAGAATAGTTCACAAGGAAAATGTATTCTGGGAGTCTACTGGAACGCTCAGCTGACAAGAGCCCTGTTGAGATGATGTTCATTCTCCTGGGAGCTTTTCTGTTTACATGTACCTTTACTCATCTTTCAACTGAATTGGAAAGCTGAATGGAAACTGCAGTGTTTGAGAACCCAAAATGGATTTTGATGCTTAAAGGGACTTTCATGCAGTGAAACCCAGAGTTAACAATCTTCACTTGCAGGCTAGTTCTAAAACCCTGGAATTTGGGAGTTGCCTGGGACTGTAGAGATTGATTCCTGCACAGTCCAGTATGGTAATTGCTAGCCACATTTGTCCATTTATATCAAAGTGTAAAATGATTTGAAAGACAGTGGCCAAGATAGTGGAGTAGGAAGACCTTGAGCTCAACTCCTCCCATGGACACATCAAAATTATGCATTATTTACAGAACAACTGTCAATGAGAAGAACCTGAAGAGTAGCAGAAAAGATCTTATACAACTAGAGATATAAGGAAGGAATCACAGCAAGATGGGTAGGAGGGCCAGGAAAGTGGTACAGTCCCGACCCATACCCCCAGGTAGGCGACCCACAAATGGCAAGATAACAAATAATGACTACTAACTAGCTTTCACATGGCAGAAACTGTTTTCAGCTATCCTGTGATTCAATACTTGCACTACAACCTAAGGTGTCAGGGTTGAGCATGCTATGGTTTTATAGTTAATGATTCTCCACACAAAGAAACCTAAAAATTCCTACTAAGCCCAGAACATGTCTACATACAAGAATTTCTCTCCAGTCATTTGACAATGTCCCTAGGCGCTGTATGAATCTCACATTTAAGCCAAAGGATCTCAAGTTAATACTACATTTTCCAGGGTTGATGTGGACCTGAGGAAATTTCTAGAGCTCCTCAAGGTCAGGGACAGTACCTTATTCATCTGTATCACCATCACTCAACACTGTGCCTGGAACACCGTGTGTTCAGCTGACGTCTGTGGAGAGAAAGAAAGGAGGGAGGGAGGAAAAGAAAAGAGTGGTATCTTTAAAAATCCCATCTAGACTCTCAAGTGGAAGAGGAGCATATATCATGGAGAAATTTAATTATTCTAATTTGGTACTCTTTCTTCATATGGCTAAAGGCAACCATACCTCTGAGGTGTACACCTCATTTTTGTCTGCTCAGCACCCCTCATGTTAAGAGAACCTGTCTCTTTCTTTAGCTATTACTTCCCTTCAGGCCATGTGCTTCATCTGGAATTGAGCCTACTCCACTTAGGAGGGACACTAGATCTGGGCTTGGCCAAAGAGATTAGTGGAAGCACAACTAATTAGAAGAATCCCTAGAGATGTCAAGAAGAAACTTACTGCTGGTGTTTCTAAGTTGGAGGAAGCTAATCCTGGAACTGTTACTAGCCATCTTTGACCCCTCACTGGTCCTCTCTGTGGAAAAAAAAAGCATAGACAAAGATGGAGAAAGACAGATGCTTTGTGTCATAGTTTGGACATCTAAATCCAGTCTTGAACTTTTCAGTTACCTGAACCAGTAAATTATTACCCGCCAACCCCGTTGTGAGCCTGTTTTAGTTTGGTTTATGTTACTTAGAATAGAGTCAAAATTAATATAAACACCAATTCTAAAAATCACTTTTGAAAAATTACCACCATGACCTTTGCAGCCATTAACAGAATGATGACTTCCCAAGGCTAAAAAAATGCCCTGGAAAGTACAGCTTTTCTCAGATTTCCAGGCTCCTTCCTGATAGGGATCCATTTCCAGATAGGTGTCCTCTGATCCCCACACACTGTCTCCTCTGCTTTACCCCACTGTCAAGCTCACAAACCACTCATTCACAATGCTCTGTGCCCACATTCTACACTGACCTTTTCCTAACCTTTAGTTTTCCAAACCCATGCCATGAACCAGTGCATTCCAGGAGCAAACAATGAGAAACAAAGATTTATATGGCACAGCACAGTGTGTTTCATATTTCATACCTGGTCTGTCATGGCACTTACCTGCACACAAAGTTGGATAACTCATGTGCGAGTTGGCAACAGCAGCCTTCAGTGAGTTATGTTTCCTGCTCTACCTCAAGAAGATGGACAGCTTGGTAGACACTAGCTCTCACATGCTCAGAAATCTTCAGATATACTCTTGAGTTTTTTCTGTGGGAAAAAGAAAAGTAGCCTTACCAGGAAATGATGGCTCACAGGAACACACCGTATGATGATCTGATAGCAAAGGACAAGCTAGCAGCCTGCCAGTGTAGGTCCAAAAGCCTATTTGGGTCCCCATTGCAAAAGAAGGTACAGATACACAATGATACTAAGTGGTAAAACTAGAATTTGCCCAAATCCAAGGCCCCAATTCTTTCCATTATACTTTGTATATCTCCAGGTGTTTTATAACCATGCACTATGGAGGGCAAAGCAAGTAGAAACTGACATTTTGGTTAAATAGATACTGTGTAGCTTGTATGCCAGTTCTCAGTTTTGTAAAATAAAATGAAAGACTTAACAGATAACAGAGCAAACAAAAGCAGGCCTCATGTTTATGGCTTCACATTATTATTCTTCTGTTATTAATCAAACTATCTATTTGGTACTCTCAGGTCACCTTGTGTTTTGCTTTCTTACGTTTTTAGTCTCTAATATAATTTTCACATGCTTGTTTCAGAAAGTTGAGAGACCCAGTCTAATTCTGGGATAGCGAAGGACTATGATGAATCATGCCTACCACCTGGGATGAAAAAAGTTACATATCCTGGGGTCATTTACATATCTTCCTTAGGTGTCTGGAAGGAGAAGTAATGGTAATGGATTGAAGAACTTTTAGGGCCCAGATTGTGACTCTCAGGATGTAAAGGACTAGGGTGTGGTTACATTCCTAACACCATGACTCTCTTCTTTTGCATTACCCAGTGCACTTGAATTTTCTTCACTTTTATTAAGCATTCTTACAGATTGTAAGACTCTTGAGGTCAGGGACTGTGAAGGTTTTCTTTAGCACAGTGTCCCAGGGCCTAACTAGTTAGTACACAGTGTCTGGCCAGTGGTAGGCACTTAAAAGTTGTTGGAATGAATGTGTGTTTAAGACACAGAGCACTGTATGTTTCATTAAGAAGTACTGGTATGTTCTCCTCTCCACTGCTTGAAAGTTAGAGAATTAAAGTTAAGAAAAAGGTCAACACTTAACTCTGAGCTCGGTCTTACTTTGAAGACTGTATTCCTCACTCAGGGGAGTACAAAGCAAAATCAAATCAAAGCTGCCTTACACCTTGAATAGAGAAATAGGAAGGAGGTGGTTTTCCCTCAGGGTTTTCCTGGCAGGACCTGTTCTCCAGAGATGTATGTCCAGTGAGGGAGAGAAGGAGTTTGGAGACCCAGGTAGTTCCTTCCACTCCTGGGTCACTCCCATCTCCAGGATGATGCAGGGATAACAACGTAAATGATGGTTAACAGAGCTACCATAAGGAGTGGTCACTTCCCAGCAGTAGTGGCAGAGGAGAGAGCACCCTCTGGAGGCTCCCAGACAGAAGTGCAATATCTGTGCTCTGGCCTTTTTCCAGAGGGTGACCATATCTGAAAATAGCTTCAGGTCAAGGATTTCATCAGTTTCTGGAAGAAAGATATGCCTGGGGCAAGCAAGGTAGCTATTATGGCAACAATAGCGTTCTGCATTTGCCACACTCTACATGGCCAGAGGGGCTGGCTGGAAGGTCAGTACAGGCAGCTCTTTCCTCTCATGAATGAAGAACAGGAAGCTGCAGACAGTAGCTTTACTCTCTGGGAGCAAGTTCATGATCTGGAACTTCAGTAGTCCTCTGTTCCCCCACTGAATAGAGGATTCTGTTCCTTGATCCAACCAGAGATTAGTTAGTTATCCTGCCATCAGAATATTTGCTGCATTTGCCTTCGGGGTACATCTTACAAGTAAGCTGCTTGTCAGAATGTTTAACAGGGTAAGGAGTGGGGATACCAATAAGCTTACAAGAAATGGATGTATGACTGTGTTGTACCTTCTCGCTAATGAATTGTGGAAATATGGCAGAATTCCTTTTTAAGACTTGATGTTATCAATAAATACAATCTGTGAGGAGGCATTAGTTCCATCTATTTATGACATTTGGAGGCCACTGATATATACGAAAGTAACTAAAAAAATTTTGAATGGGCAAACTAGCTTAGATCAAGTCTGCAAAAACCCCACCCTCATTTTTTCAACTTTAAACACCAACTCTCCAGCTTAGTAGTTCTGTGGTTATGATCAAGTCACTTAACACTATCTCAGCCATTTGTATACTCATTTATTTATCCATGTAGCTTTTCTCTTTCACCATGTATTTACTGAGACCCTAGTATGTACTAGTAGGTGTTACGAAAGTCTCATAATACCGACTTCACAGTGATTCTAAATAATAAGTGAGGTAATTTAGAAAAGCTCCTAAGTTTGTTTTGTGTCTGTGAGTCACTTTCTGTTTTGTAAACAAGTTTATTGTGTCATTTTTTCAGATTCCACATATAAGTTATATCATACGGTATTTTTCTTTCTTTTTGTGGCTTGCTTAGTATGACAATCTCCGTGTCCATCCATATTGCTACAAATGGCATTGTTGTATTTTTTATGTCTGAGTAGTATTCCATTGTATAAATATACCACAACTTCTTTATCCAGTCATCTGTCAATGGACATTTAGGTTGCTTCCATATCTTGGTTATTGTAAATAGTGCTGCTGTGAACATTAGGGTGCATGTATCTTTTAGATTTAGAATTTTCTCCAGCTATATGCCCATGAGTGGGATTGCTGGATCATAGGGTAAGTCTATTTTCAATTTTTTAAGGAATCTCCATACTGTTTTCCATAATGGCTACACCAAACTACATTCCCACCAGCAGAGTAGAAGGGTTCCCTTTTCTCCACACCCTCTCCAGCAGTAATGGACTTTTTAATGTTGGCCATTCTGACTGGTGTTACCAGAGGGAAAGCGGAGGGTGGAGGAGTAAAATGGAAGTTCAGGATTTGCAGATAGTAACTACTATATATAAAATAGATAAATAACAAGATCCTACTGTATAGCAGAGGAAACTATATTCAATATCTTGTAATAGCCTATAATGAATAAGAATATGAGAAGGAATATGTAACTATGTATAGCTGGATCACTGTGCTGTACACCAGAAATTAACACAACATTGTAAACCAACTATACTTCAATTTAAAAAGGAAAGAAAAGAAAAACTAGTACAGAGGGATAGTTGATAAATTTCTACTATATATGAATTTGGGAACAAAACATATTAGAAGATTAGGGAGAGAAAATCCTGTTTCAGGATCCAGCTAGGTGCATAAATCTTGTATACTGTTGCTAAAGACTTTATAATTATATTTTTTTTCTCAACAATAGAATGGAAATGTAGTCTAAGTAATTGCCCAAAGGTCAGGTAAAATGATGTTTAAAATCAGCATCCCCTCAGGAGCAAATACTTCCCTACTTTTGCTTTGGAGTCAAGTCCATAATGTGAACCATATCCAGATAGAGCCTTCCTATAAAGACAGCCACCCCCTAGGTAGCATGCTGAGAGGTCCTGTAACCTCAGGTTTACAGGAGGACTTCCTAGGTAGCCTCTGTGAAACAGTCCTGAGTGACTGTGCACACATAGTACTTTGTATACACCCTGTTCCACAAAGACTATCCTCCTACCTCTCCCTAATCTCTGCGGTAGGTAGTCAGTTTACACCACATAGATGATCGACAAGTGCTGGTAGGCTACCTGAAGAAATTTTTTTTTTTTTTTTTTTGCTCTCTCTACTTTGAAAACTTAGAATGAAACTGGGATAGAAATTTTCAAAGTACCAGGAAGTGGGCAGATATCCTAGAGCCACAATGAAAAGTCAGAAAATTCTTATTGGCTGCTTTGCTTGGTGAATCAATGGGGGTTAATTAAATGCCTATTGAGAGTGGAGAATTTGGTGTGTTTTATAAGGCTGAATAATCCTCTAGTGAGGCAAAGTGAAGATTTTTCTTATAGAAAGCTGCTGACTAATGTGAAGTGGATGAACTCTTTGGAAGAGCCTTGAGCAAATGCAGCTGGTATGCAAGTGAGGAGCCATTTATTAACCAGCACCCTGGGGGCCCTGGTGAGGGGTGATAAATTTAGGGCAACTCTGCATTTTTCTTACTCTGCTTTCCCAACATTCAGGCCTTGCACCATTGTTGAAAATAATAAGAAGTATTAGAGAATTTTCTATTGTAATCAGTTTCCACATAATCTTGCACTGTGTAAAAGTAGAGACAATATTCTTTAAGCCAAAAGCTTTGTATTCTTCTTTGACTTCATAGTGAATCTTTAGACATACATCCCTCACTCTGCTTTCTGTCTCACCTGGCCTGGTTGGGTGCCCCTGTGAACATAGATAACTTTAGATCTTTGCCTTCTCTTCTTCAATGGAACTTGGTTTTCTTAGAAGATAAAGGAGAATGCTTCCAGGACCCATGACTCTTCTTATCATTTCTTTTTGTCTTTGAACGATGGCTTGAAAGGAAGATACTTTATTAAATGCAAAGTGAAGGAAAATTTCTTGATCAAATTCTGCAGATTTTTTTGTCCTTTTTAGAAGTCTACATGTATAAAATTCTGCTAACGATCTTTGAAAGACATTTTCAAGGAGAGGGAATTATGAGAACATTTGACTTTAAAACTCATTTTTGAGAGGTTAAGAAGAATGTGGCTCCATACAGACAGAGTTTAGTAGGAATAGAATAAAGTCATCTTCATTCATTTAGAGAAATATAATCAAAGAGAGTTTAAAAAACAATAGAAGGGAGGGTCCAATATTTACCAATTTTAAAAGTTAGTAGTATGTTTAAAGGCAAACTCCAGGTTTACTATGAGTGGGGTAAAGAGCTAATTATGAAGTAATTGGTATCAATTTAATACCAACAATGCTGATAAGAATTGGAATGCCACAACTACAAGAGCTCGTCTCTGCTGTTAAAAAAAAAAAAAAAACTTAGCAAATTCAAACAAGGAACTGCCATTCCAACACATTAATTTTTTTTAAATTATGGAAGCCATTGTACTTCAATTTTGAAAAAAATTGTGTAAGCCATTTTTAAGTCAGTTTTTAAAGTCTAAAAAATTTGAAGTTCACCTATGGAAATAAGAATTCATCTAGTCTAGATGCAATGGACAAGAACATTAGCTCCAAAAGTGACTTCTTAAAATTGTGCTGCAAACTTTTCAAGTGATGTCAAAAAATGGTGGAGTAGGAATCTCTTACTCTCCTACAAAAATATTTTAAAAATAAGAAGAAATGTCTGAACCAACCTTGTCCAAACTCTGAAAAATAGTCAAAGGTTTTCAGCTACCAAACCAATGACAAATTTTTAAAAAGCCGTCTTGAAAAGGGTAGTTAAGTTTTGTTGTACTTTGACTCACCCTTGCCCTGACAAAACCACTCCCTCTCTGTCATGCCAGTGGCTTTGGTCTTTAAGCATCAGCATCCTGATTCCCAATTCCCTACCTCAAACCAGAAGAAGCAGAGCAGAACTTGTTTGTGAATTTTTATGCATGTCTGGTCTAACTTAGTCTGAGAGATATGCAAAGGACTGATGTAAGGTGTTTATCTCTGTTTCACCCACCCAGGAAAAAGTGGTAAGGCAGGAAAAGTGGTAAGCATTGCTCATAAAAGCTTACAAATACACACATGCCAGAAGCGTGAGATTACACATGGAGACATATAATAGACTATCTACATCCTGGAGGTGAAGCTAGGGTGAGACTTTTCAGGGAATTAAGACACTCAAAGCAGCCATGTATATAGAAGAATTTAAAAAGTCATGCACATGCCCAGGCAAGATGCATGCTCAAGAAATACTTGAGAGGACCTTAAGCTTTTACTTCAGGATTATCTCTGAACTTAGAATAAACCTAGCTAAGCTTTGAAGGATTGTGCCAGAACAAACCCAATCTGCAAAGAATAGAAGAGTTCCTGGCATTCAAGGAAATATTTTTCAGAACGTTAGCTGAACATGGAGACTTCAATGATTGCACATGACAAAGAACAGTCTTTGTTTGTAATAAAATAGCTTGAAGTAAGGGAGAGGGGGTTATAGCTCAAGTGGTAGAGTGCATATTTAGCATGCACGAAGTCCTAGGTTCAATCCCCAGTACCTCCTCTAAAAAAATAAATAAGTAAATCTAATTACCTACCCCAAAAGAAGGAAAAATTAAATTTTTTTAAATAAATAAAATAGCTTGGAAAACTCTTACAAAAATGGAACACTACAGCCTTCAGCAATTTTAAAAACCTAGGGAAGTGGAAGGATCTGATTTCCAGGGTTTTCCATGTTATAGTAGTCAAATGCCCAATTTTCAACAACAACAACAAAAATCACAAGGCATTCAAGGAAACAGAAACATGTGGAGCATTCAATGTTCAAAATAAATTGACATAAATTATCCTGAGGAGACCAAGTAATAAGACTTACAAAACAAAGACTTTAAAAGAGTTGTCTTAATTATGCACAAAAAGCTAAAGAAAAACATACACAAAAAATTAAATGATATCAGGAAAGCAATGTATAAATGAAATAAGAATATCAACAAAGAGAAAGAAATTATTAAAAGAAATCAAACAAACTCTGGGGCTAAAATGTATAATAACTGAGATGAAAATTTTACTAGAGGAGTTCACTAGCAGGTTTGAAAAGGAAGAAGATATAATCAGCTAAGTTGAAGATAGGAAAATTGGAATTATTATGTCTGAGAACAGAAAAAAAAAGAATAAAGAAAAATGAATACAGCCTTGGGGAATCATAGGACAGCATCAAATGGACCAACATACGTACTCTGGGAATTCCAGAGAAAAAGAGAGAAAAAGACAGAAAGAATATTTGAAGAAATAATGAGAAAAACTTAACAAGTTGGATGATAGACATGAATCTACAAACCCAAGAAGCTCAATGAACTCCAAGAATGATAAACTTAGAGACTGACAATGAAATAATTATGGTTAACCTGTCAAAACTAAAAAGAAAGGAGAGAATCCTAAAAGCAGTAAGAGATAAGAAACTCATCACAAAAGAGATCCTCAATAAGATTATCAAATGATTTCTTATCAGAAACCTTGGAGTCCAGAAGATATATTTACAGTGCTGACAAGAAAAAAAAAAAAACCTGCCAATCAAGAATGCTATATCTAGCAAAAGTATCCTTCAAAATGAGTGAGAATTAAGAAATCTCCAGATAAGCAAAAGCTGAGGGAGTGCATTGTCACTTGGCATGCCTTATAAGAAATGCTTTTTAGGAAATGAAATGATGCTAGACAGTAACTTGAAGCCATGTGAAGAAATAAAAATCTTCAATAAAGGTAAATTCATAGGCAAATATAAAAGCCAGTGTTATTGTAATTTTGGTTTGTAGCTCCACTTTTTATTTTATACAGTACTGATAAACAAATGTTTAAAAACAATTATAAATTTGTGTTATTGGGCAAAGAATACATAAAGATGTAATCTGTGACATCAATAACCTAAAGGACAGGGGGTGGAACTGTACATAAGTAGAGTTTTCTGTGCAATTGAAGTTATGCTCGTCTCAGTTTAAATTATATTCTTATAACTTAGGATTTTATATATAAGACCATGATAACTACAATGAAAATATCTATAGAATATGCGTGAGTAGCAATGAGGGCATCAAAGCATGTTACTACAAAATATCAACTAGACACAAAGGAAGGCAGTAATGGAGGAAGTGAGGTGGGGGAGCTATAAGACGTACAGAAAGCAAATAATAAAATGACAATAGTAAATCCTTTCCTATCAGTAATTATTTTCAGTGTAAATGGATTAAGCTCTTCAGTGAAAAGGCAGAAATTGGTGGAATGGATAGAAAACATAATTCAACTATATGCTGTCTGTAAGAGACTCATTTAGATCTAAAGACACAAATAAGTTAAAAGTGAAAGGATGGATGCTACTTGCAAATAGTAACCGAAAGAACTGAAGTGGCTACACTAACATCAGGCAAAATAGATTTTAAGTTAAAAACTGTTATAGACAAAGGATATTGTATATTAATAAAGAGGGGAACTCATTAAGAAGATACAATAATTACAAACATACATACATATGTATCAAGCAACAGAGCCCCCCAAAATATGACAGAATTAAAGAGAGAAATAGACAGTTTTACAATAATAGTTAGAAATATAAATACCCCACATTTTATAATGGATAGAACAACTAAACTGAAGGTCAGTAAGAAAATAGAGAAATTGAAAAACACAATAAACCAATGAGACCTAACATATACATAGACTGCTCCATCTAATAACAGCAGAATACACATTATTCTCAAATGCACATAAACACTCTCTAAGATGGACCATATGTTAGGCCACAAAACAGATCTTAGTCAATTTTTGAAGATGGAAAGCATACAAAAAATCTTTTCCAATCATGATGAAATTAAACTAGAAATCAATAGCAGAAGAAACTGGAAAACTTCCAGATACATGGAAAATAACAACATACTATAAAACAATAGTTCAAAGAAGAAGCCACAAGGGCAAATAGAAAGACAAAAGCTTTAGACAAATGAAAATGGAAACACAAAATACCAAAACTTATGGAATACAGGGAAAGCAGTGCTAAGAGGAAAATGTATAGCTGTAAAAGCATACACTAAAAAAGAAAGCTCTCAGAAGGAACCCTACTTCAGGATGACACCTGCACCCCAGTGTTCATAGCAGCACTATTTACAATAGCCAAAACATGGAAACAGCCTAAATGTCCATCAACAGGTGACTGGATAAAGAAGATATGGTATATTTATACAATGGAATACTACTCAGCCATAAAAACCGATGACATAATGCCATTTGTAGCAACATGGATGCTCCTGGAGAATGTCATTCTAGTAAGTGAAGTAAGCCAGAAAGAGAAAGAAAAATACCATATGAAATCGCTCATATGTGGAATCTAAAAAATAAAAACACAAACAAACAAACAAAAACAAAGCATAAATACAGGACAGAAATAGACTCATAGACAGAGAATACAGACTTGTGGTTGCCAGGGGGGTGGAGGATGGGAAGAGATAGACTGGGATTTCAAAATTGTAGAACAGATAAACAAGATTACACTGTATAGCACAGGGAAATATACACAAAATGTTATGATAAATCACAGAGAAAAAAATGTGACAATGAGTGTGTATATTTCCATGAATGACTGAAAAATTGTGCTGAACACTGGAATTTGACACAACATTGTAAAATGATTATAAATCAATAAAAAATGTTAAAAAAAGAATAAAGAATAAAAGACTTAGTAATAAATTTAATCAAAGAAGCAAAAGACTTGTACACTGAAAACTACAAAACTTGGCTGAAAGAAAAACAGGACAAGTGAAAAGACATATTGTGTTTATAGATTAAAACACTTACTATAGTTAAGGGCAATAATACCCACCCCCGCCAAATCTACAGATTCAATGCAATCTCTATCAAAAGCCCAATGATGTTTTTGAAGAAATAGAAAAACCCATCCTCAAATTCATATGGAATCTTAAGAGGCCTAGAATAGCCAAAATAACTTGGAAAAGGAGAACAGAGTTGGAGGACTCATACTTCCTGATTTGAAAACTTACTGGAAAGCCACAATAAGCAAAATAGTATGGTGCTGACATAAGAATAGGTATATAGACCAATGTAATAGAGTAAATAGCCCAGAAATAAACCCTAACAAGTGGGTAAGTTGATTTTTGACAAGAGTTCCAAGATGATTGAATGAGGAAAAGGCAGTCTTTTCAACAAATGTGCTAGAAAAACTGGATACCCACACGCAAAAGAATGAACTTGGACCCTTAACTTTCTACCATATACAAAAAATAATTCAAAATTATCAAAGAAGTCAATAATTAAAAATATAAATTTCTTATAAAGATGTCCCTGTTTTCTTCTAACATTTGATTTGGCGATGATTTCATGAATACAACACCAAAAGCACAGATAACAAAAGAAGAAAGAGATAAATTAGACTTCATCAGAATTACTTTTGTTTATCAAAGGACATTATCAAGAGAGTGAAAAAGACAACCCACAGAATGAGGGAAAATATTTTCAGATCATATATTTGATAAGGGATTAACAACCAGAATATATTAAAGAACTACAAGAACAAATAACCCAGTTCAAAAATGTACAAAGGACTTGAACAGTCATTTCTCCACAGAAGATATGCTCATGGCCAGTAAGCACATATTCAACATCACTAGCCATTAGGGAAATGCAAATCAAAAATACAGTGAGATACTACTTGACATTTTTTTAGGATGGCTATTATCAAAAAATGAAAATAACAAGAGTTGGCGAGATGAGAGAAATTTTTATAACCCTTATGCATTGCTGGTGGGAGTGATGCAGCACTCTAAAAAACAATATAGCAATTCCTCAAAACATTTAGCTTAGAATTATCATTTGATCCAGCAATTCCATTTCTTGATATATTACCCAATGGAATTGTAAGCAGGGACTCAGACACCTGTACCTGAGTGTTCACAGCAGCATTATCCACAATAGCCAAAAATTAGAAACCGCCCAAATGTCCATATCCATTAAAAGATGAATGGATAAACAAAATAATACACCGATAGGAATACAACTCAGTCATAAAAAGGAAAGAAATTCTGATGCATGCTACACAACATAGGGAAACCTTGAAAACATTCTAAGTGAAATAAGCCAGACATAAAAGGACAAATGTTGTATATTTCCACTTATATGAGGCACCTAGAATAGGGAAATTTGTACAGACAGAAAATAGAATCTTATCATGGGCTGGGAGGAGGGAGGAATGGGAGTTATTATTCAGTGAGTACAGAGTTTTTTTGGTATAATGAAAAAGTTCTGGAAATGGATAGTGATGACAGTTGCACAACATTGTGAATGTGCTTACCACCACTTAATTGTAGATTTTTTAAACGGTTAAAATAATACTTTTTCTGTTGTGTATATTTTAACCACAATTTTTAAAAAGTAAAAAAGAGTTTAAGACTCTCTCTTCAAATGGGTATTACACATTTTCTGACACCAACTGAGCCTGGGCTACAGGTACCCCCTTTGTATTTTGACATCTCCCTATACGTCCAGTCATAAAATGTGTGACACTGTATTTTAATCTCTTGTTTTGTTCTCTTAACTAGATTATAAGTTCTGTGATAGAGGAGACCATGTCTCACTTGGGATAAAAAATAATGTCTAATTTACAGGATGGTTGTGAATATAAGATAAAATACTGAATGTGAAAATATGTAGTAAACTGAACTGCTGTACAAAATTTCTAGTGGCAGTAGTGATACAGGGTGGTGACAGCAGGGTTGTGTGCAGTGATGATGGCAGTGATTGTGGTTAAAGATCAGCTAGGTGGCAGTCCTTGCTATGTAAACATGTGAACAACAGACATCTGCAAGAACATTCTTGAGTTTCAGAATTGTGAAATGTTCTGTCAGGTACAGAAGTCCTTGCCCTAAAAAACCTGGAAATATCATTTGAAGAATAATATTCAACTGCGTGAAACATCAGTATATGTTTTGTAGAAGAAGAAAATAAATTATACTATGAACTCCAGTTTGCTGCAGGACTTGCATCCATATGGCTTTATAGAAGAGGTAGGGTTTCCTTTGAAACAGGGGATGGATATTCCCATTGTTCCCCTGGGTGCAGGGGAAAAAGGGGGTTTTCAGAATGAATTGGGAAGCTTAAATAAGGGAGACACTAAGGGGAGAATGTTGCAGCAGGTATGCTTCAAGGTCTGTCCACCTAAAAGCAGTAGTATTCCCAGGGACACTGCATGTTCCAGGGTCCACTGCCTGCTCTGCACAGCATTCCCATGGAGACTTCTTTGATCTGGTTCCAAGGACTCAGTTGGTTTTATGCCTGAAACAAAACAGCAGACCCTAGTCATCTCTCTATACTCAGGTGGATGATATTACCCATTACCTCTCTGGGCAGGGTTTGCATTCCAGAAGCTCATTTCTTGATCAGTAGAGAAATAAGAAAACAAGGGATTCAGAAAACGTTTTTCCCTCAGAAACAGTTTTACAATTCCCAGTCTTCCTTCATGGAAAGTGTATAGAATCTAGCCAATATGGTTTATCGCTGGTGATTTGGGGGGAATAACTCACAGATTCCATTTAGGATTTTGTGTCATTTCTCTTCCCAAATCAGGAGGAGTGATGATGGCAGCAGAACACTTCCAGGTTTTGCCTAGTCTTCCCATCCTCCACAGCACTCTGATTCTTCTCTGTTTAATGACACCACCAAGAATCTTGGGAGTCTCATGAGACTCTCAGGCAACGAGTGGTTTCCAGGTCACTCCTTCCATTTTTTATTTGCTTCCCGGGAATTGTCCTGCTGGCTTCTCTTTTGCCCCTGCTATTCATGATTTCAAATCATAAGCTTCCCTCTCAGACCATAGGCAGGGCCTGCTTCTCCCTTCTTCAATTCTCTGAAGATGACACACAGTCCTTTGCTAAGAGCTCTGTTCTTACCACATGGAAAAGCAGAAGGCAGGGGAATGGAAAACAGGAAGGCATAATAGTCTCAACAAGTTACTTAATGAATACCATCTTCTTTAAACATGGATTTATAAATGGAGCCAGTCCTTGTGGACATTTTCTAGGTTTCAACTCTACCTGTGCCAGGCTCAGCCAGAAAAACTCATTGCTTTTTCTCTTTTCCCTGGGGAGAAACTTAGCACCCTTTGTATTAAATGCTCTGTATCTGCATTGCCTCTGACTCATGCCTCTTTGCATTTTCTTTGTCCTCTAAGTGACACTGAGAAGGACTCTGCCTTAGAAGTACCTCTGAGGAAGAGTTGGCAATAATCGTCATCATTAGAGCTGCCATTATCTGATTGACTATCTACTATGCTAGGAACTGTAGTAGGCTCAAACTTGTAACAGATTAAACTGATGAGTGCATGCGCCACGTAACAGGCACAGCCTTTTACACATACTGTATCATTTAATAGTCCATCAACTTCATGATGCAAGAATCTTTAATCCTTCTCTGCATATGAGGTAATTGAGGGTTAGAGGGTAAAGTGGCTTGTCCAAAATTCCATAGTACCCATTCTTCCCAAGTCCAGGGCCCATTCTCTTCCCTCCGGACAGGGCAGGGGCTCTGGGCTCTCTCTTTCAAGCCTGTTGCTCTTCATCAGGAAGTCATCTAAAAGAAGGCATCACAGCTCTGTACCTATGGTAACAGCTAATTCTTCCCTCCTTTTTCTCTGCCCAGACTCAACCCCAACCCCATCCCAGTCACATGGTAGGTCCCACCAACAGTCCCTCTGCCAAATACTGACACAAAAATGGAGAGAAGTGTAGGCCAAGACTGTGTTGGTGGGGGGGTTTATCTGGTTACAGATGGGTCTAGTAATTGGGGTAAAGGGGAGAGAAAGGAAGGGGGGATCCCTGGTGCCATTGGGTTAAAAGGAGATGGACTTCTCACGGTGCCCTGGCTGCCACGGCAAGAGTCATGGGATCAAATGGAGATAGAAGGTGTAGAAGCTTTTTAAACTCTCAAGTGACATAGAGGTATGATAATACCATATATGCCTTATTTTCTTAATTTTAAAATGTTTTTCATATTTCAAGGTTTCTGAAAAAAAATGCATCTTGTAATTAATAAATACATGAATTTTGTTAGGATATTTCTTCCCCCACCACCAAAAGGTGCTTTTAATTCAGAGGTGGGTTTTATAATGGAGGGCTTCTTAGAATTCAGGACATTGCACGTAAGTTAGTTTGATTTTCCCAAGTGAAGGGCTAGAGATGATACCGAGATTGTTCTTTGCTCAAGAAGAGTACATGGCCCTACCTGAGCTATATAGTATGGGGAAGTCTCTCACTATTGCTACTGTAATTTCAAGCAGGGGAAGAGAAACTGAAGATGGGGACAAATTGTATAACAGGACAAGGCAGGGCAGGATGAGGCTCACCTCAGCGCTAATACTTACTAGGCTTAGGACAGAAGCAGAAATGGAAACCCCTATTTCATCCCCCCCCCATCTCCTCTCACTCTCGCTCAGTCCTGTAAATGAAGAATCTTCACATATATGTTTGACCCCACAGGCCTACACATACAAACTATATCCATCTGACCCCAATTTATCACCATTTATCCCCTTCTAGCCTAAGTGTGCTGCATCAGTGGCATGGTCCACACTTGAATAGATCTGGGGAAGGGATTCACACATGACCTAGAAGCATGCTTATGGCCCGTTGGGCAGGGAACTCCAGAGTCCTAGTACTGGGAGCATTTTTTAGGTTCTAGACTCTAGAAGGGGGGTTAAGTGGGCATATCCCCTTGACCTTGAGAATTTAGAGACAGCACAGCCAGAAGACAGTCTTTACTTCTGACACCAACTGCAAGTTCATTGGTTCCCAAGACCACCTGTGGTTTTGTTAATTCACTAGAAGTCATACAACTCACTGAAAGCTGTTGTACTAATGGTTATAGTTTATTACATGGAAATAATACATATTAAAAGGGAAGAAACACATGGGATAGGGTCCAGTAAGGTTTCAAATGCAAAACTTCCAGTTGTCATTTCCCAGGGGAGTCATGGGCAGCATTAATTCCACTCAGTACCCATCTGTGACAATATGCAGAGAATTGCCAACCAGTATTGCCACCGAGCCTTGGTGTCCAGAATTTTTACTGGGGCTCAGTCATATTTATGGTTGACTTCCTATGTGCCTGAGTTTAGTCTCAAGTTCGTCCAGAGGCTGAGCTGATACTTCTAGTTTCCATCTCCATTGGAGGTAGAGAAGCTACCATGAGGCCCAAATTCCTTTTACTAAGTCACATTGCTAGGCTGTCTAGTTGGCTCAAGGGTCCCAGTTAAACCATGACACTTTCTCAAGATTACCACCCAGGATACCAGGTTGAAGGTTAAAGCTTTCCTTGGGCAAGAGTAAGTCTTTATTACAAAGCCCGACACTTCTGGATCATGGGGAGCAGGGTTACCAGAAAAGATAGGACATTTGAATTTGAATTTTAGATAAACAATGAACAATATTTTAGTATAAGTATGTCCCAAATACTATATTGGGTATACTTATACTAAAAAAATTATTTGTTGTTTACCTGACATCAGAACTTAACTGGGTATCTTATATTTTTATTGGTTAACTCTGGAAACTCCATTAGGCAGGAACAAGACTGAAGGGGGGCCAGAATAGTGCCCTTTCGAGCATGGGCCTCCCAGCAGTCTAAGGGCTAACCTGGGCAGCATATTCACATCTTTCCTGCATACTAAAGCAGAGTTGAAGATAGACAGGGGCCAGTTCCAGGGTCTGTAACCAAAAATGACAATTCAGAGCAGAAAGACCTGAGAACATAGCTGTGGTCAAAAGTAGCATCATGACAAGGAGTAAAGGACCAGAGTAAGGCTCCGCTCCAGACACAGCAGGCTGCCAGAAGCCCGTTATCATAAGTCAGTTCTGTATATCCCAGGCTCACCCCTGCCAACAAACTAAAGCCTGAGTCTGACTCCACAGATTGAGATATACCTGGTTTCCACCCCAATTTTACTACTGATTAGCTGTTATTTCTTTGAAACTGCAATTTCCTCTTCTACAAATTGAGAATACGTTTCATGAATTTGTTGGAGAGAAACTGAGCTAATTTATGTAAAGCACCTTGCATGTATAACTCCTTAAGAAAATTTACTTCCTTTCCCAGTCCATTTTTTTGGATTGATTTATTTTATTATGAAAATATCTAATTTTAAGACACCAGTAAGAGAAACTAATGAAATGGACTGAATTGCTTGAAAGAGAACACTCACAAACATCAAGAAAACCATAACCATATGAAAAAAAGTCATTAACATCCCACACATAATTGTGTTTCTTAGAAACCACTCCCCAAAACACCAACCATTTAATATTGTTTGTGCTGTGTCCTTCGTTCCCAAGCAAGAGATGAATTCGGAAAGTTCACATGTTCTTCATCAAGAGTAATCTTCAGCCTCAAAGGGAAAGATCTCAGAAGCATTTGAGTTAATACATTTCTTTCACTAATGTAACCAAAATATTCCAATGTTTTCCCTTAATACTCTCAATTTACAACTAGCAGACAGATGCTTCTTCTCAAAGGCCTTCATAAATCTTCCCATATGAGATGAAAATGAAAGATTTATTCTTGCCCATCTTTTAATTTTACTCAACACTCAATGAGTTATTCTTACAGCTGGCATTTCAAATGTATTAGTAGAATTTATCACTCAAAGACTTATGCAGGGACTAAATTACACTAATGAATTGACTATGAATTTGAAGCCTAACATGAAGCCAAATATTTTCTGGCTTCATTTCTGTATCTCAGCAAACGGCTTAATTTGCTCCCTACTTATCCATTACTGCTAAATTGTCTTGCTATTATTGTAGTAAATGGCTGCAAACCCTGGCTTGCCCTCAGGCTCAGGCTGAATGGAGTGAAATGAGGACATTTAGACAGGAAAGGTAGAAACCTGCCATCCACTCATTTTTGCTGAGCTAGAGGTGGCAGGAGGGGATCATAGTCCAACCCACCTTTTTCAGTACTTCTCACGGTCACAGACAATTCTTAACAACTGGCATTTCCAATGTATTAATGGAACTTATCACTGAAAGGCTTATGAAAAGGTTAAATTACACTAATGAACTGACTTTGCATTTGAAGTAGAACATGAGGCCAAATATGTTCTGGCTTAGGATTTTTTGTAGACCAACATAAAACATATGCTTGATATGTATATAAGTCCAAAGGGAAGGTGATATTCAAACTTTTGGAGGAGGTTGCTTTTTTCTTCAGTGGGCTTGAGTTGGCTCAAACTACTCAGCAAACTACTTAATTTTCTTCCTACTCACCCATTATCACCAAATTGTCTTGCTATTATATCAGTGCTTGCTAGCAGTGTTATAGTTAAGAGTCTGGGCGTGTTTTCATTATAAGTGCCTACTTTCTGAGATTCAAGCTACATAGGGAACTATGCAAATCTTACGTGTCCTTCAAACTTTGTTGGAGTTGCTCCAGGCTTAGAGTTTTCCTTTTGTGCACGTTAAAAATTGAGGGAGAGGGACCAGGTATTTTCCGAAACAGTTGACTTTTTGTTCACCTCCAGCTATAGGCTAGCTTTAATTTTAGATGGCAATTTTGTGGGTGTTTACTTTAGCACCTTCCCATCTTCTTTCCCATTTTTATTGCTCTTTTGTACAAGGGCTCTTACACCTCATGTATGACTATGAAGATTTCGTTCCCAAATAATCACTGAACAAGATTTAATTACTAAAAAGCGTAAGAGAATTTTTTTTCAGGTTCCACCTGTGAAACACAAATGAGCAAGTGAAACATAGTGTACTCTGTACTTGTAATGTATCCTGTACTTCTGTGGGAAACTCAGCTGTTTCTCACGGAAATGTAATGGGGCTGAATAAATGATCATGTGTAGCAAAAAGATGAAAATCTTTGGAATTTAGAATTAAGTCTGGAGAGACAGAAAACCAGAAAAAGTGACCTTTCATCTGTGCTCAAATTTCTGGATGTGCCAAGACATTGTGAATCTCTGTTCCTGTATTGTTGCCTCTCATGCTATAGTAGGCCTGACAGACTCCTCAGTGCTGCTAGGCAGCCCATCACCAAACCCAATCCTGTTTGTGGACACGTGGGCTTAGCTGTTCCCGTCCCCTTTCTCTGCAAAGCAAGCCGAGCCGAGATCTCCCAGATAGAGTATAAAACCCAAGTCTTCCCCAGCTTCCGCAGAACAACTTCCCTTCAAGCTAAAGGCTGGAAGATAGGGGCTGCATCATCACAGATACGCCTCATTGTGAGACTCTGAAGCTTGGATCCAGCTTCTCACTCCGGCTCAGCTCTCACAGAACTCGTATTTTAGTGGGGTGTTTTGAAAGTATTTCCTAATCTTTCTCAGTCAGATACATATTCTTGACCTTTTTTAGCTGCAGTAGAACACATTCAGGCCCATCTCTCTTCTGCTAATTGCCCTTAATTCAACCATCAGATCATTCACCCCCTCACAAAAACCTCACATAAAAGCCACCTTCCCTTCTCTTTAATCATCCTCTGTGTTGAAAATTGTTAAGGAGAAATGAGAAAACCGATTAACCTGTGATGTAAAGAGGCTCTCTTCACATAATGTCAAGGGGCAAGTTGTCCTAGAAGGGAAGCAAGGTCTTCTTCGTGTTGCCTGGACCATTCTTTAGCTGTGTGTGAGGCTCTGGACTTCCACTGATTTCTCTCTGAACATGCCTCAAGACACTGGAAATTATTCTGTTTAGAATTCACCAGCAAGAAGACACCTATGAATCTACCCAACCAATTGATTTTCCTGTTGATAAACTTGACTCTCAGAATAACCTCACAATTCCGATTACTCCAGAATCCCAGCACAGGGCATGTTGCATCTTTTGTACCCCCCAGATATTCAGTACTGCTTCAGCTTCACCTTCAGCTGAGAGACCTTCCCAGCACTCACAGCAGCTTCACCTTGCACATGAAGATGATGGAAGTTCCTACTCACGCACTCTATTTTTCGCTAACATATCCTGTTTTGCCTTCTTTTTTTTTCCATAGAAGGGAACATACCTTTTCCTTCATTAAGTTAAATTAAACAAATGGTATATAGTGCGTCAAACTCAAGTGCAAAATGATTTCACATTTACAAGTAACAAAAATGAAAATCAGTACACAGCCATGTTTGTGGAGTCCTCTGGCACAAGGAGAAAGCTCCCAAATTCATAATTTCTCAGAGGTGCTGGCTGAGTAGAGGCATTCAGAGTAAACCGAGGCTAAGGAAGCCCAATTGCCTGCTTTTTAATAATTCTAAGTGCATTTTAAAATTGTCATTCCTTGCAAGAGTCTACCTACGCTTTGGAATATTTCCAGAGTAGAAGAAAAACTATATTATTTGGGCCTGTTTAATCCTCATAATTTGGATCCTTACCTTTTTGGGAAACTGAATCATGTCATTTCTGATTCTGATCTACATAACAGTTGGAGAAAATCCCAAAAGTATATGAAGCAGAGAAAAGCCAGAGAGTCAGAGGTTATCACCTCTGTCATCAGTGAACTCTCCTTTAAAGTCTAACTAGATTTTTTTTTTCAAGGCATGTTTACTCTGCATTTTGAAGATGTATTGGATGGAAAGGCTACCAACTGCCTATCATGTTAGCCACTTTTACATTTGAAAATAATATTTTTATATTCACAGTCAGGTATGAAATAGCATCCCGTAATTTTAATGGCAGGTTATACCAAGGAGTCACACTAAGGTAAAAGATATTATGCCACAGTAGACCAACATAAAACATATGCTTGGTATGTATATAAGTCCAAAGGGAAGGTGATATTCAAACTTTTGGAGGAGGTTGCTTTTTTCTTCAGTGGGCTTGAGTTGGCTCCCTGGGAAATTATGGCCATGTTGTGTATGCATTGATGGTGGAATATTCTGAACCATGTGTTGGGAAAAGCAAAGCCTTCCTACTTCAGGTCTTCTCCAGGCAAGTATGTTAACCCATCCAAAGAGTATATATACACATATGCACATACGTACATACATGGCTGCCTATATGAGCAGCTTAGAGGTTTTTGGAGGGATGGATGATTGGCTAAAAGTTCAGGATACTACAGTTAGATGAATTAGAAGATTAAGGGAGGCATTCCTTCAGGAATACCCTTCTCCAGATTCCCCATACAGGACCTTAAAATTCCTGGTCCTATGTCTTTGCTCCCACCCTTTCTTCTCTCTTGATTTCTCTTCCCTTCTCTCTTTGAACCAGTCTTGCAGAACCCAGACCAAAGGCCACTTCTTAATTTCCCATCCTCTCTCAAGTCTGGAGTATTTCCTGCCTCCACTGGATATTCATAGTATCTACTATGAATATAAAGAGACCATAAAGAAACATTGAAAAGAAGTAATATTGGGTGATTGATTATGAGGAGAGACTTTTAAGACGTAAAGATCTGGCCTTTAAGTCTTGTTCTACCTCTGACTATTACTGTTGTGTGACACCTGGAAAATTCCTTAATCTGTCTAAGCCTTGGTTTCCTCTTCTGTAAAAATGAGAAAGATAATACCAATCTCATGTTGTTGTTGATAAAATCAAATGAGATAATACATATAAAGCATTTAGCCAAGTGTCTGGTCTATAGAGAATATGCAGTAAATGTGGACTGTTGTTATTGCATCAAAGCACCTATGGCTTCCTTCCTAATTTCTATATATAGCTCTCCATCCACCTAAGGCTCCCACATTAGACTCATAGTTCACCTAGACTGGGCATCAGGTCTTCTGCACCTTTGTCTTCTCCAGAGACTCTAGGACAATGCCTTGCACTAACTACTTTTGTTTAATAGATGAATGGTGGAGATTTTGAGCTAACTTACATTTGGCTCTTGAAAGCCACAGTCTCCTCATATTATCCTGGTGAAGCAGTAGGAAATAGGCATCATGTTTTAAAATGCCAGGGAGGAGACCAAAGAACCACAGTGGTCAAGCGGTGGGACTGAGCACCTTCCAGAAGACAATGACATATACTTATTTGTTGATCTATGAGCCCTCAAAAGATAAAAATAAAAGCAAGATAGAATCTCAATAGCAAAGGCTGTACTGAATCTGAACACCAAACTGTCAGTCAAACTGGTTGAATCAGTGGAACAACCATTTGAAAAATGTCACCATTTTGTATGAAACTTCTGGTTGTGATGGAATTAGCCATTATAAGAATTAGTTGTTAGTCAGCCCTTGGGTACCCATAAATTAGGCTCAGTTTGAGCTTTTGGATTAATTGCTAAAGCTAAATTCCTCAGCAAAATCTTCTCATTATTTCAAATTCTGAGCATGGGCAAAAAGTGCATGTAATTTAACAAAAATAAGTACATACTTGAGCTATTTTACTTACAGATCATATTAGGTGATGGCCATTTCATAGTTTTTATGTATAAGATGGTGTTAAAATTCTACCTTACTAGGTCTTCAGGCCTCAGAGGAGTCTCACCTCAGTGGAATGTGAAAACTTAATTTTTCTCAGTATTTAACATTCATAGGACTTGTAAAAAACATACCATAGTACTATGACTTTTAATTTCCTTGTGGCTTATGTAAATAGGAGGCCGTCTACCGCTGAGTATGTGTGAGGTTTTTCCTTCACTCTATCTCTCTCTAAGAGAATTGTTTTTGAAAAATCATCTTTAATTTAGAGAAGCGTTACACATAAAAGAAGTTTATACACTGCCATCTGCTAAAAAGTGTCAGAAGGCTCCCCGTGGTGAAGCTCGCAGCATCCTGTGGTTTTCAACTCATTACTTGAGGGATTCAGCGAGGTTTCTCCTAAACACTGTCAAGGCTTTGCTGAACATTTGGCAGCACTGAGATTACTTTAAGCAGCTCATTTTGGTTATAGCCTGAAAAGACTTCCTGTTTTTATGAGGTAGTCTTCTTTCTAAGGGGCGGAGTTGGAGGAGGGGACCTGCCACTCCAGAAGACGGAATGAGCCCTTGTCCCAGACATAGTGAAGGAGTTCTGAAAAGTGAGGTATCCTGTTCCAAAAGACATCACTCAGGGACAGGATTCCTACTCCTTGGTAAGGAACTCTACTCAAGTGAAAGGTGAACAGAGTGGAAGTTAGACCTACTAGTTCCATTTCCTGATTTTTACCATCAACATCTGCTTTAATGGGAAGATGATAGACTGAGTCACCACCTGGGCCTGTGTGCTTGTGTACACACATACAGGCATATGCATTCAGACACAGAGCTAGAATAATCTTCCTTGAACATAACTTTTCCCATCTTGTTCAAAATCCTCAACGATACAAGCCTTCAAATCAATATCCCTCAAGTCATTCAATCAACTTTTTCTCAATTTACTCCCAAACCCCCACCCTACTCCCACCTCCCACCCCACTGCCCCAGTTCTTACCGTCATCTCATTATTCCCAAACATGGTAGCTCTGCTCGGCACCCACCTAATCCATCTGTGCATATGCCCATTGCTATGCATCTCATGCCTATTTATTTCATAATGCGGTCATATTCACATTATTAAACCTGCAAATCCTTTCAGAAAATGGAATTGTAGATGGAAATCGATTATGTAAAACTGGCAAAAGCAGAGCTGTTGTGTTTAAACAGGAGTGGAGTCCTCTTTTCTCTGCCTCCCCAGGTCCCCCTTGCCCTCCTTGCCATTTTGCAGGGATACTTGAGTCACTTCTGTGAAGGTTTAGGTTGTACCAAACACATTTGAAAATGACTGGTCTAATGTCTTTCTTCAGCAGTCTTTTCACCAACCAGCACACTGTGGAGAATGGGAGACTTGATACCAAACTCCCCAAGGACAAGATAGCTTCCCTGTATCCCTCCTACTCATCTCCAACCCCGGCAGCATGCCCAGAGGCTAGTGTAGCAGTAGTGCCCACCGAATAAAGAGCTGTAGAAGTTCCTCTGCCTCTGAGCTTTCCATTTACACACTTCATGGATGTGAACAATGTGAGGCACCAAAAGCATGACTCTTCCTGTCACCTGCTAGTCGTGTTTAGATATTTAAATCTTGACCACTGTCTTGATTTTGAAGTGTCTTGTTGTCAATGAATGCAAAAGCATGTTGAATTGTACTTTTCAATTCCCCTGTGAACATCTGGAGTCCAAAGCTGAAGACAAAGACATCAACAACCCCACATTTTAAAGAGAGCCACCAACAATTAGGGGTTGGGGCTTACTAAGAGTCAGCTTAAAAATGCTGGGTGCTAAAACCCCATCCTTTATTCCAGCTTCTGTTTTCCTACATACAATGTATGCAGAAGGCTGGAGGAGGAGCGGAAAGAGAAAATACTGAGAATCTGATTGGTAGCGACAGCCTTGCTGTCCTACAATGTTTTGTGTTAAGAAGTTTTCTGTGCTTTCTTAAAGCCAAGTGTGAGGGGTCCTCCAAGAAAGCACTTGTACCAAATAGGGGGCACTTACAAGGACGAGACCCCATACATCATTCTCCTTTTGGACATGGCTCAGATAGTGGACTTGATGCTCTGCCCCTTATTTCAGTGAACTCGAGAAACCTGAATAAAAAAGGGGCAGGATGAAGAGAAGAGAAAGTAGAGGAGTAGCCTGGCTTCTCACTGTTGGGATTTGCAAGGGGGCCTGGATTTCCTCTGGGTTTAGTGGGCACTGAGAGGGTATTTGCACTGGGGCCATCTTGCTAGGCAAGAAGTCTGACAGCCAGGCAATGGAACCCCAGAAGCAAGCAGGGGAAGTACTGTCAATAACAGGAGCTTGTTGGTGGGTGGAAGGTAGAGGAAGACATGGAGGTGGAGTTGGATCCCCAACTCCAGTAGGGAGCTGCAGTGAGGAGGCCCAAAGAGCTCTGCAAGAACTCACTCATGTACCTTACGTATTTGGGTGACTGCATACTGAGGCCTTCCATAACCAGCTGGTGATGGCCAGAGAAGCAGGAACCCACAGGGAAAGGGCCACAGTCATGGATGGTTGAGTCAAGAAGTGGTTATTCTTTCTCTCCTCACACTCCTTCTATACTTCCTCATTATAGGAATCAGGTCTCCATAGGGGAAGTGCAGGTTCAAGTTCAAATTAGGGCTATGTTAAGTGGTAGAAGTAGCATTAAGTTTAGGGGAGGAAATAAGATGAAATTGAAATATAAGAGGAGAATTATAAGCTGGACTTAGATGAAAGGGCCTGGAAAGTTACCAGTATTCTCAAAATGTTGTTAAGGGATGTTCAGGGCATTTGGATAGAACCTGGTTAAGTAGTGGTTGGAAAATTAAAGTGTTCAAGTTATTATCGCCACAGAGTTAAGGCTGCTTGATAAAAAGTTACTTACATTCATTTAGAGTGAAAAGAAGGAAGCCAAATCGTAAACATTTCTCTATAAAAATTTTAAGAGAACTCCAAAGGAACGAAAATCTAAATTTAGCATTCCCACAGGCTGTCAGTCTTAACAACCTATATGTACACATTGGTCATCTATATATTGTCACTTTGTACTCATGTAAAAATGGCCTTCTTGAAAGTTAACTTGTTAATTAACATTACTTTTAAACTAGTTTTTATTTATAAAAATGTAAATTTAATTATATATTTGTATAGTTTTATAATTTTACAAGTTGTAAATCACAAATCCCAATAGCCCAGATAGCATAAAGCAAAGAGGTAAAGGCCTATTCTGCCACATGTTCACTGTCTGTAGGTAGCCATTGTTTACAGTTTCTTGCTTATCTTTCCAGAATTTCCCCATGCCTCTATGAGCATGTAAATGTACGGATATGTGTCTTTGTTTTAACAAAAGTGGCATTTACCAGAAATGGTCTTTTACAACTTGCTTTTTTTTTAAATTAAAATTGTCTTAGACATGCCTTTATGTCAGTACACATAGATTCACATCATTCCTTTTTTAAGAATTTTTTAAATTGAAGTATAGTCAGCTTACAGTGTGTCAATTTCTGCTGTACAGCATGTTTCAGTCATACATCTATATACATATATTCATGTTCATATTCTTTTTCATTATAGGTTACTACAAGATAAATAGTTCCCTGTGCTATGCAGAAGAAATTTGTTTTTTTTAATCTATTTTATATGTGGTAGTTAGCATTTGCAAATATCAAACTCCCAATTTATCCCTTCCCACCCCCAGATTCATTCCTTTTAAGCACTATGTAATATTCCACACTTTATTTTTTGCCTCATACTTTAACCATTTCTCCATTAATGGGCTTCTAGCTCAATTATAATTTTTTAAAATATCCTATCACATAATAAATCAATGATTGTCCTGAAACACATTTGTCTACTTCTAAAAGAAGAGACTCATTTAATTGTAAATTTACAAATGGATGTTACAGTAATATTAATTGGAATGCACAATCTGAAGTATTACATGATATTAAAATACTCAGTAACCAGAGAAGATTAAATTATGCTAAATATAGTTGATACTTTTAAGTAATTTTAAAACATTACATTCTAACCCTCAATGTTGGCAGTTATAGGTGGTAAAAGCAACTAGACTTCTTATTTAACCAGTAAACCACACAGCACCGTGTCTGATAACAGAATGTACTGAGTGTATACACTCACCTTCTCAACCAGAGATATGGTGAGAATTAATAGGGTAATATATACAATCTCTTTGTGAGGGGTGATTGCAGAAGCTAACATAAACAGTGTGACTATTTCCTTTCTGGTTCACTCAGGCTCCGTAGATGACAAAGCAAAGACAGGGCTACAAGGTTTATCTTCCATTTGTTTGTCATTCTTCAAAGTAATCTCAACCTTTTCCAGTTTATCAGAGGCCAGAATATCTTCTGTTTTAACAAACCAGGGTAAAGGGCAGAGAAGGCTACCACTGAGGTGTGTCTGAGCTGTCTTTAATATCTGAGAGAGTGTAATTTTTCCCCCTAAGATAAATGTTTCTGTCAGCATGAAACTCCTCTTCTGGTTTGAAGCCACTCACTGCCATGTTACTACTGCCCCTGCCCCCACTCAATGTGGCTGCCCACCCTCGACTTAGACCAGCCCCTGCCAGAAGCCCCATCCATCCTTGGAAGATAATTGTGTCTGAAAGCGGGGTTTATCCCAGAGCTGTTTATACTTAGTAGTGTAAGTTGAAAAACCTCATAACAGAAGCCCCTCTTCTGAGAGGTGTGTCTGTGTGAGTGTACGTGTATGTATAAAAAGACATTTTAGTTTTCAATAAACTGTTTACTGTTCAAACATTAAATAAATGTAGAACTGTTTTAATCAGCTGAACAAATATTTAATGTACACTCCAGTATAAGAGCTGTGTTTAAAAATATCTTTTATATTGCTAAGACACAGGGAATTTATGGAAACCAGTGACCTGAAAGGTAAAACAAACATTCAGGGGGGAAAAATGAAGTATATAATTTTAAATTTAAACTTATCTCTCCCCTGTTTTATTAACATCCAATGGTATTTTACGTGTGTGTGTGTGGGTGTGTGGGTGCGCGCGCGCACGCATGTGTTTTAAGTCCTGGAAGTGCTGGTTGGATTATAAATATATTATCTAGAACAGCTTAGTAGTTGGGTGACTACCAAATTAATTTCCAGTAAATTGTTATGAGATGGTGAAACATGGCAAAGTTCACGTTCTGCCCAGGACTGTGTTTCTTGGTGAAGCAAATGTTTGTTTGCTCTTTAGGTTCCAAACACTGGAGGTCATTCATGACAGTAGTAGCTGGGTTTCTGTCCACAGCTGTTCACAGGGATTGTCTAAAACTCCAACAGGAAATGCTAAATTCTTGGAAAACATTTAATCCTCAGTAGAGTCTGTGTAAATATCATAGAGAATTGGCAGAAGGTGTATAGTTTTAGAAAAATAGCCTCTTACAAAGATACATGGGAAACACGTTTAATGAAATGGATGCCATCTTTACACTAATTGCATTTTTAGTTGTATTTGCAAAGAAGAGTTAAATAAAAAATAGGGATCTTAAACTGGCCACAATTTTTTTTGATGTCTTTTATTATTTTTTTATCTTTTTATTTATTTTTTTATTGGGGGGGTAATTAGGTTTGTTTGTTTTATTTATTTACTTTTAATGGAGGTACCAGGAATTGAACCCAGGACTTCATGCATGCTAAGCACAGGCTCTACCACTAAGCTGGACTCTACCTGTGAGCTATACCCTCCCCCATCATACTTTTTAGCTCTTACCATCCTACTAATTTAGTTTGGTGAACAGACCTCTAATTGAGGGCATCTTCTCTGCCTGAATTGATTCAGAGCTAAAAATTGTAAGGGATAGGCAGTACTTGATTGTTTGGGCCTTTATTTCTCTTAGCATTTGGTGATAGTTTAGATGTAGCAGTGCTCGGAAGCCGTGTTATTACATGGCCACAAACTCATCTGCTGTTCCATTCAAATAGTACACTGGCCCCACGTCATCAAAAGAATTTTTAACAGCAGATTTCTGCCCAATTAGTTGGATTATCAATGTTATCAGTTCTATTTAGCATTAGAAAATTTAAAATAGCAGGTTTATTGGCTTTCAAATACATGTCTTTCTCAAAGCAGGTATAGCTTCTGAGTTTCTTTCTGGTTTATAACAGATATTCATTAAATGAAAAACTTGAAGTTTTTGAGTAATTTTGGGACATGGCACTATCCACATGTTTAAGAAAGTTTCCTGCCATTGATGCAAAAAGAAATGCTTCAATTTTACTTGGAATCCAAGTCATCTCTGGCTCCATCTAGCTCAGTGACAATTCATCGTTCCGTCCATAATCACTGATAAAGTCATCTTGTTTCTGAGAAGATTGGGAAAATAGCACTTCAGAGCCTAGGTTCAGCTGTTCACAACCATAATGAAGAGGAACTGGAAGCTGAGAATTAAAAAGAGAAGAAAGGAAAGGAAGCTACTTAGCAATCAGAAGAAACAGTGTTTATGAGATCATTAGAAACCCATTTGAAGTGCTTTTTCCTAACTAGCTTTAGCAAAAAGGAAGTTGTCAACGTAAGTCAATGAATATAACCCTATATCCACATGGCTATGAAGTAATTAATGCACCTTAATGCCATAATGAAATGGTTGGGAATTCTAAAAGGCCTTTTTCAGATTTGGGGCTCTCTTTCCATGAGGGGGCTTTGATGTCTGTGCTGCCAGGCAAAGCTGGCTCTTGTGTCAACAGCAAGATGGTGTGCTTGGCAACGGATCCACAGGCATAAGGCAAATATATCTGCCCTCCTTCTCGGAGGCGACTGAAATAACTACTGTATTTGATTGAGCTGAGAAAAATAGGAAATTAGAATGTTTGCTTATTTTGCTTCAGGTAGAGCTTTGGCTGTAGCAATCTCTGAAGCATATGAAAAATGTATGGTATTTCCTACTGCATTTTTAGACATACAATACATAAATACAGAGATAGCAATGAAAGGGTCTCCATATTGATGTGGCTTCATTCAGGCTATTTTTCTCTCACTCTTACCTTGCTATACGTGATTTGAGGGTATGGTATTAACCTACCGTCATACTGAGGGACTTAATTCGGGCTTATTTTCCTTCTACATCCTAGCTTTCTATACCTGATGTGTGGGTACCGTATTAACATACCATTCACATAATAAGGGCTTACCTGGACAGAGTAAGAAACTTAAAGGTAGATTTCCATGTGCTCTTCAGACCCTGGAATTTTACATTCCAGCCTGGAGAATGGAATTCGATTCTATTCAGTATTTACATTAACAATGTCCTGGTTCTAAAATTCATTGCAAAACAACAGCTTCTTCAGGTTTTCCCTCTACCCTGCTGTTTTATTTAGTGTTATCATTTAACTTTCTCTCCATATTACACGCCATAATAAGACAGCCTATTCGTATATTAACAGCTATTATCCATTGTCCTGCTATTTCCCTTGGTTTCTTACTTTTAATGAGGTTTGGACTTAAGGTGATCCAAGTGCGAAGGGGTGGGGAATATAAACAGGAGCTGTTGTGCCTTCAGGCACGCTCACATCACCCAGCTGATGGTCTTGACTTGTAGGCAGGGAGATAGGCTTATCCTGGAAACCAAGTGACTCTCCAGAGTCTCCCAGAAAATGAAGCCCATGGTGTCCACTGTGCAAGCAGGAAGCACTGGGCATCTTAACCTTACACACTCAGAAGGCAGAGCAGTTGCTCTGGAGTGGAGACTAAGAGAGAACAGGTTTAGCTGCCATCACCACTTCTTACTTTATAATTCAGCATATTACAGATAAAGATATTCTTCCCAATGTTCCAGGCATTCCTGCAACAAGCTTGGGACGCTGTGTGAATCACCACAGTTTCCCAGGAATGTCCCAGGAGGCCCCCCCACTCAGGAGGCCACCTCATTTGTCCCTTCCGAGGTCCTGGAGATTCAGAGCTGCACACTCCACTGCCTGTGGTCAGGTTTACTCCAGAGAAGCCCTGCTGTCCAAACAGAGTGGGTTTCTGGTCAGAAACAAGCATTGCCACATGCTGGTAAACACAAGCAGTTCACCCCACAGAGCCCCTTTCTTGTGAAGGGCAGTGCAAATCCCAGGGTCAGCGGTCAGGAGGAATATCACCAAACAAACGGAAGCTGTGTTTGCTCCTCCATGAAACATGAGCAGCTCATGTCTCCAGGAGGATTTACTGTAGCATGTCCAAAATAAACGGACATGGGTGAGTGGGTAAGGGTGGGGTGGCGTTCCTACTTCAAAGTCATCCCAGCTGCTCCTGGAGAAAGAGACTCCTTCAGGATCTCTCCTCACAAGACAGGACTTAGGAGCTTGCCATTTCTGGATTAACTGTCTTTATCTATTTGAAACTGAAAGAGACAGCACTTCTGTTTGTTTTTTGTTGATGTTAAACAGATGCGTGGGCCTATTACAGCCACACAGGTCTAGTTCACTATGAAGCAGTGATAGAAACATAGTTGCTGTTGGACCGATGTGAAGAGAATGGATTTGCTTATGATTTTGCTTAAGTGTTCAACATTTTCATTTGATTTAATGCCCAGTGTCCCCAACAGGTCAAACTACACCTACCTACCCTTGGCTCTTTTCAGAAGCCAAGAGGTCTCCTCAACAGAGGAGAACACAGCCTCCAGAAATTCACTATTATTTCAAGATCAGCTATTACTGTAGATAAGATCGAGCCTGCAAGTATTTATTTTTTCAAACCACGATTAGGCTGTGAAACAAAAGAACTGGGGGAAGGAAAGGATGAAGAAAAGCAGATGTTGGGTCTATCTTTATTTCTTTATTTTTAAAGTTTGAACTTCATTTGAACCAGTTTGGATCCTCTGGACTCTCCAATGGCTGGGCATCATGATAAGCAAGCCTGTCCCCCACGTCAGAAAATCCTAATGTTTTCTAAGTGTATGTTTTACAGCTCTGCCTTCAGGGTAAGGTGCGATGAAAACTGAATCAAGGGCATTTTTAAAATGTTGGTAGAATTTTAATTTTTTTTTCCTTTGTGTAAAATAAGATTTTTGCTGGCATGAGAGTCTCAGGTATTTTTTAGAAGTGACTAGGGTATAAAATGTAAATAGATTAAATTAGTGCTATGGTAAAAACTCTGACTCAAAAGCCTCTATGAAGTTTTCACAGATAACATTACCTAAGAATCTTTTCCTTGGGAGAGACATAATTCCCAGAGGACACACAAAACTGCCGCGGACATATTCCATCAGGTGGAGAGCAACTGGTGCCCGGTTTATCAATGCTTACGTGGAAAATCATTTGATAACCCCAACTCTAAAGACTTAAATCTGCCTGAAGATTCCAGGAACAGACATTAAAACAGGACAGGCTTTCAGAGTCAGGGAGATACAGTCTGGTCCAGTCTTGGGACCCCTTAAAGCCACTGATCTCCTATTGCACTGAGTAGGAGAGTCTATCTGACGAAAATTAAGAGTTAATTTCTACAAGTTACTTCCCCAAACTCCACCTCTTGCCAGATGATATCTTCATCCACATGGAGACAATTGTATTACCAAGTACCCAGGTTTTGCTACAAAGATCTGGACACAATTGGGGGACCACGTTAGGTAGAAGCTGTGTGTGTCCCAAGTGGCAAAGTCAGCTTCTTACAAAACTAAAAAGCAGCACTCTTAATAGGTTATGAAATTTTTCACTTAACAGAACACCGTGTATTTAGGTTTGTTTGCTTGTTTGCTTTGCACATTCTTCAAGACCTGCGATTTCAATCACCTAGCTGTTTTCCACCAATAAATACTGTAATGATGGATACACAGTGGAAACCAATCATTTGACAAAATGGAATGTGCCAATTTGAACACACACATACAATTGTTCTTTTCCAGGTAACTGATCTTATGCTGAAATGGCTAAACTTTCAAAAATCTTTTTCTTTGTCTCATTAGATGCTTGCTCAAAGGGAAAAACTATACAATATTGGATCTGGAGCCCAATTTTGAACTAAATAAATATGTAACAATTAAACTAAATGAAGGCATAAACAATGTTCAGTTATTTTTAAAAGTTAACATATCATTTTGGACAAATTACAGTATCATAATATGTCACGATTTTCATGAGAGCATTAAATTAATACATGAATGAAACCACATATTTGAAAATTGTGATCATCTGAGGCTTTGCTAGGGGAATTCCACTTGATAACATGATCCATCCTCTTAATTTACAGCCACTCAGGATGTACTAATGAAAGGCTAACATTCATTAATTCATTCAGCACACAGGAGAGTCAAGTTAGACACCAGGTGCTGTAAAGAAGCTTGCAATCAGGTGGGGAAAGTGGGCAGGTAAACATTAATTATATGTGAGGTGATCAGTCCCCCAAAAGGTCTGTAAAAGATATTATGAAAACATAGAAAGGAGGAATCAGAGAAGGCTTTGCAGAGGAGGTGCTCTCTGAGCTCAAGTGTGAGGGACAAGTAAATCTTAAACAAAATAATTACATAATACCAACCACATTGGCAGGTTCACTGCATGGATACAGTTAATGTAAATTCTCTTGTTCTCTCTCCGAAAATTCTTTTCAGTTGTGGATTTTTATTGTTAAAATATCTCTAAATCTCTTCAACTTCAACCTTGCTAGTTACATTCTATAATTAAAATTCCCCCCATAACCAATACAACAATTGAGACACAATTATATTAAATATTTAATGTTCACTTGGTTCATTCATAAATGCCTATTGTTTAGAAAGATCTTCATGATTCCAGTCTCTCCTATGCATGCTTTAGATACCTGATATATTGTACTTGGTTCTGGGTACCAAATTATACTATTTTAGAGTCATGAGTGAACATAAGTCTATAGAGAGGATAATGACAACACTGGAATTTCAAGCTTTGCAGATAAGAGTCAATTGAAAGAACTGTGTATGTTTAGCCTAAAATAAAAAGAAAACTATTTAGCTGCTGCTTATGATTTAAAATCCATCATATGGAAGACAGCTTTGACTTACTCTGAACTCTGAATGTAATGTTTCCTGGTGATACACTCAAGACCAGGTAATAGAAGTTGCAAGCTGATAAAATTTGGCTCAGTTTAGGGAAGGATTTTCTAATGTTCAAATACTCCTCATGAAGCTTAAGGCAGACCACAATCTAATGGGAACTTGTTGAGTTATATTCAAATGTCATGCTATTAGTTGGACGAATACATAGAAAAGTCTGTTTTACTGTTCACATTCTCTAATTCTGTGATATCTAATATGAACTAGATTGTGGGTTTTTTGTTTTTATTTAGCTTAATTTTTCCCCAGACTAACAGATGATTCATGAAAAATATCAGATAAGTCATTCTTTGAAATTTTGCACTACAAATCATGTATATAATACCCCATCAAGCATAGAAAAATAGAAGCATGTTGATAACTTGACTAATCACTTCTTAATATTTGTAGTGCAAATGAAGGCAAAAAAAATCCTCTTGATATATTGACAGCCTTTGAAAATACCTCATAGGTTTGCAATAGAAGCAGGGCCCTTGCAAAGATCAGAAGGCAATGTCCTACAGTGAGAAAATTGATACCATGAAACAGCAATTCTCTTTGAAGCTCAGAGAAGAGGTCTGCTGAGGAAAGTTAAACACACAAAAGTCAAGATTTGCTAACTGTGGGAAAAAAATGTCAGCATCTGAAATCACTTCAAGCGAAAGAGTAATTTCTAGCAGTGGTAAATTGTTGAGTGGCCCAAAGAGAACTAATGAAACCATGCTTTCCTCCCCAAATCTCCTGTTTTGCTCTTATAACAACAACTTAGTAGGATCAGAGGACCTAAGGGGTCAAAGGGCACTTGTCTAAACATCTGTGGAGTTCACTGGACATGTTATCATTGGAAATTACCCAATGACATGGTGTGGACTGTGGACAGAATTTGTGGGCTTAGTTTCATGGAGATAGTCAAACACTAACAGCAACTGAAATTAAACTTCACAAACATGCGTTTTTGAAGGAGCTTATTAGTCTGAGATTTCACTTACTAAATCATCTGGACATACACGCCTGATCTAGGCCCCTCTCTCTACCCTCAACCCTGCAAACACACCCAAATCTTTTTTTTTCTTTACGTGACATAAAATTAACCATTTTAAAGTGAAAAATTCACCGGCATTTAGTACATTCACAGCATTGAGTAACCACCATCTTTATTTAGCTCTCAAACATTTTCCTCACCCCAAAAAGAAAGTTTTTTCCCATTAAGTAGTCATTTCCTATCTCCCTTCCTTTCCCAGCCCCTGGCAACTGCCACTCTGTTTTCAGTCTCTACAAATTTGCCTATTCTGGAGATTTCATATAAATGGAATAATATAATATATGACCTTCTGTGTCTGCTTCTTTGATGTAGCTAAGTTTTATAAAGAAAAAGAGTCTATATTTTTTACCATGATATTTTTGTGGTTCAAAAATCTTACTTTGGATGTCAATAACTATACTCCTTGTTTGTACAGCTCTCTGCAAAGTGTATTTCCTCCCTCATATCTCATGTGATTTGATCCTCCAAACATCAGATATATTAGGCAGTGATGACCTTATTACCATTTTACAGATGATAATACTGAGACAAGGAGAACTGATCCAGCATTGCACATTATTATAATTATCTGATGTAGTCCAGTCTTCTTGTTCCACTGCCTTTTCTAGAGAACTGCACGTTTCCTGTCAGAGTTCTTACACACACAGAACACTTACTAACATCTATATTTTTAAAATCTCAAAAGCATATTTTAAATGAATAGAATCAATGAAAATAGTGTTTGGATACATTATTACAACTTACACTCAATAGAGAGATGTTTTTGACACATAGTATTTACATATGACTAGAAATAAACTGAGCACGTAAGACCAGATTCTTTTTTTTTTTTTATTGAAGTATAGTTGATTTACAATGTTGTGTTAGTTTCTGGTGCACAGCAAAGTGATTCAGTTATGCATGTATATCTATTCTTTTTCAGATTATTTTCCATTATAGGTTATTATAAGATATTAAATATAGTTCCCTGTACTATGCAGTAGGTCCTTGGTAATTATCTGTTTTATATATACTAGTGTGTTTCTGTAAATCCCAAACTCCTAATTTATCCCTCCCCACTAATTTACCCTTTGGTAACCATAAGTTTGTTTTCCATGTCTCTGTAATCTCTTTCTGTAAGTTCATTTGCATCATTTTTGTAGATTTCACATATAAGCAATATCATGTATTTTCTTTCTCTGTCCGACTTACTTCACTTAGTATGATAATCTCTATGTCCATCCATGTTACTGCAAATGGCATTATTTCGTTCCTTTTTATGGCTGAGTAGTATTCCATTGTGTACATATACCACATCTTCTTTATCTAGTTGTCTGTTGATGGACATTTAGGTTGCTTCCGTGTCTTGACTATTGTAAATAGTGCTTCTGTGAACATTGGGGTACATGAATCTTTTCAAATTACAGTTTTCTCCAGATACATGTCCAGGTATGTGATTGCTGGATCTTACGGTAACTCTGTTTTTAGTTTTTTTTAAGAGCCTCCATACTGTTCTCCATAGTGGCTGCACCAAACTACATTCCCATCAACAGTGTAGGAGGGTTCCTTTTTCTGCACTTCCTCTCCAGTATTTATTTATTTGTACACTTTCTGATGATGGCCATTCTAACTGGTGTGAGATGATACCTCATTGTAGTTTTGATTTGCATTTCTCTAATAATTAGTGATCTTGAGCATAAGACCAGATTCTGTCCCAAGTCCAAATCTCTATTTGGAGTCACTTGAAAGCCAGTTCAACCCCACATCTCTGGCCGTGGATGGTATCTAAGTCTTAGCTCTGTTGTCTGTACAGTAAGAAGATTGAATATAAATGACCCCTAAGGCCTCTTCCAGATCAAAATTCAGGAATCCTCAACTAAACCCCAAATCAAACTCAATACCAAATTCATCAGCTCCATTTACACAAGGCTAGTACAACTATTTGAAAAGTGAATCAATCAAAAGTCTTATTTATACCTAATGCCAAGAGCCATTCCTTCTTGCTAAAAATTTTTTTCAAGAAATTGAGAAAGTTCTTTATCAAACTAGTTATCCCACCCAGATTTGATTGACTAAATGATTTCTATATAAATAGGCAATGTTTAAAGAGGTCTTAGTAATTTGGTGATGGCCAGGTTCTTGTCTTTCTGGTGTAGAACAATATTTCAGACATTTCTCTATACTTAAGCTCCTCTTTCCATGGTGGAACTGCCCACAATTATCACGTTTGAAATTTGCCATCAAATCAGGACTGCCAAACAGCGTTTTTAGCATGTTCATAGACATGTTTTTTTCAACCTGGTGCTCAGACCCAAGCATTTATTTGCTATCAGCCAGAAATTAACATCTGAATCTTGTTATGCCCTTTCTATAGATTTTCCTTAGTCAGGTTTAATTTTTAACTGTGGCTTCCGCAATTCACCCAAATTTAGCAGGGCGACACTGCCATCTAGAGACCAGAATTTGCGTTCCAACATCCTGGTCCTCAGTGAGCTTGCTCTTTAACAGAAGTAGCAATCTGCCAAATGAAGAAGCTCCAGCTTGCTTTGGCAAGGTGGAAGGCGCCCCCTGAATCTAGGAAAGAGAGGCCAGAGCAAGGAGCTTGAGGTGGTCCGGTTCTGAAAGTCTTCCAGTTACTGAAGGTTGGGTGACCAGAGGAGACATTAATGACAGTGAGTGGGCAGAATCCTGCCCACCCTGGAGCAGGAGTGAGTCTTCTTTAACTTGCTGTTATAACAGAATCCCATTTGCTGGAAGTGGAAACTGCATTGCAGGCCAGATAAGATTTTCCAACTTGCAGCATCAGCCAGAAAGGAAAGAGTCCTTCTGTAGGGCAGTGAAAGCTGCAAAAGTCCTTCATTTTATGTAAGAATCGAGTCTTTATAGTCCTCATAAAAACTCAAACCTGACTTTCATTTTTCTGCTTGAGCATAACTTGTTTCTATATCCTGGGCACACTTGGTATCAGCTTTTGAGTATTGTTCCTGCATCTTAGAAGGACCAGTAGTCTCTGTATTTATGAAATTTAGATCTGAAGAACATATTGTTTCTAGTGTTTCCATGGGAAGTGTGTGGTTTAGAAATCCCTCCCCCCTCCTTCTCCCCAAAGCTGTCCTTCAGGGCCCTGTGCTAAGGCCATCTGTTCCATCAGACAGCCCTTTGATGGATGTGAAGAGGCTGGCTGGAGAGGTGCAGAGCTGAGACTGAAGTGGCTGAGAATTAATTAACTGCATATCCATTTGGTAACTGAGCCCAGAAGTTCAGCTACGGGAATGTTTTATAAATCAAAAACAACACCTATTATAGTTAGCCTCAAAATCATAGGCCACAAGAGCTCCTTCTTTGCTGATAATTAAGTGGTCGTCTGTCCAACAGAAGGTCACCCAGGAGTCTTTCAGTTCATGATGAGAACGGCTGAAAAAATGTATACTATCTTGAAAGTTTTTTTTATAAACATAGGATGATACACATCCAAAGTTCCAGTGAGGTCATATTTGGCTAGATCTCACATATTTTAGGAACATTTAAAGCCAAAAATACGTATGTTGCAGGTATTAAGCTAGGTCTGGAAAACAGACACTTCAGTATGGTGTGGTAGAAAAAACTTGAGTTTTAGAGTCCAAGCAACTGAGCATTGAATCTGTGCTTTCATTCATTAGAGACCCTGGGAAAGCTTCAGTTTTCTCATCTATAACTGGGGGAAATGACATGAAGAGTTATTATGAGGATTAAACAGAATAACATCTGAAAGCACCCCACACATAGTAGATGCGTGACAAATGCTCATATTATTTCTTTAAAATCTTGCATCTGCCTTCTTTACCCCAGTGGTGCTCTGCAGCTGGAAACAGGATGTTAATAATAATACTGGGTCTGATAATTCTGCTTCATCCCTAGAATGCTAGATCTTCTAAAGCCATGCTTCTTAAGCTTGAATGTGCATATGAAACTCATGGAGATCTTGTTAAAACACAGATTCTGATTCTGATTCTGATTCAGTAGGTCTGGCAAGGGGCCTGAGATTCTGCATTCCTAACAATCTCCCAGGGGATGCTGCTGGTCTGCGGGCCACATTTTGAGTAGCAAGCCTCTAAACCAGGGGTTGTCAAACTATTTCCTGCCCCTTGGTAAACTTCTTGTGTTTGTAAATAAAGTTTTATTGGAACACAGCTACCCCATTTATTTACATAACGTCTCGGGCTGCTTTCCAGCTACAATGGCAGAATTTACTCTGGCCCCTAGAGTTTATTGACCCCTCTTCTAAACCATTCTCTTTCTTGTTCCAGACAAATAAATGACATCAGTCATTGGCAGAAGCACATGGGAGAGGACTGGGAGAGGGATTAGAGGGCAGAATAAGAGGGAGGGTAGCTATTTGTACCAGCTTCCTATTGCTGCTGTGATAAGCTGCCACAAAACTAGTGACTTAAAACAACACATTTTATTGTCTTTTGGTTGGGAGTCTAACAAGAGGCCTCACTGAGCTAAAACAAGACATCAGTAGGGCTGAATTCTTTTCTGGAGGTCCTAGGGGAAACTATTTTCTTGCCTTTTCCACCTCCTGGAGGCTGCCTGCATTCTTTCGGTCAAGGGCCTTTGCTCCATCTTCAAAGTCAGCAATATTGTGTCTCTTTGACTCTTCTACTGTCATCACACATCTCTGACCACAACTGGGACCACAATCCTGCTTTTAATGATCCATATTGTTAAATTAAGCCCACCCAGACCTAGATAATCCAGCTAAATCTTCCCATCTCAAAGTCCTTAACTTCATCACCCTTTCCATGTGAAACAACATATTCAGAGTTTCCAAGGATTAGGGTATAAACACCTTTGGAGATTCTGCCAAACACACTATCTCAAAGCACATTCTTCAAAATGACACTTTTCTAATTATTTCTCTGTGTCATATGTTATCATGGTAGTCTTTACATTCTGATGAGAAGATGTTAGACCAAGGCCATATGACTGAAAGACCATGAAAAACATGTAAAGAAGGTAGTTAAAGGGTTTATTTTATGTGCTTCTTTTCCCACCAAACAGGAGTGCAGGCTCACTACTTAAGGATACCTTGTACATCTGGGCAGGCGGTACAGTGTTCAAATGCAAAGGAAGCCCTGAAGTTGCTCAGTCCACAAACTACACAAACTTACATGGCAGCCCTGCTTTCTGTATCCCAGCCACCTACGCCTGAGATCAGAATTTTTCTATACCTCTATCTATTGCCCATGACTAAACTGAATCTTTGATAGTATTTTCTTTAGGTCACACTGTTCATTTTAAAAATGCCCACATTAATGTCTTGTGATAAAATTAATCACTCTGATGAATTAAAATCAACCTGCCAAAAAAGTGTAGGAAAATATGCCTTTATAGCTATGGAGTGAGACCACTTGAGTAGCAAGAAGCTTTAAAAAAACAAACTCCAGTCACTCAACCTAGTACCCAAACACTGTCATTTCCACAGTATGATTAAGCAACCCAGAACCCAAGATTATAAGAAAGTGGGGAAATAGTGACTTCTGGCACTGGGCAAGAAAGCAGGGAATGGAATAAAAGGAAGTGAAAAGAACTCTCACAGGAATGCTTTTCAGTTGCACCTGAAGCTCAACGAGGAAGGTTCCAAACATGAATCACTGACAACTGCCTGCTAGGCTATTATGCTTAATCCTTCACATTGTGACTATGTCATGGTACTCCATAAACAAGCTTATTCCATAAGGCTTTCTTACTCTCCTTAGCTCATTCTCTTCCACAGTGCCAGAAATAAAATAACAGGTAAGTGACCAAAAAAATAAATGACCAATCACCGTATAAGATTGCGTTTTGCTAAAGGTCAGGACAAATTATCATGAAATCCTTAAAGATGCAGTTACGTGGTTGCTGGGGACAAAAGATTTCCTTTCAGAAGAGCTTCTTAGAAGCAAAGGCTGCCGTGTTTCAGTCCTCAGAGAACTTTTAGTTAATGACTCTTGCCTTTTCTCCTACTGGCTCTGCTTATTAAAAGGAGAATGCACTCTGGAGTGTGTGCTGTCAGAATGAACAGCAGGGTCAGTCACTAATCCCAAATTGTGTGCCCCCAGGATGTCTGCTACAGAATCAGGAAATGCTTACATTTGATTAACCTTCCAGGTAGAGAAAGGGAGGCAGCCAGGGGTCTGCAGCTACATGACATGGTATAATAGTAGTTTTAAAATATGGCATTCCTAGGAGATGCAAGAAAAGTCACAGCACAGGGTGCTGACTTAGTGTAACGAGTAAAGATTGTGTCTATACGATAGCAAGCAAGCCTTTGGGGGAAGTACATCCCCAACCTGGGCTTTCACTTTCTTCAAAATGTTTGTAACAATACAATGATCCCTTATGTCTGAGTGATGCTGTATGGAGTGCAGAATGCTTCAAGGGCACCACTCCCACTTGATCTTCACCACTGTCCATTGAGGAGAACTTTCCCAATTCAAACAAACAAACCCTCCTAATTAGCTGTCAATGCACTGTTTCCTTGCCCTGGCCTTTTCTTTAACAATTTCTTCAGGTATAAACAATGAAGAGGGAAGAAACATTGGGTAGGGAAGGAGGATATTGGGGTGACTAGGGAATGATAAAACCACGTAGCTTAGAAAGGCATTTCCTGAAAATGTTGGTCAAAGAAAGTATAAAGTCACATCTATTTCTGGGGTTCTGGGTACAATAACCAAAAAAACCCCAAAAAACAAAAAACTATCAAGTTTATGGAAATAGTTTAATCCTATTGTTAAATATCACATTATTTAGCAATCAAGTCTAAAGTTAGAGCCTGACATTTTTGTGAATGAGGTCCAGACCAGCGTCACCCCCAGACACCCAGCAATAGATGCTGCTACGAGATGACAACGGACTAATCAGAGGCAGCTCTTTAGTCCCTCAAGAAAAGTGTGCTTTTGTCTTTATAGCCCCTTAGCCCTTGACGCCATAGCCGTAATTGTCCTTTGTTCAGTTCAGATAACATATTCACCCTGCAGTCTTCCCGACAACCTTGTCTGTTCCGTCTGTTCTAGTGTGCCAGGCATGATTACCATGTTATAAGTCATCTGTGTGCTTTACACGCTCTCTTACCTAATGGATGATGAGTTCCAAGTCACCAGGGGTGGAGTGAAACACCTAACACTTTGTAGGTACTTGTATTATGTCTGCTGAATAAATGAACAAGTGGAATCAGGAAAGCTAGAAGAGTTACCATGAAATAGTCAAGCCCAGTGGCACCTAGGTTTGATCCAACACATGTTGGGAAACTTATGAAATATATATTTACACTGGGCATTTTTCACACACAATCGTTCCTGACTCTTTAACCCAAGAGTTGTCATTAGCTTGAAGTGATCATTTTAACACAGACCTGATGTCGATGACTTAGGTAATACATATTTTCATAAATGTTTACTCCAGCCAGTTGTGCCTGATTTATAAAATAGGACTTATTCATTATGAAAAAAAAAATCTGATGAAAGGCATAGCAGCTTAAAAGTCCGCAGTTGCCTCTCCTGCTCACATTTCACAGATTTATACCAATGAAGTATATATCCCAGTAATTCCTTTTCCACTTTAGAGTCAAAAGCACCTTGGGTTTTCTACGACTGGGCTCCTTAATCCAGTAAGGCTGTGAATTCTCAACCACTTACCAGCAGTGTCTTAAACTTGTGACAACAGATGAAAATTCACTCCTTTCTACTTTGTTCACGCAGTTCAAGCACACAATGTTTAAAGCCACTCTTAGCCACAGAAAGAATAATGTCCCTTACTGATGCTGGATTTGATTTTCTAAACCTAATGACAAAAGCGTCTGATTACAAACCAAACCTTCATGCAAGAACCCAGCAAGAATCAGTCTTCTTTTAAAAGTTGCAAATTCCTTTGTGCAAGAACCTTAGTTTCATAAATATGCCCCAGTAGACTTTGTTCTAGACAGAAAGCAATCGTGATAAGAAATAGTAGTGGACACTTTGCGTGAGTTGCGGTAGTAATTTCAAATGGAAATACAGCATGAATTCTTTGGAAGGGAGAACTTGCTGGTATGTTAACTTCTCAGTTGTCAGAGGGTATTTCTGGACGTTTGTCTTTATCTCTAATTTTCTGCACAGCTATTTGTTACCCTAATAATACTGTGTTTCATGGCTGCTCTCCATTAGCCAGTGCTATAGTTTTATGAGCCATGCAGAGAAAGTGGAGGAGTTGCTCAGCCCCCTTGGTAGTATTGTTTCATTGTTGTTAGTTTTCAAAGGAATTCAAACCTTTGTTCAGGCGAAGTGGAAAGGGGGGAGTGTTTTATTATTGGCCAACCGCGAAATGTAGCAGTTAGCTGGACTCATATCATGTCTTAAGTTTGCAAGAGATGATAAAAAAGCAGTCTTAGCTATCCAGATAACTAGGAAATCTTCATGACTTATTTCTCAAAAGAAAGAACAGGAGAAAATATAAGCACGTGGAAGAGTATTGTTCCTTTCCTTTGCCTTTTTTTTTTTTAAAGCCTTGAAATAGGTTTTAAAATATTTTATGAGGTCACACTAAAAAAAGAGTAATTGGAAGAAAAATTCTGCTTGTCTAAGCGAAGAGCACATTTGTAGCGGTAGGGTAAATGTTTTATCGATTGAGAAGCTGGGAAACTCAAGTCATTACTCACCATGGGCTAAAGAATAATTGCTAATGCTCTGGCGGAAAGATTAAAAACAGTTTCTGGAAGTATTTCTTACAATGATCAATGGTGTATCATCCCAGGCCATTGGATCTTCAATAACATTTTTCCCTTTTGGGATACAATCAATTTTTATAATATGATTCATTTGCCAGTGGGCATGCTTTCTTCATACGATGAAAAGGCACTTATGCATCTTATATTGTTGAAAAGTAATCTTATCCAGCCAAAGATCAGGTTGTGGTATATAGAAGACTCACTGGAATCCATCTCTATTTTAAATGGGTTTGGGAAATCATCTGGGGTGGGGAAGTAGGGCATAGGGGAGACAGTTGTTAGCCTCTTTGTTATTGCTTTGTTAACCCTTTGAGAATGCATTTAGCACACTCCAACAGCGGTCAAGATCATTATAACAGGAGGGTAGTGATTGAGGGGGTTATTTTAGATTTCAGCTTACACCACAGTGAGTTTGACTCATTTGCAACACTAATTACCCTGGCGGAGCGCTCAGGTCAGGGGTTGCCTTACAGCTGTCTACTGGCTGCACACATCTGACAAGGTCTTCAGCATCCTGCAGCAGAGCTCAACTTTGGTCCACTGCTGCTGAACCCATCAATTTATCTCTGCTTTAATGAATAACAGCTTTAGTTATGAGAGGATGTGCTCACTCCAAAATTTCTCCCAGGAGAGAAAGTGCTGAGAGCTTGGGCACAGGAACTTTCAGGCTCCACTTTGCTATTGGTCTTGCGATGGGGGAAATGCATGGTCCCATCACCAGGATCTGCCAAACATAGAGGCCGAACAAAAGAGTAATAGAGCCAAGCTCGGGAAGGGTGACATGCACTCCAACCAGGAATTTTCTTTGAATCTGAGAACAGTGGCTTCTGTGAGATTACACAAAGGTTAATCCACTTTCTGCCTATTCCAAATTCTCCTCACTCAGTTCCCTGGCTCTGCATCCAAGGAATTGAACATTCAAAATCAAAATTAAAATAAAATAAACAAAACAAAATTTTGAAAACATGGTTTAGATTGTCTGCATTTCAAATATTTCCTTGTTTGATGGTGAGATCATGCCCAAGCTGATTTCCTGACCAGAAATAATTGTTTTTATTTGAATGTTTAGCATTGTGTAGACACTATTTTCATTTTTGTTCATTTCTAGTCTATTTGTTTAGTGAAGCAAGTCTTTAGGTTTCCTATCTCTTCTTTTTTCCTTATTTTCAAAGGAAAAAATACTTAATCTTAAGAAAAATAAAAATTTTAAAAAGTCACCCATCTAGAATGATTGAGATTTTACAAAATTAAAAAAGCCCTTGTTGTCCTTAATAATGTCACTTCAAGACTGATCTTCCTGAAAGGAAAATTTAAATCACTCTTCTTATCATCATAAAAGTTAAATTTACTGGGTGCTTATTTTGGGCCAGGTACTAAGTAGAAGCTATATATACACATTTCTAACAACTGCTCTATGAGGTTGGCTAGTATTATTATCTACACTTTCTATAAAAGAGGAAATTGAGACCGAAAGAGGTTAATTAACTAACCATTACTATGGCCATAAAGCTAGGTCAGGGTGGGGCTAAGAATGGAACCAGGTCAGTTACTCTGAAGACAGGGCTCTTAGCTACCTTATTATGCTTCATGTTCATAAATCTTACTGGCTTCCAATTTGCTGAGAGTATGAGTGTACTCATACAGGTTAATTTCCACATCTAAATCTAGCATCAAAGGCCTTCCCTCATCTAGTCCCAGTGGTAACTGATACTCTGTGAATCTTACTTTTCTGCCACAATGCTCTTCTTGCTCTTTGGTCTGCTTAAGCCTATTATCTTTCCTCTTTTACAGCTTCACTTCTGCTATTGCAAATATCACGTCCCAAACTGACCCTGCCAGAAGTTCTTTCTCACTAGTCTGAATTCCTGCTTCAGTTGTTTTGTACTACTCGGAGTTTTTATTTCTACTCATATTATAGTCATTTAAATGTCATGTATTTTATTGCATACTTGCATCACTCTTGGTGCCTAGCACCATGCAAGAGTCACAATAAGGTCTACATTAAAGTGTGCTAAATGAATGAAGAAAAAGCATACATAGCAATGTCAGTCCACCAGGAATAACTGATACTCTATTGGGAACATCTGCTTAAACCGTTTAAACCATTTCTAGGTGAACAAATCATTCCCATAATGAAACTTCAGGTTATGTTTTAATCAGATCTTGGTCTTTGAATAGTATGTTAGTTTCCCAAGGCTGCCATAACAAAATAAACAGACTGGTAGGCTTAAATAAGAAAAACTTAGTTTCTCACAATTCTTGAGGCTAGTGGTCCAAGATCAAGGTGTTGGCAAGTTTACTTTCTTCTTAGGCCCCTATTCTTGGCTTATTATAGATGGCCATCTTCTCTCTGTGTCCTCACATATTCTTTTCTCTATGCACATACATCCCTGGTGTCTTTTTGTATGTCCAAATTTCCTCTTCTGATAAAGACACCAGTCAGATTTGATTAGGATCCTTAGGATCCACCATAACAGCTTCATTTTAACTTAGTCACCTCTTCAAAGGCCCTGTCTCTAAACACAGTCACACTCTGAGGTACTGGGGGTTAGGGCTTCAGCATAAGAATTTTGAGACATAATTCACCCCATAACAGATAGTTTAGGCGGGAGATAGAAGGCAATATATTAGGATGAAAGCATTAATAAGTCTTAAAAACGGTTACTTCCGAAACTGGCTGACATCCTTAAAAACACAAATTCTTTAGAATCCCTGATCCTATAACACAGGCCTAGCTTTAAAGAGTGGGCCACTTTGTTCGATGGTGAATCTGTCAGCAAATTTTTTAATGCCTGAATTATATAATTTAAAGTGAACAAAGTGAAAACCCAAGGCGATTTCAATTATAGGGCAATTCATCAACTATAAGGAAGAGTCTTGGAACACGGACTGAGTTATGGTGAGCCGAGCAGGGTATGCAAAATTCCTCCTCCAATATAAACTTAAGAGAGTCTCTGCAGGATGGTATAACAAAGCATGGCTATTTCCATAATTGCATTTGCTCCAGCTCTTGGGCCAGCACACTTTTGATGCTCCAACGAAGTAGAAAAGAGCTCATAGATTTTCAAGGCTGCAACCCAAGCCAGAGGTATGCTGTTAACAGTTCAAGACAGGGGAAAATTGTAATATATGGCCTCCAAATTTATACTCTTCCTGACCCAGGTAATGAAACATGAACCACACATCCAGCTTGTGATAAAGTAGTGCTCACTTGGGCAGTGAGAGAGTGCAGGTAGGTATTCATTTCTCTGGCTGCCATCCTAAGTTGTCCTTGACTGGCAAGGTTTTCACATTAACCCTTTTCTCAGAGGATTCTGAGGAAACTGGCTCCTGGCAATGAAGTCTTATTACACTCACCACCCATTCTTCAGGTTTCCATTTGGTTGTAATTATCTCAGTGCTGTGTTTCTGTGTGCTATTGCTGCTGTTACAATGATACCATCTTGTTGAGTGATTACAAATAGCCCGATGAAGAGAGGAAGACAATTTCCGCAATATATTCTGTCAGCCTCCAGTAAGCAAAAAGCAGGCTGTCAAAATTTCACATCTCATAGCTGCGCCTGACCCTCTGAGTGACCCTGGATTGAATTGCTCTCCCTCTTTGCACATTACATGATAACATGGGAAATTCACTGACCCACTTTTTTAGAATTAAGAGAATGATGACTGCAAAGTGATATATAAAGGAAAGCTTTAGAAATACTAGGTAACCATGACCATCATTAATGGAGTTATGCCCCTAAAATATTATTTAATGGACCCGAAGAAAGAGGTCATGGTGGGTGAAGGAGTTGAGAAAAGGAGAGAGAGGAAGAGAAAGAGCATAGCTTGAAGATGGATGTCAGCAATGCTGATCCAAACCTTCAGAAATCTGTCCCTCTTGATACAAGTTTGATTCAGCATAAACACTTTCCTGTAGTGAGAGCTTTAAAGTGGAACACAAGACTTAGCACCAAGGAAGGATGCAGGTTGTGTGTGTGTATGTTGTAAGTAGGGTGAAGGATGGTGTGACTTTTGGGAAGAGTTTGGGATCATTCTCTGAAGGAGGAAAACTGAAAGGAGGGCCCCCATGCTGGGCACCTCATGAGAGAGTAATGAATGAGATCTCTTCATGGAAAGGGGCACTAGTGCAAAAAGAAAATGAATGAAACCAGTGACAGTCCAAAATATGAAGGAGCAGTTCAGTCCTCTGGGAGGAGAAAGGTTGTGATTTTGAAGTGAGTCCACTGGCTTAGCCTCTGGGAGGCTGCTTGTCCAGGGCCCATCTTCAAGGGATGGCATATGGGAACCCACAACCCTACCTGGGGTGGCACAGAGGCAGCAGAGCTAGAACTGCAGTTGGGCATCACACCAGAAACCTGGGAGAACAACAGACCATGAAAGGTTGGGGCAGATTTCAGACTCATTCTTTGTCCCCTGACACAAAAGCCAAAGGGAGGCCTGAGGGGAAAGGAAAATGAACAACAAAAAAAGAGCAGAAAGTCTGTGGTAGGTAGAATGAGCTTTGTCACCATCTGTGCCCCCCAGCTATACCCTCAGAAGAAAGTCATGTTAGAATCCACTTAGCACAGGGCTGATCAAGAGACCCAAAGCCACTAAGAAAAATGAGTGGTATCACATAAAGTTTATTGAACATGAAGGCACAAAATCAGGGTTTAATTCAGCTATGTGGCTTCTCTGAGCCTCAGGCTATTCATGTGAAAATGGTAATAATAAGAATTGCCTCATAAGGTTTTGAAATTATATAAATGAAAGCATAATACAAATATTTGTTGAGCACCTATTATGTGCCTGGAACTGAATATGAACTGCCAATTCAACTGGGAATAAGAAAGGCAAAGTCTTGGACCTAATAGGGTTCAGAAGCTTACACTGGAGTCAGGGTACATGCCAGTTAGTGCTCACAGACACTTATTTGCTTAGCCTCAACCTAATTGTGAGGGGACTGTGGGAGTGGGTTCTGACAATATGATGTAAGTGGGTATGATGTGAGGGGACTGAGGTCTAACAATGTGATATAGGTGGATATCGTATGAGGGGACTTTGGACCAACAATGGGATGGAGGTAGATGTGATGTGAGGCACTGCTAGGCTTGACCCTCAGAAAACATTCTGCATGACCATATAACACTCTTTTCTCTTCCATGGTGATCATGGAAGCCACATGTTCCAAATCATACAGCTTAAAGTACAAAAGAGCTGCCTGACCTGCATTTGAAAATGGTGGGAGCCAAAAATAAACTTTATTGTATTGAGCCACTGAGGTTATAGGATTTATCAACGACCATAGCCTAGCCTGGTCTATCTCGCTGGGGAACCTGAGTGCTGCCAACATGGCCTGCCATGTGAGTGAGCTTAGAAGTGGATCCCCCTCTAGTTGAGTCCTGAGATTCCTGTAACCCTGGCTGACACCTTAATTGTAGACTAGTGAGAGACCCTTATCCAGAGGTACCCAACTAGACTGTGATCAGATTCCTGACCCACAGAAACTAAAAGATAACAAATATTTTGTTGTTTTAAGACTAAGTGGTGGGATGATTTGTTACACAAAAAATAGATAAACAGTACACACCCATGTGTGTATCAGTAAGACTGGATAAACAAACTGTTCTGTCCATAAAATAGACTGCTACTCATCAATATACAAGAATGAAATATTGAACTACAACATGGATGAGTCTCAAAATCTTCAATGATTAGAAGCAAGGAAAAAAGGTTCTGTATATAAAGGTTCTACTATATAAAATCTAGAAAAGGCAAACTATTCTATAGGAGAAGAAAATAGATCAGTGGCTGCTTGGGAATGGTGGAGAGAGGAGGGGAGGTGGAAGAGGAAGGAGGGAGGGGGTGGGTAAGGGTTGCAAAGGGTCATGAGGAAACTTTTGGCAGTGATGGCTGTGTTTACTACCTTGATTGTGGTGATCATTTTGCAAGTGTAAACATGTCAAAACTTATCAAATTGTACCCTCAAAATATACACAGTTTATTCTATGTTAATTATAATTCAATAGAGCTGTTAAAAAAAAATACCTTCATCCAGCTATACGACTCTAAAATGATAGGCTTTGTTTGAAGAAGTGATTTTTGTTTTAGCACCTTGAAAATCCAGCGGTGTGCTCTTCCCCCAGCCTTGCATTTGCACAAAACTGCACCCTCATAACCTTGTCTATGTATTAACTCTCCTCAGTCTCCCTGTTTAAGAAACATTGTCAAATACAACACCTACTTCTTTTCAAAATAATGACCTGTTAATAGTGATCATCTCTCCTCTGGTCCAGATTTGTGGGCATTTCATTTAGTCTTCAGCTTTGACCTTTCTTTTTAAGCTCTACCCCTGAGGCAAGACCACAGGCTCTTAGGCTTGTGCACTGTCAGCCCAAACACAGGCTAAGAAAGCCTGTCAAAGGGTAGACAAATGAGTATACGTCCAACCAAGTTTATTAGCAGTGTAAAGAGGAATCAAGACTGCTTCCTGTATGTGGTGCGGCCTACAAGGGGGAAAAAAAAAAACTTCAGAAATCTCAGCCTAAACAGGCAGGAGGTCCAAATCTCAGCTTTTCAGACCTTTTTAAAGGTGGCTTGTTGGTTGATTTGCCACAATCAACCTGAAGAGCTTAGTTTATTTCTACTCTTCCCCTAGTCATTTCTTTAACTTACCCACTCCTTTGCCAACTATCTGGAGAGTCACCAGTCTCTATGACAGAAGCCTACCTGACTTGGTCATGAAGTATGAATCTAGCTACAATTCTGATATGACCTTAATGCCTTCCAAATCAGATAATCAAGCAGTTGAAACTTTGAATAGCTGACTAAGCTTACAGAAGCCGTAACTTAGAAGATACTCAATGAATTTTATAATTAATTAATTGATCACTTGACTTAAGCCGAACTGACAATCATTCACTTATTTTAATGATTTCCTGAAAAGAGAAATTACATTTTTTGTAGGATTTACTAAAGAAATGGTACCAAATAACATTTTTATTAATGAATATACACAAATAAACGTAGACATAACAGTTTACAAAATGATAATTTAATTATATACTTTTTAACATGAGAGTCACATTACAGGGTTGTCAACAAACCCTGTTATATCTCATTTTTGGAAGAGACTTGCTGGGAGTCCCTTGAATATTTTGAGATGACCAGGGTTACTGGATATGCCTTTCTGATCCTGTCAAATTCTTTTCTCCAATTTGGAGAGAGAGAACTGTGGACAGGGTATATCAAACCCATCAATGGCTTTCCCCTCACCTCTTATTCTCTCCAGATATCCACCTTATTTGTTTCCTCTTCTTTCCTTTCTCTTGTCATCTAACACCACAGCAACTCTTTAGCCCTTCAGGATAGGTGATACATGTTTATTACAAGGCTGAGGCAGGGCTGTGGCAGGACAGAGGCAAAATGTACAACCCCATGCTTTTTCCTAGATCATAGTCTCACTTGAAAACCAGAGAATGAATATAATCTCAGAACCGAATGGGAATTAAGGGATAAGGATTTGATGAGCCAGACAGCAGAAAGTCTACTAGAATAGCACATGTGGATAAGAGGTGGGGCTCTGAAGTTTGAATCAAATTTGATGAGAAGAGACTGTGACATCAGTCCCTACGAAAGAAAAACTGAAGGGCTGCTGCTCCATGCTGGGGTAAATTATGGAGAGAAATAGATGAAATCTGAATCACAGCTCCATTACTAAAAGCTATGTGACCTCACTGTCTCAATTTCCTCATCTATAAAATGAAGACAGTATTTACCTCATAAAATCTACTCATTCCCCAAATCTGACATGTTGTAAATAATTAAAGTGTACACATTTTTAAAGAATAGTCCCCAACACGTAATAACTGCTTAGAAAATGATGCAGTATTTCTGAAGTGTTTTCCAAAATGTACTAAGAGAAAAATATATTTTGTGGGGCATTACTAGGAATTATATGAAAAATAGTTCTGTGGTCAAATTAATTATAATATACTAAGTTAAATAATTTTAATTTTTAATTTTTAAACTTCTAGAAGTATTTAATAGGCTTTTATTAGAGAGATATTATATTTGGTATTTCCCAAATTTTTTGGACCAAAGGACCATTTTGACTAATTCTATGGAATGCTCATTGATAGTGGTTAATTACCTGATCTGAAGAGAAAGAATTTACTTAGGGATATCAGCAAATGAGTAAGTTTAGCTTCAGTGAGTGTGTTTTCTTCTAGAAAACAAGCTAGTTTTAATTTTAGTTAATATGTATTTTGTATTTGTATTTTAAAGTCTAATGCTACTTTATTACATAGTTGTATTATGTAATAAAGTGAAATAAATATTAGAGACATCATAATCTTCCCAATGCTCAAGGCTTCTAAAAAGGTCTTAATCCAGCTCAGTTGTTTGAGAAAAACTGGTTTACTATGTCTTGAATCTACTTCCATAGAATTAGTAAATAAGAGAACCTAGTAGATAAAAGAGAACCTAGTAGATAAAAGACGTAGGAGTTAAAGAACTCAGAGCAGTAATGGATTTTTATAGTAATAAAGGGCCAATTCATTAAGAAAACATAGCAATTCAAAATGTATGCACACCCCCAAACCTGGAAGGCAGGGCTGCCTCCCTAAGTGGGCTCAGAGAGGAATTTTTTCTCTTGATGAATCATACCTTGAATCACCCATTCATGATTTATATGATATTTAGATAAGGATTTAGACTTATAGTTGATGCTGGAATGTGTTAAGACTTTTGAAGCTATTGAAATGGGGTGAATGCACTTGGCATTTAAGAAGTACCATGTGAATTTTAGGGAACCAGAGGGAAGAGTATTATAGGTTGGATTGTATATCCCTAAAATTTATATGTTGAAGTCCTAACCCCTGGTATCTCAGAATGGGTCTTTATTTAAAGACAGGGTCTTTAAAGAGATAATTAAAATTAAATGAGGTCATTGGGATGGGTCTTAATCTAATATGACTTGGTGTCTTTATAAGAAGAGGAGATTAAGACACAGACACACACAAAGGGAAGAACACATAAGGGCAGAGGGAGAAGGCAGCTGTCCAAGGAGAGAGACTTTAAAAGAGCCAACCCTGCTAACATCATGATTTTAGATGTTTAAACTCTAGAGCTGTGAGGAAATAAATTTCTGTTAAATCACTCAGTTTGTAGTACTTTGTTATGGCAGTGCTAGTAAAATAATGCAAATCCAAAGTACGGGAAGTAAAACTGACAGAACTGAAAATAAAAACAGACAAATCCACACTGATAGTTGTAGATTTCAACACTACTCTTTTGGTAATAGAATTGGTTGACAGAAATCAGTAAGAATATGGAAGAACTAAATAATACTACCAAGCAACTAGATGTAATTTACATTTATACAGTAATTTGTCATTGTGATTGTATATTGACATATATAACATGCTACCAAACAGTAGCAGAATACATATTCTTTTTTAAGTGCATATGGAATATTCACTACCATAGACCATACTGTAGATCACAAAATAAATATTTATACATTTCAAAGAACTGAAATCACAAAGAGTATGTTTTCTGGTCATAATGGAATTAAACTAGAAATCAAAAGCAGATAACAGGAAAGTCTACAAACTGGCACTTAAACAATATGCTTCTAAATAATCCATGGGTCAAAGAAGAAATTTCAAAGGAAATTGGAAAATATTTTTAACTAAATGAAAATAAAAATACAATGTATCAAAATTTGTAGAATACAGCTAACTCAGTAATCAGAAGATATTTTTAGTAGCATTAAATGTTTGTATTACAAAAAAAAACCCAAAATCTCTGATCAACAATCTAAGCTTCTACACTGTCTCAAAAAAGCAAATTAAACCCAAAGCAAGTGCAAGGAAAGAAACAAAATTAGCAAAAAGAGATCTATAAAGTTAAAAACAACAACAAAATATTAGAGAAAACTAATGAAACTAAAATCTTGTCTTTAAAAAACAAATTGATAAACTTTTAGCAACAGAGTCAAAGAAAAAGAGAGAAGGTACAAATTACCATTAACAGGAATGATACAGAAGATATTTCTATAGATCATAATGGCTTTAAAAGGATAATATGGGAAGACAACGCTACACACATAATTCAACAAGTTAGATGAAATGGACTAATTAACTCCTCCAAAACCATAAAGGAGCAAAACTCTGAGGATGAAGTAGATTAAAGTCCTTAACTATTAAAGAATCTGAATTTTTTAGTTAAAATATCTCAAGAAAAGAAATCTAAACACTGGAATTTGACACAACACTATAAAATGATTATGAATCAATAAAAAATGTAAAAAAAAAAAAGAAATCTACAGACCCAGATTATTTTACTAGTGAATCCTACTAAAACATTTTAAATTCTAAACAATATTGTTCAGAAAATAAGAGTCAGAAATATTTTGCGAACAATCTTTCCCAGGCCAGCATGATTCTGACACTAACATCAGACAAAATTCTTCAAGAAAAGCACTATGTAGACCAATATCCCTCATGATCATAGATGCAAAAAACAATCCTCAACAAAATCTTACTAAATTGAATTCAGTAATACATAAAAATAATGATAATCTATTTTTTAAAAAGTAGGACTTGTCCCAGGAATACAAGACTGGTTCAATATTTGAAAATCACTCAAGGTAATCCACTAAAATCCCATTCCAAAGGGGAAAATCCACTTGATCCTATTAATAGAGTACAACAAAGTTTGATCTAATTTAACATTCATTCAGGGTAAAAACTTCAGCAACTAGGAATAGAAAGGAACTTTTACACCCTGATAAAAGGCATCTACAAAAGCCTTACAGCTAAGATCACACTTAATGGTGAGAGACTGCTTTCTTCCAAGATCAGGAATAAAGTAAGGGTATCCACTCTCACTACCCCAATGAACATCATACCAAAAGGACTTTCCATTGCAAAAAGGCAATAAAAATCAATAAAAGGTAGACATTTCAGAAAGGAAAAATTAAATCTGCCCCTATTCATAGATGACATGATTGTCTATGTAGAAAATCTCACAGAATCTACCAAAAAAAAAAAAATCTAAAACTTAAAATGAGTTTAGCAAGCTCATAGGCTACACAGTCAATACAGACACAAAACTTCCTTCATATTTCTGTATACTAACAATGTACAGAAACTGAAATCTTGAAAATGGACATTTATAGTATCTCTAAAAAATTAAATACATAGTTATAAAACAAACAAAACGCGATCAGGATCTGTATGCTGAAAACTATAAAGTGCTAATGAAAGAATTAAAAAATCTAAATAAATGGAGACTTGCTATGTTTATAGATTGGAAATCTCACCTGTGACCCAAGTAGATCTATAGATTTAATGAATGTAATTCCAGTCAAAATCCCAGCAGGATTCTTGGAAGATAGAAACAAACTGATTCTAAGATTTATATACAAAAGGAAAAGGAAGTGAAGTAGCTAAATCAATTTTGAAAAAGAAAAGTTGGAGTAATCACACTATCCCATTTTATAAATTTCTCATAAACAGCAATAATCAGTGCAGTATTACCCAAGAGATAAACACATAGATCATTGGAACAGAATAAAGAATTCAAAAATATACCCACACAAATATAGCCATTTGATTTTCAGCAGAGATGCAAAAGCAATTCAGTGTTCAACAAATGGCATTGAACATCCATATGCGAAAGGAAAGAAAAAAGAATCTTGATCTAAAACTCAGTTTTTATTAAAAAGTTAACTCCAAAAAGATCATAGATGTAAATTTAGAGATTAAATTAAAATGCTTTTAAAAACAGAGGCTATTTTCATGATCTGCAGGTAGGCAAAGAGTTTTTATATGCAGCACCAAAAATGTGATCTATATATAGAAGAAAAATTTGATAAATGGGACTTATTAAAATTTAAAACTTTTCATCTATGACAAATATTGTTACAAGAATTAAAAGATAAGCTACAGACAGGGCTAAAATATTTGCCATTCACATACCTGAAAAAAACATGTATCTAGAATATATAAAGAACTCCCCAAACTCAACAGTAAGGAAACAAACAATCCAACTGAAAAATATGTAAAAGATTTTAACAGGTAGCAAAGGGATATAGAGATGGAAAATAAGCACATGGGAAGATGTTTAGTATCATTAGCCACTAAGGAAATTGAGATAAAAATCATAATGATGTATTCCTATACATCTGTTAGAATGATTAAAATAAGTAATACTAGTAATACCAAATGCTATTGAGGATGGGGAGCAACTGGAAATTTTGTACATTGATATGGTGATACAAAATAGCACAACCACTATGCAAAACAGTTTGACACTTTCTTATAAAATTAAATTAAATGTATTTACTTATTTATGTAATAAATTCATTTATTAAATGACCTAGGGATCTTACTCCTGGGTATTCTCTACAGAGATATGAAATGTGTGCTCACACAAAAACCTGTAAATGAATGATTGTAACAGCTGTACTCTTAATAATGAAAAACTAGAAATTAGTTGTGTCCCTTAATAAGCTGTGGCACATCCAGATAATAGAATACCATCCAGCAGTATAAAAGAAACTGTTGATGTACACACTAAGACATTGTGCTGAGTGACAGAAGCCAAATTCTAAAGGTTACAAACTGTATGATTCTATTTATAAGACATTGTGGAAAAGACAAAATTATAGTAGAGAACAGATCAGTGTTTTTTAGGAGATAGTGGTGGGGGAAAGGTGGGGTCATAAAATTCATCTAGTTTGAGGATAGGATTTTTTCTTATTACTAATTTCCAATGTACATGAAATGTTCTATTCTTCTTCTGGGGGCCTAGAATTTTGTATTCTTGGGAATAACAAGAACAAACAAATACCTGATTCTATTTTTTGGTCATGTTTTTCCTTCCATAATTACAGTGAACATAAAGGGTGAGCTTGTTGAATACGGAAAGATCAAAGGTAGGACGACATAATAGCAGTGATACTCATTTACTAATGAACAAACAGAAATTTGGATAGGCTGTCAGCTAGCCCAAGGTCACAGAGAGTAAATGGCAAAAGTATATTCAGATTTGAATCATTTATTTTATGTTCTATAACTTCTGCATTGTAGTATTTCAATGAGATGGGAAGTTTTGTCGGAAAGAAGAGATCTGTTGGGGTAAAAAAAGCAGGTGGGGCCACATTATGACTTTTGTGGGCTTTGGGCACTTTTGCCTTCATGGACTCCTTCTTCCATAATAATATTAAACATTACTTTCAGTGTAACTTTAAATGTTTCAACTTTTCCCCTATTTTAGATAAAATATAATAGATTTTCAAGGGCACTAAAATGTTCATTTTCTCTAAATTTTCATTTGAAGAAAGTTAAACTTTTTCTTTGACTCTAAGAGTTTCTGTCTCCTGATTTTTTTTAATTAAAATGTTTTTGTGGCCCCCAAAATGTATCAGGGTCCCTGGTAATGTGCCTACTACACCTAATGGATAAATTGCCCATGCAAAGCAATCTAAACATCGGAAAAATTCTTTAAGTTTCTTAGAAGGAGGACATGATAGTAACATGATGAAAATGACACTTCTGCCTCCACTCAGCTCAATGATGATCTTCAGGAAAAGAGTTAACACCTAGTTACCATATCACTAAGCAAATGCAGAGTCTGTGGATCTTTAAATTTTCTTTTCAATAAAACAACTCAAACTAATTTCCTTCATCCACACCCAAATGGTATAAATTGCCAAGTGATGGTGAAGCGAGAACAGATAATGAAGGGAGAAGTTGCTAGGTTTCTGGGAAACTGTCAATCAATTGCACAGCTTCCTTTCTTCATTGTTGTAGCTGCTGGACCAACTGAGTTCCCAGAGCTGCAGCAATCAGCAGTGGCTGGGTGGGCAGATCATTACTTGCATCCCCTACCAGGTAGAATGACATTGACATTTTCCACTTGCAGACATCTCTGCTGTTTATCAAGAGGCCCTCCTGTTCCCACCTCTGAGAAATGTTACCAGGAATTACCCTTTGGTCATACCTCTCAAATATTGTGATTTTATTTATTCTGCAGTTCTCTGTAGTCATTTCCTCTATTGCCGTCCATATGTATGCCTTTATTCTTTGTGTTCTTTCTGTCTCAAATACTGTTTTCCCTCTTCCGTTTATCAGCCCCCTGGTCAACCTTCAAGACCAGGCTCTAAAGCCATCTATTCTATGGCTGCTGATTCTTGCTCTCAGAATTAATACCTCTTTTCCTTCCATGGAAATTCTAGTTATAGTTATCTCTGCCTCTGTTGTACAACATGCAATTGTTGAGTTTTAAGATGGAGTCAGAGTTCTGTCATTAGGTTCATCAATGCTGTAATCCTTTCCATCGGCTCTCCCAGGTATCTCAGTTTGAAAGATATGAAAGATGCAAGCATTAGACATCTACAGAGCTAATGCATGTTGCCAAGCACTTCAGACAATCCTCAATTTCTCTGAAATGTTGGACTTCAAAGAACCTGTTAAGGATTCAGGAAGCAGCCACTGAGTTAAGTCCCTATGTATTAGATCAAGTAGTTCGTTAGAAACCACCAGTGACACCTAAAAGCAAGATCCCAAGTTACCTTTGATCACAAGTCCTCAGTAGTTGCCAGTGTGCTCAGGAAGAAATGCCTTATACTTTTCCAAGTCCAAGCTCTCAGTGGGATTATTTATACAGGCCCTACTTCCTATCATTTCATCACTCCAACTTCCTTCATGATTTAACATTTAAAACTACCATTTCCCAAATGTTTACTGTTTCAGATACATTTGGTTCTTGCATACATTGTGTCTCTTTTCCTTTTAAAAAATTCCATAAGATGGATATCATTATTACTGCCTAATAATGACCAAATAAATTCTGATTGGACTAAAACTACTCAAGATGACTAGGTATATTCTGCACAGTTGGTTGTCACACCACATCACTTTTCTCTAGCCAGTCTACAGCAAAAAAAATGAAGCAGTAGAGATGGTAGGGGTTGGAGGATGGGGGCCGTCTACTCCAAGTGGCTAAAGTGTCTACGCTTGTGCTATGTCACATGTCTGACAAGTGCTTTGTACAAGGTAGGTGCCCAAGAAATGTTGGGGCTGCTGTTACTGCTTAATATTTATATGAGCTCTTGAAAATCTTAAAAATAAAAGGCCAAAGAGGAGTTGTGCTTTGAGTTCTACAAAAGGAGGCTTGAAATTTGGAGGCAAGAAAACTAGAAATGAATGATACGTTCAGAAGTTTAGGCCTAAAACTCATCAACCTTGAACTTCAGCACACTCCGAGGAGGCTCCATATAACTGAGCTTTTCTACTGTATGTACTTACTGCTCTTCCTTTCTGATAAGATACAGAGGAAAGAAGAGGTAAAATTAACTTCACAACCATTTGAAATTGTTGGGATATAGGAAGAAGAGCAATAAAACATATTTTTATGATACTCTTTTGATGTTTGGGACCTACTCCTTTCCTGAATATCTGTATCTGGGAGTGAATTAAGGGGATAATGGAAAGGACTCAGACATATCACATCAAAAGAATGCAAAGCAAGGCAGAGAACAGCCTTTCTATTTTCAAGTTTTGAGAGCTGCAGAGCCTCAGAACACCCCATAAGCTTCCCATCCAGCGGCCTCTGTGGTGTCGGAATGGGTGAGAATTAGAACTGACACACAGTGGAAAGTTTCCGTGGCTCCCATCTTGGCCTTCAAAGACGATGTAGAGCTTCTTCAGCACATGCGTGGGTCCGCCCCACAGCCTGAGAAAAGCCCTCTTAAAAACGAGGCTTCATATAATTAAAAAGGCCCAGAGTTGGACTGTCAAATATTTGAGTTGTGACTTGATATTGCTGCTTAAGTCAGATATTTCACCTTGGTATAATCACATCACACATCTCCATTGACTCACCTGTAGACCTCGAATTTCTGACACATATAATGCTGATAACCAACCTAACCACAGTGTTGTGAAGATTCCGTGGGATAATATATGTAGCTTCCTTTGCAGGCTGTAAAAGATCTATTCAATATTTACTTCTTATTCTTAATTATATTTGAAATTGAAGATAAAACTAAGACAATGGTAATTAAAGAGCTCACAAACAAGGACAAACTTAGCATTCACTTTGGACTTAGACATAAAACAACCTTTCTAAAATGTGCTTTTATTCTATGTAGACATTGATTTATCATAAATTATTCATTATGTCTTTGGGGCTTATTTAATCAGACAGAGACAATCAGAAAATGTGTAGGTCTAAGTGACTTTAGATATGTGCCCACAGGTTCACAGATTATTTTTGCTGCCTGAGACAAAAAATCCTGGCAGGGGGCTGGGAGTACTGGACCAGCAGGATTTCTCTTTTTCTCTCCTTTTCCTTCCTCCATCTTTTCTCCCCTGGAAGGTCTATGAATACCATTTTCTTATAGTATTTTGTACCGTTTCTGGGCCTCAATAGGCCTCAATAAAACATGGTTCCTACAGAATTAAACTTCAAAGGCAGATCATACAGAAAAGTTTCATGCAGCTTTTCAGACATAAAGAAAAAAATCATAGATTCTGTCAAATTTGGAGTCAGAATTAATTTTTCATAGACGAAGCATGATCTATTTAAAGCAACCAATTTAGATGGACAAGACATTTTCTCAATCCTATTTAAGAAACCTCTGCTAGAGATCTTCAGTAAGAGTACTTATAAACTGAAAAAAGGGGGACTCTAGAATAACCAAGATGCTTGCTTATTTCACATTCTAAAAATTGCTTCCAAAGCATCGTTTCTGCAATGAGCATTTCAGAATGATTTTTCCTGTCTTCTTTCACAAACAGCTCATATACAATATTTTCTCTCCTCACATCCTTTTAAATAATACACCAAATTAAGTGTAGCCAGACTCTAACTGGGGAGCACTTTGATTCCTTGGGTGGATATGGCAACAACGTAACTGCGCTCAGTGCTTAGGGAAAGGTTTCCATATTTTAGCATCCTGAAATTCTAGAAACAAGTCAAGCTGTGTATTTTTGCCAAATTGGAGCTTACGGAAACACTTCAGGGAGTGATTTGGGTTGTAAAATGTGCTCAGGATACTAAGTTCTTTGACTGGTTATAACCGAGTGATCTCCCTAATGAAGAAAACAGATGTAAAGTAAAGCAGCAGCAGTGACAGGGACTACGGTATGGTTAGCCTAGCAAGAAAACATACATGGAATGTGAACACACTTATTCGTATTTCAAACACAAATGCAAACTGACACTCCATGGCCCCAAGGGCCAGATTCATTCATTGGTCCCAAGAGTTCTAGGTTCCATTTTCTCCTTTGTCCGATCGGTTTTGGAGGTACTGTTAATTGCTCCCTTCCCCAAGAAGTTGACCGAATGTCCTTATATATATGTCTGTCATCTTAGAAGTTGGGACATAATGTGTTTATGATAGAAATATAGACGTAACTCTTAGTGGCAAGCCACAAGTGGAAATTCCTAAACTCTTTGCTTAGTTTAACCTTGAATGGGATGTCAAATCTGAAAGGCAGGGCACAAGGGCAGTCATTCTCTAGACAAGTATTCTGAACAGATTGGCTAGAACCCAAGTTCTTTAGAAGTCAATAAATATTAATTAGGATTTGTGTGTGTCAGCACCTATAATACAGTATATTATGTCATTTGAACATCTGCAGCCCAAATAATCTTTTCTATTCATTCCAGAGGACGCCCACTATAAAGGGCTGTAAACATTTCTTAAGAAAAACAAACTAAAAAGCTAATCTTTCAATGGGCTGCTCTGAATTTCTGTATTTTGTGTTATTAGAGGTCCTGTATTCAATATATTTGGCTGATAATGCAGGTTAGAATGAAATAAAATTGACTTAATATCTTTGCCTTAAAGTGATGGAATGAGACTTGGACCATGTGACTTCTAGCTTCCCCTGCTCAAGCCGTACCAGGTTTTTCCATGGCAAAGTGAAGACTGGGGAGAAGAATGAATTGACTTAAGGCTGCGGGGGTTGCAGGTCTCTCTGACATTGTGGAGGTTAAGGAGTGCATATCCTTTCAGTTTATGGATACAACACATACAAAATCTCTTCTGGGAAAAAAGTTGATAAGCTGAATGGATTGGTCAGTGGTACCCTCTACCTCAACCTTCCAATTATGTGTTACTTATTCATATCACAGGTTATAAGTGGCACATATTTCAATATGGTATTTTTGTTTTGATTTGCTCTGGACAGAGTATAAGAATGTTGGTCACTACAAAGCCAGGGGTAAAGTTCTGAGAGCCACCGATAAATTATTCCAGGACTCTGCCATATTGGAAAACCAGTTCAGAGGAAGCTCTGGAAGGAAACTTTCCTCCCTCCATATTGCAGAGAGGACAAGGGGCATCCTCTCAAGTCCAAAACAGAGTAGTTGAATGGAGGGGGTTCTCACACACCCCATCTCTCAACCTTTAGTCATATGTTCTGGATATAGAGACTTGTTGACAAAGTCTGTTCTTTGGCTAACATTTTTTCTATTCATTTATAATCATAGGATGGTTAGTATCATAGGATGATTATATTCAGGATGACTCCTGCCTTAGAGCCTGACTCAGGATATCACTTATATGGGTCTCAGCAATTAATAGGAGTTGAGCTGGCAGCAGAAATGGAGTGGAAGAAGAATAGGGAAGGGAGGTAAACCAGCTTGCTGGGGCAGATGATCTTTAACTTTCACCGAGGAGGCCACATGCCTCCTTTAGAAAAGTGGCAACTTTTAAAATATTGATTGGTTTGTTTATGTATGTTTCTGTGTATTTTATTTACATTGATAGACTTTATTTTTAGAGCAGCCTTAAGTTTAGAGAAAGATTCAGCAGAGAATACAGATACTTCCCAATGCCCCCCACCCCTTGCTCACCTCCCACCCCTTGCCACTGTTTCACCTATTATTAATATCTTTCATTAGTATGGTATATTTGTTACAGTTGATGAATGAATATTGATACATTATTATTAACTGGAGCCATGGTTTACATTAGGGTTTACTCTGTGTTGTACACTTCTACCATAGTATCATACAGAATAGTTTTACTACTCTAAAATCATCTATGCTCTGCCTACTCATCTCTCCTGCTTTCCTACCTCTGGCAATCACTGATCTTTTTACTATCTCCATAGTTTTGTCTTCTCTAGAATATTATATAGTTGGAATCACATAGTATGCAGCCTTTTGAAACTTTTCAAGCTTCTTCCTCTTAGTGTGTGCATTTAAAGTTCCTCCATTTCTTTGTGTGTGTGTGTGTGTGTGTGTGTGTGTGTGTGTGTGTGGCTTGATAGTTCATTTATTTTTATCACTGAATAATAGTCTACTTTATGGATGTACACAGTTTGTGTATCCATTCACCTATTGAAGAACATCTTGGGTGCTTCCAAGTTTTGGTAACATTTTTGTGCCAGTTTCTATGTGTTTGTATTTTCAAATTATATGTTTTTAACTCATTTAGGTCACTGTCAAGGAGCATGATTGTGGGATTGTATAGTAACTGTACTATGATTGTTCCTTTTGTGTTATCACCAGCGATGAAAGAAAGTTCCTGTTGCTCCAGGTCCTTGCCAGCATTCGATGTTGTCAGGGTTTCAGATTTTAGCCATTCTAATAGGTGTGTAGTGGTATCTCATTGTCATCTTAATTTGCATGTCTTTGATGGCATACGATGTTGAGCATCTATTCATATGTTTATTTGCCATTTGTATATCCTCCTTGGCAAGGTGTTTGTTCAGATTATTCATCCATTTTTTAACTGGATTTTTTTTCTTATTGTTGAGTTTTAAGAGTTCTTTGTTTATTTTGGATACAAGTTTTTTTCATCAGATATGTGTTTTGCAGATATTTTCTCCAGTGTAGCTTGTTTTCATTTTCTTAACAATGTCTTCTGTAGAACAGAAGTTTTTAGTTTTTAATTTGACTTTAATGAAGTTCAACATATCAAGTTTTCTTTCACGGACCTTTTTTGGTGCTGTATCTAAAAACTCATTGTGAAGGTCATCTAGAGTTTCTCCTGTGTAATCTTCTAGAAGTTTTAGTTTCATGTTTTCCATTAGGTCTGTGAGCTGTTTTGAGAATTTTTTAGGATGTAAGGTCTGTGTATAAATTCTTTTGTTGTTGTTCTTTTATGTTTCTTTGTTTTTTAGTTTATTTTGTTTTTCCTGTGGACATCCAATTGTTTTAGCACCATTTGTTGAAACATCTATTGTTTTTTATTGGATTGCATTTTTTCATTTGTCAAAGATTAGTTGACCATACTTGTGTGGTTTATTTCTGGGCTCTATGTTCCATTGATCTATCTGTCTATTCTTGTGCCAGTACCACACTATCTTGATTACTATAGCTTTATATTAAGTCTTGAAGTAAGATAGTGTCAGCCCTCCAACTTTGTTCATCTTCAGTATTATGTTGGCCATTGTGAATCTTTTCCCTTTCTGTATAACCTTGTTCGTGAGGGTTTTTCATGTAAATTTAGGATACAACCTAAAAAGTCTAAAGATCACTAATCAAAATGAAAGCATGTACTTCTGCTTTTACATATAACAGAGTAAACATCATGGTGATCATTTAGAAATAAAAATGATTTATTTGCCACAAACTCAAACGAGTTTTTCCAGGAGCCCCTATCTTATGAGCTATGTTGCTAAGGAATGCTAAATTTCTCTTTCTTGCTATTTGAATGTCCCATTTGTCAGTTCAGGGAACAGAAGATCAGAAGGAATTTCCAACACTCATACTATAGAATGTATAAAATGATGGGCCCTGTTATGTTTCCTACATTTTTCTTGAATGATATGGAAAATGGTACATTCCAAAGGCTAACAACTAGTAGTAAAGATAGGACTTTATTCCTCCTACATATTAAGCACAAGGGAATTTGAGATACTTCTTTATCTAAGTTCAGTCTTTTGGGTCTTAGTATGTTACCTTTGACTTTTCAGGTACAAACTCAAGATTCTCTGTAGATTCATAGTAATTTGGGCACTATTGGAGAACAGACATTATGGGGACTATCTGTATTAGGACCAAAAATGAATTCAAGTTTTTGAGAGTTAGTACCTGTAGTCAATTAAATCATTCATTATTTATTCTCTAATGTCTTCTATCAGTTCTTAGAGCCTTCTTTACTATTGCATTACCTGACTAAATTCACAGAACTGCTCCCTTTCCTTCTTTCAGAGGATATCTCCCAAAATCTTACTCTGTTCTAAAAACACTTTGTGAGCACCTTTTTTCATTGACAGGCATGTTCCATATTTATTTAGCTGCTTCTCTTTCCTTCATGCCTGTACAAATGGTATTAACTCTGTTAAAATTTGTAGGACAAGGATGGATGTGTTAACTTGATCCCATATGAGGGTACATTAAAAGCAAAATTCCAGAAGAGAATAGCATAGCATAACAATCATTAATAGGCATGAGCACAATCAGTGTGTCTTCAGTGGGCGTCCATGGTCATGCTGTAGGCATTTGATCACCACATAGTGGTGTATTGGGCTTTCAGTCACAGTTGATTGGAAAGAACCAGTAGACACACACACACACACACAGTGTAAAGTTAAACTGTCTTCCCCCATAAACTGTCTCAGCAGGGAACATCCTTCATTGCTCATTCTTCTCATTTTCTAAAGAATGTGAGTCCCACCCAATGGAAGTTCTGTTTTGGAGTGACTCATCTCTTTCAGTAACATTACCAGCATTTCCACTTTGTTCCAGTTAACAAGATGCAGTCCCCAGAATAATTTAATGCCCTCCTACTAATTGCCAAGGCTAATAGAGGAACTGCTACAACTCTTCAAATGCTTTTCATTTACATGTTGATTTCTCACTTCCCACTTGGGAGAGGTGTGTTTGGTTCTAACTGCTTTTGATCTAATGGTTCTGTAGTCTGACCTACTTTCATTTTTCTTACTGCTGACATTTATTTTATTTTCTTTATTTAAGGGCAGAAAATAACAGAAGAGGTAATCAGCATGCATTTAGGTCATTGTAAGTGTCCCAGTTACATTTGCATTTTTCTGCTTAAAGTCTATTTCTGCCTTTGAATGATTTAAGATATTTGGACAAGGGGAAAAATAACCCTTCCTTCCCATAAATCCATAGTGAGAACAAAGAGAATACATAATCCACCTGCCTTCATTCAGGACCATGTAAGTTACAACAGCTGCAGTCATAGATTTTGTCTGGCTTCCAGAAACCATCCCTTTGGGACCAAAATCCAAGTAAGACAGGGAGCCTCCCATGACCCCAAAGCACTAGAGGCTTCGAAGGACCCAGGGGGCAGAAGCCTACCTTTTTGATTACTGAGTTTCAAGGCAGTGTGTGAAATTCCTCCCACGTAGGAGAGGTGATATCCAAGGGAGGAATCCCAGAGCTCTGTCTGTCTCTCTTACTGTGGGTAATAGCACGAGCATTACGCTTCAAGGGTCATTTACATATGTCAGGAATCAGAATGAGGATGGTAAAGACCTGCAAAATGATTAAGTAGCAGTAAGGACAGTGAATCTAAGAAGGCAAAATAGTGCCAGAAATCAGTATTTGGGATAGATACTGGAGACAGACGGGAACCACGGTGATGAGTTTAGTAATTTATGGGCTCCAGAGAGTGGGAGGAGCTCATCTGTGCCACCAGTTAGAGGACTCACATTAATTTCTTAGTTGTGGTTTTCTTTTACTCTGCAAGGATTCAGAGTGCAGCATTTCCCAAACTGCATTCTACGTCGTGTTAGTTGCTAGTAAGGCTAATACTTGTTTGTGTGGTCAAATAAGTTCAGGGCATGCTGATTTACAGAAATTTTGCTACTCTTGTTTTGTTGTTAATTTACAGTTTCTCTGAGTATTTAATATGGAAATGCATGTTGTGACTCTCCAAAAGAAAAGAAAAGTACTAAATATATTTCAAACTATTGACCAAGGAATCCCTCTACGGAAAAATACTGTTTTTAATCTTTATTGCAATAATATATGCATATGGTCACAAAATCAGATATTGCAAACGAAATGGTCACGACCATCGCAGTCTCTGACCTCCCATTTCTGGTCAGTATATTTCTGCTCTAATAGGAAACTTTCTTTAACCAGGTCTGTTTTAAGATTTTCTGGTGATTATCCAATTTTTCTAAATAATACATTTAGTTATTTATTGAGTTATCGACCTTAGAAATGAACTTTTGACCATCTGCATTGCAAGCTGGGAATTTTTATTAGTTCACTTACACCATGCATCCACTCTCTCTTCACTCTCTTTTTAAAATAGTGGTATAATTATTTTTAGTTACATTAATCATGACCTTTGTAACTTTAAATGAATACACACAAAAGTATTTCTTAATGCAATCCATTTTTTTGTTTCTTTTATTTCAAAGTAATTTTAGACTTAGAGAAGTGTTGCAAAGATAGCACAGAGAGATTTCATATACCCTTCACCCAGGATCCCCACATTGTTAACATCATATATGACCATGGTGCACTTATCAAAATAAAGAATCTCACACTAGTACAACATTATTAACTAAATGAGAGGTTTTGTTTTTCTCTTGGTGCATCCTTTTTCTGTTTCTTTCATGATTTAATCATAGATACCACATTGTATTTAGTCAACTTTTCTCCTAACTCTCCTCCAATCTGTAAGAGTTTCTTAGTTTCCTTGTCTGTCATAACCTCAAAACTTTCAAAGAGTAGTGGTCAGGTTTTTGTCTAATATTATATCATGATTGTACTGAAGTTATGGGTTTGGGGGAAGAATACCACAGGGCTACCCTTCTCATCATATCAGGGGTACATGATATCAACATGACTTATTACTGGTGATGTTAACCTGAATCACTTGGATAAGGGGCCATCAGCAAGGTTTCTCGACTGTTAATTACCATTTTTCCCTTTCCATGGTGCTATTCATTAGAAGTGAGTCACTGAGTGCAACTGTACTCACAGGTGAAAGAATTAAGCTCCAGTTCTTGCTGTCATGGATTTCAAAGAGTTGTGGGTTTATGCTCAAGTCACCACAAAAAAATAATAGCTTGGTGGGGAAGATACTTTGAGACTATGCAAATATTGCCTTAAGGATTCTCCCACTAATTTAGAATTTGTCAGTGGATCTTGCCCGCAGTAATTATTATTGTGGTTTTTCTAATGGTAATTTTCTATTTCCCTCATTCCTTTTACATTTATAAATTGGAACTCTTCTGTAAGGAAGCCTTTCCCTCTCTTCTATTTAGTCATTTATGTATGTATGTATTCAAACATTATTTATATTAGTATGGGCTCATGGATATTTATTTTTTTTCTTTCAGTTATAATAAAATAATATAATTTATTTTCTCACTTAAGCTGTTCCAGCTTTTAACCATGGGCAGTTTTTTCAAGTTAACACACATCCTTTTGACTTGCCCCATCTTTTTTTTTTAGGACTTCTTTACTTTCTGGCACTACAAGATAGTGAAAACTCACTTTCCCTACTCCAGCCCTAGAATCAGCTGTTTCTCCCAAGTTTTCCCTGGCTCCTTTTATTAAAGAATGGCATTTAGAAACAAATATCTGAGCACTAGACGTACTCATTGTAAATGAAGTATCATGGCTTGTGGTCCCTTTCTGTGAACAAAGCTAGGAAGTAAAGTATGCACACTAACCTACGTGTATACAAATAACTAATTTTTTTTACCTATCAGTATATGTTGTGTGTGTGTGCGCGCTTATAAACATGAGTTCATGCTAATATCTCAAACTCTAATCTGTCACTATAGGTTTCTTTCTAGCATTTCCAGCTTGCTTATTTGTAAATCGTTTCTCTGACAGTAAAAATGACTGGGGTCTCATAATCTGAAATGTACTTACTTATTTATTAAATCTAGTGTACAGATACAGTACTTCAGAATTGCTAAGTTATATTCCTGTAAGAAATAAATTTATGAAGTATAATATAGTTTTGGGTACAGTTCTTTTTTTCCTTTAAGCTTAGAAAATCTAACCATTTCTGTTTTTCAAAATTATTTGGCTTCTTTCTTCCCCATTCCCTTCAACGAGTTTATGCCATAAAAATTAATGTACAGTGCTATGGACTGTGGTAAACTCATGTGTCCACCATCACAGTACCAGGTAGAGAAGTTACATTGCCCTAAAAATTGCCTTGTGTGACCCATTTGGAGTCTACCTCTCTCCTAGTCCCAATTCCTGGCAACTACTGACCTGTTTTCCATCCTTATAGTTTTGTCTTTTCCAGAATGTTATATAATTTGAATCATACAGTATGTGGACTTTGGGATCTGGCTTCTTTCACTTAGCAATACACTTATAATTCATTCTTTTTGTTGAATGAATTAATAGTTTGTTTCTATTTATTGCTGAGTAATATTCCATTGTATGGGTGCATCTAGTTTGTTTACCCACTGAAGGACATCTGGGTTGCTTCCAGTTTTGACCATTATGAAAACAGGTTTTTGTATGAACATAAAATTATAATTCACTTAAGAGTGTGACTACTTAGTCATATGGTTAAGTGTGTGTTTATTAAAAACTGCCAAATTTTTCTAAAATGGCTGTACTATTTTGCATTTCTATTATCAATGAATGAGAGTTCCTGTTACTCCTCATTGTCTCCAGCACCTGATATGGTCAGGATTTTGGGGAGGCGGGGGGAGGGATGCTTTTGCTTTTAATTTTAACTATTGTAAGAATTATGTACTCGTATTTTATTATAGTTTTAATTTGTTTTTCCTTAAAGAAATAGCCAGTAAAGCTACCTGGGCATAGAGTATTCTTTTATGGAAGGTTATTAATTACTTATTCAACTTATCTAATAAATAGAGGACTATTCAGGTTATCTATTTCCTCTTAACTGACTTTTCATAGTTTGTGTCTTTCAAGGAATTGGTCCGTTTTACTATAGCACTTACGGTCAGAGATGTATTCTTACTAGTCTCTTGTAAATCTTTCAGTCTGTGTCAGTAGTGATGTCCTCTCTTCCTTACCTCATTCTTCTCTTTTGTGTCTCCTCTCTTTTGTTTCCTGGTCATTCTGGCTAGAGATTTACTCATTTTAATCATTTTCTCAAGAACCAGCTCTGAGTTTTATTGATTTTCTCTATTGTTTTCTCTGTTTTCAGTTTTACTTATTTCTGTACTAACCTTTATTATTTACTTCTTTCTGCTGTTTTTGGTTTAATTTCTCTTTTTTCTCTAGTTTCTTAAGTTGGTAACTTAGGTTGCTGATTTTTAGATCTTTTTAGTTTTCTAATATAAGCATTTAATTCTCTAAGTTTCCCTCTAGCACTGTTTTACTTGTATCATACTAAATTTTATATGTTTTATTTCCATTTTAATTGAGTGCAAAATATATTTTAAACATTTCCCCTTGAGTTCTTATTGGACCCATAAGTAATTTAGAATTATATTGCTTAATTTTAAAGTATTTGTAAACATTTTCTGTATCTTCTTGTTATTGATTATGTGTTTAATTTTGTTATGGACTAAGATATTTTGTACTATTTAACTCATTTTAAAATTGTTAAGATTTCCTTTATGGTTAAGTATGTGGTTTATCTTGGTGAATGTTTCATGTGTTCTTGAGAAGAATGTGTATTCTGCTGTTGTTGGGTGAAAGATTCCATAAATGTCAAATAAGTCACATTGGTTGATAGTGTTGTTCTTTTCATCTTTCGCCTTAATTATTTCCTGCCTCCTTCTTCAATTAATTATGGAGAAGAGAGTGTTGAAGTCTCCCAACTATAGTTATGGATTGTCGATTTCTTCTTTCAAATCTATCAGTTTTTGCCTCGTGTGTTTTGAAGCTCTGTTATTAAGTGCACGTAGATTTAGAATTTGTACTGCTTATTGAAAAATTGCCCTTTTTATCTTTATGTAATATCTCTTTATATCCCTGGTAGCATTCTTGTTCTAAAGTCTTCTTTGCCTGAAATGAGCTACTCCACCTTTGTTTTAGTTACCATTTATATAGTATACTTTTCTCCATCCTTTTAAACTTTTGGGCTTTTATTTATATTTAGAGTGAATTTTTGTAGATAATATATAGTTAAGTCTTGGTTTTTCATCAGTCTCACAATTTCTGTCTTTTAAATGGTTTGTTTATATAATTCACATTAAAGCATTATTGCTTTAACATCTCCACTCTTTTTTTTCCCTTTTTCTTATTTTCTCTTTTGTTAATTGAGGATCTTTATGATTTCATTTCATTTTCTCTCTTGATTTATTACTTACACTTTTTTCTACCTCCTTTCTAAATTTAGATATGCATTTATTTTTATGTTCATAATGCTGACAACATTGTGTTCAAAAATCATAATTCTGAAAGTCTCATACTTTGCCCATAGGTTGAGCCTAAATTTTATATTTACAACACAATGGCTGTGTAATGTTCACTGGAGAATCATAAATTGTGCTATGATTACATTTCTTTCTTTTCAATTCAAATACATAATCCTCTACAGTACTCAAAGAAAAATGTTCAGAAGGTTTCCCATTTCTTACATGCCAGTAACTCTTCAAAAGCATGCTGCATTTTGCTTTATATTTGAACCATGTCTTTCTCAGATTTATTCATTGTTTACAGTGTTTTTTATTGATGTGCTTTCTCTCTTTGCATGAAGGTGACACATATGCAATATTTACCATATTCTTTACTTTTCCAGAGTTTACATCTTTTTTCTGCTGGTAGAATCCATTGAGCTAGTTTCCTTGAAGCCTACTCATTTCTCATTGCAATTTGGACTGTGACTTTTTTGCATAGTATGTTGTTCTTTCTTGAGTATCAAGTTATCTTTTTTTTTCTTGTTCTCTGCCTCTGTCATATTTAAATTGATTTCACTGATTCATTATTAAAGAGTCCTCCATTCTCCTCCTCAAATTTGGACTGATTTCTTCCTAGGCCTATTGGGGAATCTTTTACTGCTCTCCTAGTATATAATAACTGTTTCTTGAATCCTATAACTTCCTCCTTCTAGGGCTACCTCTTTGCTGGAACATATCCTTAGGTACCCTCATAGGAAAATGCTTTAGGAGGAGTAAGGGTCAACTTTGTATATTGTACATGGCTGAAAACTGTCTTTACTCTGATCTCAAAAAAAGAAAAAAAAAACTAATGATTTGAATATGTAGAGATACAAGTTTAAAATAATTTCACCATTACAAATTAAAAGGCATTGCTCCAATTTGGTCATTGAGAATTTTTATACTCTGATTATTGATTCTTTGAGATGATCAGTTTTTGCTCCCTGGAAGCTTGTATGATCTTTACTTTTTTTTTTTTCCCCTATACTGAAATTTCACATTGATAGTCTAACAAGTATCTTACTTGGCACTCAGGCCTTTCCCAAACTAGTCATTCAGATGTTGTATCTCTTGGGTTGACCTTAAATATATTTTCCTTTCTCTCACATTTAATGGTTGTCTTTTGTTTTACAGTTTAGGGGAATAGAATATACTTACTCTATCTTGAATAACATTTTACTTTAACAACCATATTTTTAGTTATAAAAATCTCATATTACCTAATTGTTCCAGTTTGATAGTATTTCCTTGATTTGGAGGTTCATATCTTCTCAGTTTTCTTGAATACAGCAACAAGAGAGGTGCTCAGTTTTAGTTATTCTTGGCTGCTTGGTTTTTGCCCATTTAAGTTCATTTCTGTGTTCTAAGTCATGGATCAGTTTTCTACTTGTTTATGATCCATAACTTTTCTGTTTTAGGCTGTTCTCAAATGTTTGATTAAAATTGGTTCTTTAGTCATACATAACAATAAGGCAATAGGAAGATTGGCTGGGAGCCCTGTGTTATTGGGAAAAGTTTTATATCTGCCAGAGTTGGTTTTAAGATAAGTAAGGTAGGATGGGCTCTGCAAATGGCAGAAAATGAAGGACTTTATTTTGGGGCTCAGTTATTCACACTGGCTGCTCTATAATCATCCAAGACAATTTGTTCAACTCATTTGGGATGAAATCTATCTGAGGTTCATTTGGTCCAAGATTTAAATACCTGGCTGCCAGCCTTCTGTAACTCAATATGGGGTGGTTTATTGTTTTGTATAGCCTCTGATTAATTATCCCCTATGGTTTTAGATCCACCTTTCACTCATGCCCCATTGTACTTGAAAATTTAAGTTAGAAGCTTCGTCAGTGTTCTGCTGGGGGAAAGCAGCTGCCTTATTCTTGGGGACTTTTGTTTGTATGTTTTAGCCTCTGGTTTCTACTTCTTAGCTTCATCAATTGAAAATTCCATCCTTTTCCATCTTCTGGAAATTTGATGGAATTTCTTGTCCTATATTATGCCCATTCCCTTCCCATTATCTTTATTATTTGGGGTTTATACCAATTTTTTTTTAATTTTGTTGTATTAGGATCTTGTGAGGTAGAAGGGATAAGTGCAGTTATTCAGTCTGCTAACTTGGTCTGCTCACAGGCTTTTGCAACAAGTATAAACATTCTCCAAAAAAAGCTTAAGGAGAAGATACTGATACCTGCAAAAATTGATGTGATGGAAAACAAACATTTAGCTGGGATTTCAAGAAACAAGAGATCTATCTTTGATGGAGAAATTACTCCTTTGCACTTGAGTTGTTTCCTCATAAATTAGGGTGTTTTCCTCATTACTGCCTGTGAGAGTACATGACTCTTATCCTTTTCCATGATGATCACTGTGGTGAAATAGGAAGAACATGGATTTTGTGTTAGGTGGACTTGACTTTGAATCCTGACTTTTGTTCCTAAGGATATTGGGGATTATCTATATCTCATTAGGTATCAGTTTCTCAATTTCTTAATGATATTCATCTCTACCGTCTTCAGAAAGGATATACACACATATACATGTAAAAATGAATACAAAAGCGACAAAATGAATATAAATAAGTATATCATTTGGATTTAATATAAAATTTTACTAGATTACAGTGGCACTTTGTTATACTGTTGTGCTAATTAGTCTCTGGTTGCCTCCCTAGATCCATTCTTTAGACTTTCTGCCCAGCTTTGAGTCCTGAATAGGCTGCATAGATCATTTCTCAGGCACTCCGGCTGTATAAATTTGAGATTAGAGGACAAAAAGAAGGTGACATGAGGAAGTTGTGGGAAGAGGTTCTTTCCTGCTTCCTCACTGGATGGCAAGTGCTTTCCTCCACAAGTTAAAGTCCCACTCCTGAAGCCCCTCCTCCACTGCCCCAGACTGACCTGGGCTTCATTAACTCTATCTCACCCTTTGACCCTTATGACGTAAAGAGATAGTAATAGCTTCCTGTGATGCTTGTCTCTGGGTGTCTCATCCTTTGCTTTTTTCACTTAAACCCCCACCCCCCCGCCATAACTAGAACCTCGTTAGTGTCTCTTCATTTGGACTATCTGGGTGAATTCTGTTTCCTCTCTAGATCTTGGTTGATATAATTGGTGACTAAACATCTTATAAAGCAAGGTTCCAGCACATTTCCCGAAGAGAACAAGGATGGAGAGACAGATGAGGAAGGTGTCTTCTTTCTTTTCTGGGTGAAAGCCTGGATCCTGTGACGTTTTCAAAGACCAGCAGTTTTCTTGGGCATCTTTCCAGCTCTCATTTCACTCCTATTATTTAATCAGATTTATGTAATGAAGATTTTCCCAAGCATCCAGCTGTAGCCCTCCTCTTTGTGCAATCAGGCTGATAGCAGAAGTGCCATTAGATGGTCTCGGGGGAGTAGGAGGATGATGTTAAGCTCTTTGATAATCTGCTTCAGCCTTCACCTTTGAAACGAAGATTCAACATTTGCTCAACCAACGCAAGTCCCTCCAAAACACCAATATCCTGTTTTCAACTTTTAAACCAACTGCCGAGTCTAAGCTCCTCCTGTGTAGAAATGCTTGAGCTACCCCTGCCATTATGTCTTCTCTTTCCTGCCCCACATTAATCAGTGACCTGTAACATCATCAGCAAGACCCTGGAATAGGTAATGTACCTGCCTGGTGTCCTGGTGTTCTAAGGCCAGTACCTTCTACATACATCAGAACTCAAATGCAAATGAAGTTGTTAGGCATTGTATGAAGTAAATTAATCAGAAAGGTCCTTGTCTTCTATAAACTGAAGATATAGGATGCAAATATAAATCAATAAACCTTGAATTAAATACTGGTAAAGTTACTGTCATTTGATGAGTTCATTTGGTAGGACAGAAGAAACTGCTTGTCAAATATAATTACCACCATTCTCCTAAGAAGCAGAGGCCTCCTCAAAGAGAACTGAAATGTTCTTTGAATGCAAGAGGGAGGGAACCTACCAAACTGGGTGGCAATATTCGTCAAGGCTAAAAGTACATGTAGGGTTAAAACTAGAGGCTGATATAAGAGGAAGAGTCAGTTGTCTGAAATGGAAGGAGCAAAACAACAACAACAATTTTTAAAACTACATTGGCAAATAAACACAAGGCATGATCTTGAACACTGATGTTTTATATTTTAAGGTTTTAAACAAAACTTTTAAAAGAATATGACATACTTTCAAGTAACATAGCAAAATGTTTTTTAAGCAGGGTCTTTATAATCCTGAATTCCATGTTATTTAAATGTAATGACATGATGGCATAGTTGAGACCGAACTACCACCCACTGCTTTTGTCTTCCCCTCTGTAGCCTATCCATAAGTCTATGAAATTTTATTATAAAACTCAATGTGTGAAGGAAATATGGACCAATCTATGAAACATTTCTCTGGGGAAATACTGTAATGAAGACAAATTGATAAGTCTTAAAATAAAGAATAGTATTTTCCAAACCCCATATTTTTGTTTTAGTTATATATTTATATATGTACTTATTTTTCAGTATTTCAGGGAAATTTTTAAGGCACTTAAAAGTGTGTCATAAAAATTACCCCACTTATTGCTGCCCAAATTTTATATACAATGACATTATATCCTATTTTCTTAAATTATTTTTAGATAAAAGAAATAAACTATTACAGGCAAAATGAAGTTCACTGGCATTCCCTTTTCACTCCTATTCAACTTCCTTTCTCCACAAATTTGATATCTACCTTTCTTGTTCATACTTAGTTTGCTGTTTTATTATTTTTTTAGCTTTTATGCACTTGTATATGAAAGTAAAGAATAAATATAAATATTTTCTTTTTTAAACATACTGTACATATATTTCTGCACATTTCTTTATGCATCATTTTGAGTACTGTTCATGTTGATCTGATACACTTTACAGTTATTTTAACTGATAAATTTTAATACAGATACAATTCCATCATGTTTTATTTCCACATTCTTCTGTTGCCATGAACAACTTTGTGCACACAGCATTGTCCACAGGTGAAAGAATCTCTCTGCAGTATTTACCTAGATAGGAGATTGCTGAACCATGCTATGCACATTTTCAGTTTTGCTGGAAACTGCTAGGTTGCCCCACAATGTGGTTGTGCTAATGAACATGCCCTCCATCAGAATATGAGAATTCCAGAGATACCACGTTCTCTCCAACCTTTGAGATTGTAAAGCACCTTAATTTTTGCCAAGCTAACTGACGTGAAATACAATCCCATGGTTGTTTTAATTTATGGTTTCCTGATTTCTAGCAAAGTTGAGTATATTTTCACAGGTTTATTTCCCATGTGCTTCCTCCTCTGTGCATTGCCATTTCATGCTTGTCTTTTTCTAATAGATTGCAAAACTTTTTGTATATTTTCTGGATACTAATCTGTTTGCCTATCTTCTGTGGTACAAATATCTTACTGTAATCTTTTAGCTGTGATTCTCGTTCCTTTCATCCTACAGAAGTTTTCAGTCTTTACACAGTCATATTACCAGTTTTACCTTTAAGGTTAATGGCTTACATGTGTCACTAAAGAAATTGTTTCTTAATATGTCTTTTGGTCATGAAGATATTCTCTAAAATTTAATTTGCAACAGTTTTATTTTTCCAATTTAGATTTTTATTGCACCTTGAACTGATTTTCATTCATGAGATGATAAGTAATCTGATTTTTCTTCCATATAGTAAGTAACAGGTCCTAATTCCACTTATGCAGCAGTGCTTTATCTCTCATTGAGTTGGAATGCCACTTCCATCATCTAAGAATTTCCAAATACCCGTGGGTCTTTCCTGGCTCTTCCATCTTTCTTGTTGATCTAATTCAACACTTAATGACACTGTGTCATTTTCACATTACCTTAATATTATTGCCTTATTATTAATCTTGAAATCAGATAGGACAATTCCTTCTTATTCTTTTTTTTTTTTCTCGGTCTTAGATATTCTTGGGCCTACACACCTCTACGTGAATTTAGGCATCGGTTTTTCAATTTTGACAAAACAATCCTGTTGGGATTTGAATTTGATTAGCATTTTTAGGTTAGTTTGGATTCTTCCCATATTTTATATCTGTTTTAAGTATCTCCACATCAAATAGAACAGACATTCAGGAAAATACTAGAGGTTAACCAACCCATAGATATACTGTGATTAAATTATAAATTTAAATTCATTTTAGCTATGATAATGCTGAAGAGAAAAAGTGGAATCTTTTTTGTATAGAACAGATTTTTTGCAGCTATTTTAACAGTCTGGCAAAATTGAACATGTGCTCTCAAATATCTCCATCATCTTAAACTTGTCAATGAAATGTAAACCAAGTCAGAATAATTATTTGATCAATATTTGGAATAAAATAATGATTAAACAGTATATGCATACCGAACAACTACTTTAGTCTTAGCAGTAAGCTCAAGTCTACAATGCACGGAAAGTAGTTTCAGAATTGCTAGCCTATACCACTGTGAAAAAACAAACCTGCATTCTGTACAGTTCTTTGTTTATGGACTGGGAATGTAAAGTCAAAACATTGTGCTTTAAAATTACTTGCTTTTTTTCCTCCTTTGGTGTGGTTATGTTAGTCATGGAAAATACAGTAGGGATTTTTTTAATGTTCATATTCCATTTTATGTTTTCTCTCATCCTTGTTCATTTAATTTAGTTATTTTTTGTTTTTTTAACATTAACATGATTCCATTAATTCTGTACCAAAAATTATATTCAGGGAAATGTCACCCTCTATCCGTTTCTCCCCACTCCTACTTATTCCTTCTAACAATCGCATTACAGTTGACTGTTGAATAGTGTAGGGGTGTGGGAGTTTAGGGGTGCAGACCTAACATGCAGTCAAAAATCGGAATATTATAGTTACTCCAAACCACTGAACCAACTGCTAATTTTGTAGTACAGTAGTATTTACTATGGTTAAAAAAAACAAAAACAAAAAACTGCATATAAGTGGGCCCATACAATTAAAATCTGTGTTATTCAAGGTTCAGCGGTACTTTATCCTCAGTCTGTTTCTTTTTGCAGAAATAAGTAGGAAGATGTTATTTAGTTATTTCTAACACAAAAGGAAACTTAGCATATATCTCTTTTGCTCTTTAATATTTTCACTTACTAATATATCTTGGAAATTATTCATATCAGTTCAGATAGGTCTTTTTCATTCTTTTTCATCTGTTGAATATTATTCTATTTTGAGGATAAACCATAGCTTATTCAACTAATCTCCAATATTAAGTGTTTAAAATATTCCCCCTAATTTGTCATTATAAATAATGCTGCAAAGAATAATTTTGTGCATATGAATTTTTGTGTTACTGGAGAAGTATCTTCAGAGTAAATTTACAGGAATGGGCTACTTGGTCAAAAAGCAAACACATATGTAGTTTCCCTAATAACTAATAAATTTTCCTTCACATTATATTCCCACCAGCAATGCATGAGAGTTCCAATTTTCCCACAGATGCACCTCTGATAGGTGAGAAGTGGTACCTCAATGTAGTTTTAATTTGTATTTATCTTGTTATAAGTGAAGAGACTTTCTTCATAAAGTTGTTACTCAGAAGTTGTTCGTATCTTATTCATCTGAACTCACATGGCCATTCCTAGCTGCAACAGAGATGGGGAAATATAGTGTCTAGCTGGATAGCCATGGATCAGCCAAATCTTGGTCAGTTATGGGATCAATTACTGAAAGTAAGAAAAGTATTAGAGGATAACAAGAGATAATTGGCAGTGTCCCTGACACAAGTTCACTAATTGGTAGCCATAGGTCTAGCAGATATATATTATACTTCTAAGGAGTTAGTTGCTTATAATGTAATCACTTGAGCTATTCCTATTTAATACACATTCTCTTAATAATAGTTTTTAAAACATGGTTAAGAAATAATAACTTCCTCTCCAAAAGATGAGAGTTGGGTGGTTAAAATTATAACATAGCTCAGAAGTGTTATGATAAGATGAAGTAGAAAATTCTAAGAAAACACATAAAAAATATGCTTAAACCAATCTGGGGAGGTTAGGGAAGACCTTCCTGAAGAAATCAAGTTTAAGGAGAAACATTACAAGTTGTTTCCAGGAAGAGAAACAGGTGGGAAAAGTAGGAATGGAGAATCTCTGGGAGAAGGATCTGAATGTTCAAAGGCCTGGAGTTGGTGTAGAGCATAGTTCAGTAAGCAAGTGTCAACCAGTGTGGGCAGCAAGGGGAGAGTGAGAGACGGCCTGGAGAGGGACACTAGGGCAGATCACCAGTTACTCTCTGGGCTTTGCCAGGAAGTTTGCATTATATCATTCTGTGTAGGACAGTGGAGAGCCATGGAAGGGTTGTAAGCATGAGAGATACAAGTCAGATTGTTGATTTAGAAAGATAATTTCATATAGAGGATATGTTACAGAGGGGCAAGCCTGGGCTAGGAATACCAGAGAGAGAAGTTTATGAAAGCATTGATTTCTATCCATCTTACTAATGGCTACCAAAGATTCTTAGGTTAATTATGAGTAAATTGGTTGAAATCAGAAGTCTTGTAAACCAGAATGAGGAATATCATGTTGGGGAGGAGGGTTGGGCCGATTTTCTGGAACTACTTTCACAGCCATGCAAAATTCTGTGTTAATGTCCTGTTTCTATGAAGGGTATTCCAATAAAATGGAGGAAAATAATATATTTTGGGTCAAATATAAGGTTATTTAAAAATATTATTCCTATCACCAAAGCACTCAAAATAACAGAAACCAGTGGAAAAAGGGAAATTTCAGAATCTGAGTTCATTAAAGGAATCTTCCAAAGGACAACCATCTTATTGCAATATAGATTTAAATCAACTGATCTGTCTTACGGTGTGAATTTTTAATTAAGGCCAAATGTATGTTCTCAAGATAAGTGGAGAATTTCAGCAATTATTTAGTTATTCGAGGCAAATTAGCTTCTCTTCTTGAAAACACACAGTTTATCAAGACAAAATATTGGGTTTATTGCTTGTATTACCTGATAATTGCCTCACTTTCCTCTTTCATTTGATACCTGCTGATACAACCTCAAAGTCCTTCACAAAGCACAAAAGTTAATGACATCAAATACTTCTCTTTGAAATTCATTGCTGCTGTATTTATAAGCATAACTCATTCATTGGTTCTTCTGGGGGTAAAAAGGAAGGGGGAAACAGCTTACTGTCTTTAGAAGCTGACGTATGCTTATAGTGTCTCAGGGGCAATTTGACCAAAAAATAATGTTCAGACATTCCTCATCCTGAGCATTGTAGATAATTATCTCAATTTTTCAAACAGTCAACCATCCCTAGCCCCTTTACCCTTTAATCTGCTGCAGTGTGACAGAAATGGCTGGTATATGTCAAGCCCATATCACTTAAAATTATTCCTCTAACACATTTGAAAGGGAGAATCATTGCTTTACGTGGTGTTAGGAAACTCTGGCCATCTCTTTTGTTATCCAAAGTTTAATCTTTCTAAAAATGGATAAAGAGAGCAATTTTTTAACATTTTTTATTGATTTATAATCATTTTACAATGTTGTGTCAAATTCCAGTGTTCAGCACAATTTTTCAGTCATTCATGGACTTATACATACTCATTGTCACATTTTTTTCTCTGTGATTTATCATAACATTTTGTGTATATTAAAGAGAGCAATTTTTGATAAATTAGTCTACACTTCTTCCAGTAATGAGATAACTACGGTTCCATCTGCAGTGTGTCAAGAAAGGTAGGAGCCAGGAGTTCTTGTACAGTTTTTTCCTAAAGTTAAACCAATACATTAAAATTCTTACCATCCAGTCTTATGAATTACATATTAGTTGGGCTGAAAGTTTAAAACTTTGTCTCTAATTCTAACAGTTATCATTTCACACCAGTTTTATGCACAGAGCATTTTGACTGTTTTAGGTATCTTTCTTCGTCATGAGTTACCACGAGTTTAGAGGTGCTAGAGTAGGGTGCAGGGAGGTTGAAATACTTTCTTCGTATTCTGGAGGCTGGTATAGGTGATACTTATGATTCTGTCATGTTGGAAGAGTCAGTGGTTTGAACACTATCTACAAATGAAGATTTTTAGATGTTTGTGTGATTTACAAGCATGCGTTTATTTTTTCTAAATGTTTTATTGTATTGTCAATTGATTGATGCTAGAGTGGTTTGAATCAGCAGCAACTGACTGACCCCCATTAGTAATTCAGTAGCAACAAGAAAAAAATACTTACCCTCTTTAGTAAATTCCTACTTAAATGTTTGATGACTTCAAAATATGATTGAATCCTCTTTCAAGGTTACAATTAGACTGGTCAATCCCCACTAAATCTTTAACATCAAATGTAGTATCAGATATCCTTGTGCTGCTCTACTATTCTCAGCCTCTCTTGCAGTTGGATTGGAGCAGGGTGATTTTGCTGAAGCCAGTAAATGTGAGTGGAAGTGATGAAAGCTACTTCCAGGCCTGGATGTAAAGAAAAAAAATCCACTTGATCTTCTGCATCCCTCTTCTCTTGCCATTGTATCTTGCCATACGCTTATATATCTTATGCCAAAAAACTACTGCAGAACTTAGTGACTTAAGCAGTCTTACTTTCTGTGGATCAGGAATTTAAATGTAAATTACCTGGTTGCCTCTGGATTAGTCTCTCAGAAGATTATGTTCAGGATTTCAGCAGGGGTTGCAGTTATCTTAAGGCTCAACTTAAGGAGGATCTGCTTCTAAGTTCACTCATGTGCCTGATGGTAGGACTGAGGGCATCACTGAACCTTGGCTAGAGAATCAGTTCTTTGCTATGTGGGCCACTCCATAGGGCTACACACTGATGGCAGCTGGTTTCTCCCAGAGTGAGGACTCCAAGACAGTGGGGAAGAGAGAGAGAACAGGATAAGTAAGACAGATGTAATAGTCTTTTATAATCTAATCTCTAAGGAGTGTGCACATAGGGACAGGCTGGTAAAAGAATACAAATTTTCAGTTAGAAGATGAATAAGGTGTGGGGATCTAGTGTATAACATGGTGATAAGACAATTGTATTCTATAATTGGAATTTGCTAAGAGAGTAGAACTTAAATGTTCTCACACACACAAGAAAGCAAACATGTGAGTTGAT